>NC_142254.1:2477000-2786625 GCF_052056855.1 Sturnus vulgaris | reverse complement strand
CGGGGGCTGGAGTGTTTGCTGGTGTCACTGGCCGTGCTGGCGTAGCTGGAGCGGGGACTGAGGGCGGCTCCGTCGTACTGCACCAGGCTGGCGCGGGGGCTGCCGAACTTGTCCTGCCCGGGCACCACCAGGCTGGAGCGGGGGCTGGAGAACTTCTCGTAGGGCAGCGCGACCGCGCCGCCCAGGCTGGAGCGCGGGCTGGAGAACTTGCCGTGCTCGGCGGCGGGGCCCGGCGAGGCGGCGGCCAGGCTGGCCCGCGGGCTGGCGGCGCCGAACTTGCCGTCCGGGCCGCCGGGAGCCCGCCCGCCGCCCTTGGCCACGTAGCCGCCCTCGTAGGCGCTGCCCGCGGCGTAGCGGTAGCCCTCGGCCGAGTAGCGCTTGCCCTTGTCGGTGAAGCCGCTGTAGCAGGGCAGCGCCACCTCGGAGCGGGTGCACAGCCCCTCCTCGCAGCACGGCGGGCCCGCGGGCGGCTCGGCGGCGGCGCGGCCGTTGGCGCGGAGCGGGGCGGCTTTGCCGCAGGGGGCGGCGGCGGGGAAGCCTTCGGCGGGCGGCGGCGCGGCGGTGCCGTTCATCTTCCGGCCCCGCTGCTCCGCCGTCATGTGGGCGGCGATGACCCGCTTGGTCTCCTCCAGGTCGGGGTGCAGCGCCAGGTCCCGGCGGCCGCCCCGGCCGTACGGACCCTCCGGGCAGGGCTCGTACAGGGACAGGTCCTCCATGAACTTGGTAGCCTTCAGTGCCATGTCCTCCTCGTACTTCTCCATGCTCGGCCGGAGCCCGGCGGCGCGGGGCGGGGGAGGGCGGTGAACTCTCCGCGAAAGCGCAGCCCGGAGCGGAAAAAGAAGAGGAGTGGGGAAAAAAAAAGAAAAAAAAAAACAAAAACAACACAATAAAAAGCCAAAAAGCACCAAAAAATCCCCAAATCCGGCAACACAAGAAGCACCCCAGAAGAAAGCCCCTTCCCGCGGTCCTGGCGGGGCAGCGGCGGGACGCGACTCCTTGTCCGGAGAGTTGCGAGGCGGCGGCTGGGCTCGGGGCGGTCACCCGGGCGGCATCCCGCGCCGCGGCGCTGGGCTCGGTGCGGCCGGGCTGCCCGGCGGAGCGCGGCCGGCGCAGACGAGGCGCCCCTGTGTCACTTTCCAGCCTTAAATAAGTTGCTCGGTCCAGTCAATGGCGCGCTGCGCGGAGGAATTTGCGCTCGGCGGGTCCCGGCCCCCGCCGCCCCCGGCGGCCGCCCCGCGGCGGGGCCGCGGCTCTCCCGCACCCCCGGGCGGGGGCGAAGGCGGCGGCCGGCCCGGAGGGGCTCTGCGGCGCGGCGAGCGCAGCGCGGGGCGCGGCGAGGCAGGGACTCCTTTGTGTGGGGCAGGAATGCGAGGAAGGAGACTGGGCGCTGCGTCCCGCTGGAATGTAGTTAATGCCGGAGCCAAACAATGATTTTCCCCGAGTCAGTCAGGGAGAGGGCGGCCGCGGCGCTGCTCGGCGGCGGGGTCGGCAGCTCCCTCCTCGGCTGGGGCCGGCCGAGCCCGGCCCGGGGCCGGCGGCGGGCGGTGGCGGGGCTGTCACCGCGCCTGGGTCCCCACGCGGGGCTCGGGGAGCCGCGCACGGAGCGCCCGGGCAGGAGCGCTCGGGGTCCCGGCCCGGGGAGGCTCCGCTGCCCGCGCCCCTCGCTGGGTCTCTCCGGCAGCACCCACGGCCTCGGCCCGCGCGGGGAACGGGCGGCTCTGCCCCGCACAAACACCGGCATCGCTGCGGGGGCCGCCGATCGGGAGCAGCCCCGCACCTGTGCGGAGTCCCCAGCACTGGCCAGGTGTCTCCGCTGAAAGGACTTGTGTTTGTAGCACGGCAGCTGAGGGTTGTTGCCAGTTATTTATTAAGCCTTTAAAAAAAAAAAAAAAAAAAAAAGGGGAGCGCTAAGACATATGATAAACATATTGTGGCCTAAAGCAATCTGTGAGCTGACGGGAGTGTAAAAAAGCAGCTACTGTGTGTGTGACTGCAAGAGCTTCATCTGTTGATCGCTGACGAACACCCCGGCGCCGCTTGCTATTTACATCTGTGTGCTCACGGGAAAGAGTGTCAGGAAACAGCCCCTCGAAAGGACAATTGAACCAAGACCCTCGACACTAAACCATAGCCTACAGTTCTTTTTTTTTTTTTTTTTTTCCTCTTTATAACTGAGCTGCAGCTCCCTGACAATCATTTCGGTTGATTGCAGAAATGCTGACAAAGTCCTAGCAGCAGGTATCTGACCAGTGTCCTTTCACTGCTGGGTGCTGAGCACCCTTTGAGGGGAGAAATATGGCTCAGGTTTGAGCTATAGGCACTCTGCTGTGCCAAGAACATTTTATTCTGTTATTGGACCTAATTAAACGTTAAAAGCAACTGTGAATTCAAAAATGTCCCCAGCAGTGGAGGGCAATTGATTGGCAATCTTTTCTTGTGTGTGCAGGGATGGCGGAAAAAAAAATCCAACAAACAATGTAAATGTGCAGAGCAAGACCTGAAAAACAAATGTGTTGGGCATGACAGAGGTAGTCCACGTCCATGTAGACATACATAAGCAAGCACCACAATTCTTGGGAGTCAATGACTCTTTTCTACATTCATTACTTTCATTACACTTTTTGCCCCTCTCTTTAACAAGCTGTTACCATGTGTGGTGCTTGTGTAACAAGTTGCACTTCACCCGTAGCCTGGAGGTGTGTGATGGTCGAAGGCACCTTTGCAGCCGTGTCCTGGTGCAGTCCTCTCTGCTCCCACTCGCCCAGGGCCTGAGTACCAGCAGCAAACACCGCCCAGCAAACGTGCCCTGGCTGTGAGGGGATCAGAGCAGCAGCTCAAGTCCCTGTCCCATTCAAGCCAGGGACTCTGGTGAAGTTGTCAGCACAGACACCAACCGCTGTCAGCCACGTCACATGGACACATCCCTTCCAAGAGCAAAGAGAGGTTCCTCCCACAGAGCACATGGAGACCACCTTTACCTTGAGGCTTCATCTGCCCCACCTGGAGTGAGGTTTGTTTGTGGCAGTGGGCATTTCATGGCCTGCTGTTCTTTCAATCCTTCCTGGGGCCTGTACAAGGCTGTTCTCTCCTGTTACTGACTTAGCACCACTTAGCGTGAGTTTTTGTAAGGTTGTCTTCCTGAGAAACTGGGAGACGCTCATGGACAGCTTGGAAGGTTGGTCCATCAGAGCAAGTGTCAAGAAAATGTACTTGGTTTTAAGGGTGTCTTGTTTTGTTTTGGTTTTGTTGTTTGTTTTTGGGTTTGGTGTTTGTTTATTTAACATTACAACATTAGATAGCTTTATTATGAATCTGACAGACTGGGTAGGACATGCTGAGAAGCCCTGCCCATGTGCTCATGCAAGGATGCATTTTGGGCAGGTATCCTTACAGCAGGAACTGCAGAGCTGAAGCCACAGCTTACACTTACAGCAACAGTGTCCTTCTGGGGCTCTGTCCTTCTGAGCCACAATCTTGCCTTGCTCTGCCTTTTGAGGCTGCTCAGTTCTGTGCTGCTGCTGCTGCTGCCAGCAGGTTTCTGCACTAAGTCTGTTGGTAAATCACTCATGAAAGCATGGGCTTTGTTGGGTATGAACTCATGGCAAAAACATGCTGGGGAGTCTAAGGAAACGGCCTGTTTTAGTAAGCAGTGTGGATCAAATGGTAAAAATCACTTACTTTTATTGTTAGAAAGCTTATATTTGACAAGTAACATCCTGGTACTGTGTTCCCATCTGAGCCCTGCTGCAGGGACAATGCTCCTGGCCCACCAGGGAGTTGTACTTGTGTCACACACATGAAGAAGCTCACATTTATCTGCAGTACAGCCCGGGTGTGGGCCATACAGGTGGGATAAATGTGCTTGCAGTGGTACACAGGACACACAACACTGCTGCACTGCTCACAGAGGACCATCTGTACCAGGCTGTGCAAACAAAAGGAGTGGAGTTAAAGCTGCTGTTGCTGTACTAAGCAGCCCCATCATTCTCCTCACTGTTAGATACATGAAAATCCAAACCTCTGGGTAGTTACAGCTTGACAATCCTGATGTGGTTTTCTCCCTACCTAATTTTCAAAATACTTAATTATAACAACCGGCAGTAACATGTATATACTGCAAAAAGACTGACACTTCTGCAACTAAGAGCACAAGAGCTGTGGGAGTGTTGTTAAAGCTGAACATTTCATGGTTTGGTGTGGTTATTCTTATGCCTGATTTTAAGTTATCTCAGTAAATCAGATATTAAGGAAAGCCAGCTGCTTCTGCTAAATAAACTCCATTGTCTAAGCCTTAAAGGGAGCAGAATAGCCAGGTGGAGTTATTGATCTGTGAGTATCAGCTGGCTGGGCCTCCCAGGCAGAGCGCTCCTGTTCCTTGTGATGGCCTGTGGCTACAAGGGAGCACAGCACGAGGCAGCAGCCAGGCTGCTCTGCTGGCCTTGGCTTCCCTGAGCTGCAAACAATTTATTGCCAACGAAGCAGGGAATCTGTCAGTGTAAGTTTTCCCCGTGGAAACTTTAGCTCGGGTGAAGACAATGGCAAAACCCCCATGACTTGTGGTGTGGTGTGTGTGTGTGTTATATCAGACCTGACACAATGCAGGACAGAGTTCTTTGTCTCACTTCATCAGCTGAACAATTTGAAGCTGCTCCGCAGATTTGCCTACTGAACTGGATGCTACCTG
The DNA here is from genome assembly GCF_052056855.1 of Sturnus vulgaris. Lineage (NCBI taxonomy): Eukaryota > Metazoa > Chordata > Aves > Passeriformes > Sturnidae > Sturnus > Sturnus vulgaris. Next base: position 2,781,941 of record NC_142254.1, on the reverse strand, counting down.
CTTTTTTGCAATTTATTTCTTTGTCTCCAGCATTAAGAAATCAATGAAATTATACCTTGACGTCCACAGGGTAACTGTTTTCCACTTTTACAATTGATTGGTTTCTTGGTAAGGAGCTTAAATGATTATTCTTTTATCTCTGGTCTGTTTTAAGCCTGATGAAAAAAACCCCAAACCCAAACAAACAAAAAATCCCCCAAAACTTTGTGAAATTAATTCAAAAATTATGCTAAGAAATGTTTATATTTTGGGATGAGAGACTGAAGCTTTGATTTTCTTTGAAGTGGTAGCTGTATTGGGTTTATATTGCTTTGTTTTGCATATCCTGTATGTTAATTTGTGTCATAATACTTTTTAGTATAAGCAAAAATTTTGGAATACGAAGTTTAGATATTAGTATGCATTTGGACTTGGGTGATTTGTTTGCAAATCGCTCTGTTGTGATCCGTTTTTTAAAATTCTTATTTGCAGTTGGTCGCAGCTTCTAAAAATTGCAGTTCTAGAGTGTGTTTTAGGGCACCATCTTCTGGCAGACAGCACACACTGTATTTGAATGGCTGCCCTCGCTAGGCACAACTATTTAAAATATTTCTGACTAACACCACTCTGCAGGCTTACAGGTCGTTTCTCATTCTAAATCTGCAATAAAACACTATTTAACATTTTTTACATTCTTCTTATTCACTGCAACTGCAGCTATTCACTGTGCTGCACAAGCATAGCTTGGGACAGACCCTGTAAAATTCCAGTCACAACAGGCGCTTTGTGAACGTGCTGGGGTAGACAGACAACATCTGTCCAAGCACTTATGATTAATGCACCATATATGTATCTTATTTCTTTTATAGCTTCATCTTCCACTTCTCTTCATATTTCAGATAATCACCCTTCTGTCCAGCGTGGTTTATGGGCTCACACTTTGGAGGCTACACAGGGCACTAGCTATAATTCCTTGCACTCACAGGACACAGTCACTGCATATTCCAATGCAATCAGTTAGCAACCACTACATTTGCATAAATCCATCATTTACTTGGTCAGCTCAATTAGCAGTGCACCCACTTAGTACTTTTAAGGAGGTCTGAAGTGATACAGCTTCTGGTTTCAGAGACTTGCAGGAGCTACAATTTCTCTTGACATGATAAAATGGAAGTCCTGATTACAACATGCAAATCTTCATCCAGCAAAGGAATCAGAGAGCATTAGTGCACTGAATAAAGAACAGAAACACTGCATGAGGGTCAGGCTGCCAGACACATGGCCCCCTCTGCTCTGGTGGTGGAAGGTATGAGCCTTGACTGTATGTGCCTTTTCATACCCATTAAAGAAATGAGGCAGGCTACCAGCACTGACCTCCTGACCTGGCAACACAACACACTTCAGCTGTGATGAGAATGATCATTTCAGAAAGGACACTGGTTTGTTGAGAACACCAGTTACATTTACATTTAATTATATTTTGGAGGTATTATAGAGAGGTATCACTCGTTAAACTCGTTAAACTGAAAACAATGAACAGATTTGCAAGGATAGAGCTGTTCCATAAGTGTAACTAATGAATTCTGGTCTCTGTATTCTGCATCCTCTGCACTCTCCAGTTGTAGCTCCTCTCCAAATCCCCAATAATGCTTCAGTCCAGTGAGTCCTGTGTCCCACAAAGCTCTGAGCCTGCACTTACCCACAGTAAAGGTGTCAGTCCCACACCTCCAAAGCCAAAGTGCTACCACAGAAGCTTCCGAGGTCTGTCTCCAGCATTGCAGGGTTGGAATTGCTGAACATTTGCAGGTATCTTCAAGTGTTGTTGAAGAGGACTGGCAGAGCAATTCCATCAGTATCTTCTCTTTTGGAAATTGTTCTGCAAACTTCTTTTTCTCATGAGGGTGAAGGAGTCTGCCAATGAGAGAGATAAAGATAACGTGCATCTAAACAGCAGTTTTCTTCTTTTAATGTAACAGATATCAAGCTACATCTACAAATACTTGTAATTACTTCATCCTGTTCCTCCCTAAAAAGCATCAAGGCCTCAAATCAAAGCATTGCCTCTCCCTCGTGTACATTTGTCTGCAGGTATAAGCTCCCTGTAGTCATTCTGCTTAGGCACCAGTCCAGAAACAATGTCAGGTAAGCAAAACCCAGATAACTGACGTGTGTACAATTTGCTGTATTGGCCTGATCCTAGTTCCTGCTTTCTTGCAGATTCTGTATATTAGATGCACAAAATGGAGGGCTTTTTGTCCTTTTAGCTGCAAAGAAAATAAATCTCTCTACTACAGAAACAGAACAACACGAAATCAATTTCCCTTAATTCTGTGTTTATTCAGTTTTCTAATCCAAATTTAAAATTCTGGGGCAGTAGAAGTAAGGCTCGAAGCAGGTATCAGTGGTATCTAAAGACTGAATACAAGCTGATTTTATCTTCTGAAGTCTAATAAATTGTTAGCAAGAGGTCTTTGTTGTAAAGGTCAGAACTTGAAATGGCACATCAATCTGCTCTGAGCTGTCAGAGGCGAGAGGCCAGGAAAGGATGCACCTCGCTCTGTGGTTCAGCTGTGGAATGGTTTCATAAAGTAAAGGTAAAATGTCACACAGAAACGACCACAAACACTAAATGGTCATCCACAAGTTGCAGTGGCTCTTTAGGAAATGGGCTGTCACTAGGGCCCCAGAGTTCCTTCTGCTGAATGGTTGTCATTTGCCTCATAAAGGTGATTCTCTGGATGCTTTGGGAATTCCTTCACCCTCCATCAGAACAGCTTAATGAATCTCTGGTTAACTGCTGTCAGTCATCAATGGTCAATATTCCTTTCCATGCTCTGCTACAGAAAAGGGATATTGAACTGAAAGTGCAGACACTAGGTACATTCTGTAATAGTCTGTATTTTCTTGTCCATACACGGCACTCGAATTCACTAAGTAAATTAAAAACGCAAGCATCGAGAATTGTCTCTATAAAAGCAGCCAGCAAAGCTTATCTGTCTTAGAGAATTTTGAATGAGTATAAACAAACAACTTGAGAACCCTGTGTGACAGCAGAGCCAATTTGTATCACTGCAAATAGCAGTTTAAATAGATTTAATGAGCTAGCTCCAAAATTGTTAGTGAAGACAGAGCCTATATTAGGTTGCTGAGCCAAAGCACTGGGAAGAATTTCTCGTCCATTTTAACATTTAGATCTTGTGCCTTCCAACTACACTTCCTTCCATATGACCATTGCTGCTATTAGGGGTTGAATAAATTGTCATTTGAAAGAGGAGGGTTTTTAATTACTTGAAAGCTTAATTAATACTTCAATTTATATTTTTTTCTAAAGAGCAAAAGAAAGTTTAACTTGGAAGATTCTACATTAATACAGTGTTGGTGACTAGTAGCCAATTAAGGACACTCATACTCCACCAGTTCTGAAAAGCAGCTTTTCATTCAACACAGCAGCAGTTTGCATTTAGTGGCTCGTTCTGTATTGCCAAGCTTCCAAAGAACTGACCAGAACAGCCAAGAGCTGTCCCATGTTCTGTGGGAGCAGCCCGTGGAAATACATTAAAAATCCTTCACTTCAAGGTGTGTGTCAGGAGGGATTCAGGAGCATTCTCGCACTACCCAGGCATGAGCAGCACAACTGCACCTTCTAAACACATCACCAGTCATTGCTCGTGCACTTCTGGCCTTCCATGCTGCAAACCAAACAATGACACAAGGGTAACAACAGTGAACAAGTAATGACCTGAGGTGCAGCCAGAAAATAGAGCAGAACTGCCCCTGCTTTTTTTTTGCCCTTGAATCTGTTCGGTGACATTTCAATCCAGCTCGTACTCCACTCAGCTTCCAACTTCAGTAAAACTACAGCAGAAAGTGACCAGGATTATACCCTCTACTGGTGTTTTTAAAAGAAGTTAGAAAATGAAATAAAGCAGTAATTTTATTTTTAATAAAGCTTAAAACCAAAATATGTCAGCCTTAATTTTTAGAAGGTGTTATTAGACATTAAATTCCAGTGCGTCAGCTGTTTATGGCAAGATGTTTTCCACTGTAGCACTGAAATCCTTTTTCATTTACACCTTCACCTCAGACTACACTCCTGCCAGCCAAGCAGCAACTAACTCAAAAGATTTCCCTGCAAACTCTTATGCCTCCAAACAAGCCACTGCATATGACTGTTACGGCCTCAAAGAAGAAATAAAACATTAATTGCCTCGTAGAAGCTGTTTTGCAAAGCATTGGCAATTTTAACCCCATGATGAGCTGGCCTTTGTTTTTTTAACATTATCCTATAAAATTCCCATTTGCTTTACAATTCACTGTCTGCAAACTGGAACAAAAATCTTGCTGCTCAGCTGCTGTGCTCTGTAAGGCTCACTGCACACTCACCTATGAATTGGAGCAGTTCTGGGTCCCTGGCACAAAAGTGGGAGATTATTTTGGTACAGTGACAGAAATGGCCAATTAATGCAGTCTGAGAACCAACAGTGACAGTTTTGAGAGACACCAACACAAATGGAGTAGGATTTAAGACACTGATTCTAAACATTAGACTTTTGTCCTACACATGAAGTGTAATGTATAAAAAATCAGAGCTTTCTTCCTTCTGAAGGCATGAGGTGCTGAAAGTGTGTGTAGTGCTGCAACTGCTGCAGCAGAAGAGCCCAAGAATTGATTGTCCAAGAAAAAAAACATTCACAAAAGTTTTATTAAAAAAATTCCCCTTTCACCTCAAACAAGTGAAGATTAAGTTCTGTACTACTAGGTTATGTTTAGAAAAAATGGAAATAATACAGTAATTTTTGAAGGCTATACATTGTAAAATCCCGTAAGTCAGCATAATCTTGGACTGTGCAAGCAAATATAGCAAGTATTTCAGATGTTATTTATTTGGTCCATCAGATGTACAGTATAGTAGTAGTATCTGAGTTTACAAAACATCAAATATAAATAACCTGAAACTGTAACAATACACAAAAATTTGCTTCTTACATTGACATACCAGGCAGTACGAGCTGAAAAACTGGAGTAAATTAACAGTTTTACAGTAATGTACATAGTGCCAGCTGATGTTTAAGAACACTGTTAGAACATGGCACTAATTTGCTTTGTTGGATTTTCTTTTTTACTTGTTCGGGGTGTGAAAAATGTTTAGGACTAGGCCAAAAATGTTATTCTGCAAGCATCTGTGTTTCTGTGAATGCTGGAGGTGGAGCAATCACACTTGCAATATAGCCTCAGAAAGGGATAAGCAAATGTGCAGGCAGGCCACTGCTGGGAAACTTCAAAAGTAATCACTGAAAAATAAAATGTGTAGTTGCTTAAAATGTGGGCATCTGATGATGGCCCTTTCACTGAACAAAAGTAGGAATTTTTTGTCCTGTTGGATGATACCTAAAAGGTATTTACACAAAAAGATCATGCTGTTTTCATGACTGTTTAGGTAAATACTTATCTGTAGGTATTCATAGACTATGTTTCTACTACATTTAATATATGGAATAAACTTCTGAAAGAGTCTATTGATACGAGAGCTTTATCATCAAGAGAAACAGACACAAATTATTTAAGCCAGTGATTTGGTATCCACTTTGAACCAAGGCCTCAGAGTTAGTCTAGTTCTGGACATTTTTCACATCCCACCACAATTTGCTGTTACAGTATGACATGTGAATCACTTGGTGATTTTGGAGGTTCCCCCAAACGCTCTTCATCTTGCTCTTAGCTCAGCACACGCTCTTCGCCCCGACGCACTCGCACCCTTTCTCCTCGAGTTTCCTCTTGTGGCTCCTGCTCTCCTCCTCCCCAAGGCTGCTGGCAGCACCCTCATCCTCAGACTCCACGATCATGAGGTCGTCCTGCTCCTGCTCCGTGCGGGATTTCTTGGCCCCCACGCACTCACAGCCCTTCTCCATCTTCCTCTTGCGGCTCTTGTTCTCCACATCGTCAGCGTTGCTGGAAGTGCCTTCGTCCTCAGAGTCAACAATCACCACATCATCCTGCTCTGGAGCTGCAAAACACGTGTTTGGGTTCAAATGGATCCTGCAAAGACACTCTGCTCTCAAACCATGAGAGTGTTTTAAACATGGACCGTGTTTTCATACATAAACAATTGGAGCATTCTTTATCCGCATTCTTTGCCATGCAACTGCAAGAGTATCTTAAATGTCCCTGAAATTACTATAAAATATGGTTTTCACACTGCCATTTCTTCTTCACCACAGGAGTGGAAAATACTGCAATAAGCCAAAAATATGGGAAATGTGTTAGTTAGCAGGACTTTCTTTACATGTACAAAGCAGAACTGCTGCTGTCTGCAGCAGCTGTTGGGAAAAGACGCTTTGCACACACCAAGCTGTAGAGCAGCCTCTCCTTTCCCTACTGCACTCAGCACAACTCCAGGAGAGAGAAGCCTCAAAGAGAGGGACAAGTGGAAGTGTGAGCAGATTTACAGAGCTAAAGGATAACAATGGATAGTATGAAGGGAAGAGAGAACCAAATCTGAACTTTCAAGACACCTAGTGGATTTTGTTTGGTTTTAAACAAAATAAACGTACTAATTATGTTAAATTATGCAATTTTTACTACCATTTGGAGGAAATTTCAGCAATATTCTCAAAATTTAGTTTTCTATCAAACATAAAGGAAGGGACTACATATTTTGTGTCTTAAATCTGTGCACATATCTTACAGGCAAAGGAACACCAGGTAAATAACACAATTTCAAAGTGTATGTACTATAAACTTTTCTGCCCTTTGTAAAAATTGTATCGTGCATTTTTCTATTTAGTATTAGTTATACAGAGGCCATTTATATACTTTTACTTTGTATTGGTGAAGTTAAATCACAAAGCTGAAGATAACTTTAATTGGACTGCACTAGTGAAAGACTGCTTTGTTTAATATTGATTACTGTTGATTACCTGTTGATGTTGAAGGTTGTGCTCCATCATCACTACCATTGCTAATGTTCTTGGATGTTGGTTCTGATGCTTTAGGGCCAATTCTTTCAGGGGTATCACCAACAACTTCAAATTCTACATCTTTTTCTAGGTCTTCACTGCAGAAAAATACACATGCTTTTAAACAGCCAGACAATAAAATTCTGTCTTTTACACAAAGAGACCCATTCAAGTAGTAGAGCACCCTGCAACTGTGACAAAATGAGAAAACATTCTGAAAAAGAGGAAAATTTGTTCAGTCCGTGCTTTGTCTATTCCTAAACACTATTCCACCCAGTGCTATGAGCACCAAATGCTTAGGAATGAGAAAAACCACTGCCTGAGCTTACCCTTCTTCCTTAACAGCACAGCCCTACTCCCACTGAACGTGCAGTGTGAGCTTCTGTGTATGTCTGTTATTACCCAGGGTTAAATACACACCCCAGCTAGCTCAGAGGGACTTCTGAACACAGGTAGTCAAGCAGAGGATTTATTGTCCTAGCAGGCTGGGGTTTTTTGCCTTTCTAAATTTTAGGGTTTTTTTAAAATGCCAGTTTCTTGCTTGTTAGTTGCCCCAAAAGTTAATTTGTTTTTGCAATGTATTTGTATGTTGTGTAACAACAAATTACTGAAATAAACCTCTTTCAGTTACTGTTGTAAAAAACAAAACCACGGCAAAACAAGACTACAACAAAAAAGACATAAAACCAAACAAAAACCCTTAAACTATAATTTCATAAAAATAACCATTCCTCCTTTGCCTCTACATTTCCTTTCAGCAGCTTAATCTTGGAACTCCGTTCACATATTTAAATGGTGAGTGAAAAATTCCCCGTGGAACTATGTTCTATGTATATACACAAAATACCCTTATTTCAGAATCCTTACCTATGAAGCACATTGATTAACAGAGTATAGTCCTGGAGGAAATCATCTGCTTGTAGTCGAGTGCCATTTCGAATTCCAAAGTCTGATAATTTCCTGTGGTTATTTGCTGCAAAAACAGTAAAAAACCTGCAGTGTATGGAGCTATTTACAGAATGATCCTTACATCTAGATAAATATGGACTACTCCAGAACTTTTATGCAGGAACTTAAGATTAACACGTATTAGCTATATTTAAATAAAAAGCTGACATTTAAGCTTATTAGGAGTTAAAGCTACTTATGTTTGATTTATTTACTCCTCATGCCATCACGTTCAAGCGCTTCACAATTACTGCATTTGGGAACATTTTGGAGAAAGCACCACCTAGGAGGCAGCAAATGCAGGGGCTTGGTGGCAGGTACCTGCTCCTGAAAGGAATCCTGATGTGCCAGCTGAGCAGAGCTTTGTGCAGGAAAGCTGAGCTGCACGTGCAGCTTGCACACAATAGCCCTGGCTATCATCAAACCACTTAAAAACCCTGCAAACTCAGCTCTCTTCAAACTGCAACATCTGCTACACACCCACTCTGTAAAGTCTCTTCCAAGGGTTTATGTGCTCTTACCCCAAACCCTCAGGAGCATACATACCTTCTGTTTCACCTTCTTCTGAAGAGATCAGGATAGTTCCCTTTCCATCTTCTATTTGTACATCTGGTGCGACCATAGCAAATTTTTCTTTCAGTATCTGAAAATACAAATATATTAAAATATAGTCAATCTCTGACTTAAAAGATTTATTAAAAAAAACCTCCTTGAATTATGTTGATTTTATTATGGCTCATTTTCAGGCATCTACAGAAAACCTATACTTTTTTGCTCACTTCCACTAACAAAATTATTACATTTTTGAGGTCTGATACTTACAGGTTCATCTATGCTAGGAAATTTTTTGGAATACTTCATAAAATGACAGCATTACAAATCAATTGTGACCACCACTGTAATGTAGCTACTGAACTTTCAACTGAAATGCAAATTTTGTTGTTTTTTTTTTTTTTGCTCTCCAACATGAATAGGCTTTAAAACCACCAACATTTACAAAATGCAAACATTCTTTCACAAGCCATACAACACATATGGGCAAGAAGCATATTGGCTAATCAGTTCTTCTTGTAGCTGAGAGAAATGTAGAGTAAATATAAACAAGAGATGCTTGGTCAAAATATACTGAGCAAATACCTTATTTTAATAATCTTCAGTATTAGAATTGAAATGAAAGCTGTAACTGTAACTCAAGATTTACCTTATCCTGGAGTGTCAACACAGTAACTTTGTGTGTGTTAAGTTTCACAGTCACTTCTGGCTTACTTGCACACACATAACAATTGGGATTTGGTGGATCCAAAGCACAAGGAACCAATAGCTTCTTCCTGGGATTTGGCTGCTTGTTCAGAAAAATCTTGAGAACAGACAAGAAGAAATCAAGTTATTCTGTAATTACCAGAACATCTAAAAGCCTGTTTTCCCAGATTTCTTGTCCTGGTCTCACAGGCTGTCCTGTTCCCTAATCCTCTCTGCTGAGCAGGGGTCTCACACTACCAGTGCAGCTCCAACACCAAACAACCACACTGCAAGTGATGGCAGCCTGCTACTCTCTCCTATCCAGCAGCAAATTTTTATTGTGTCATAGGAATTTATTGATCCTTAAGACCTGCTCTTCTCTTTTCGTTGTGACTGAAAGGTCACAGCATATTCAGAATCTACTGAAATGACAAGTGGGAGACAGTAAAACTACACAATAGTGAAAAAATGTTAAATGTAACTTTTAAACAAATAATAAATAGCAAGAAAGCAAAAGCATTTCATTCCCACTTACCGTTCTACACTGATCTATTTTCCCCGATAAAATCTTCAAACCCTCCAGCACTATCAGCCCAGCTATCACTGCATTGGTAGTAGCTATGGCTGGGATAATATTTCCTGCCATTGCTGCAAAACAAACAAGAGTATGCAGATTTTTAACAGCAAAAGAAAACAAGATTATAATTTAAATAAAGCAATGTTACATTTTATCCTTACACTTGATATCAAATCTGCTCTTCATATTCATTCCAAAAACATGCATCCTGAGGTTTGCAGCAGAAGTGACAAAATCCATGGCAGAAGGGTCATCCTAAAAAGAAGTTGATACAAAAAGCATTTAAAAATCAAATTACTCATTGGAAAGAGTTTACAGCACATGGTTCCTAAAACCTTAAAAAACAGAATTAAAAAGAAAAATTCTGTAGAAAATTCAATTTCCAAGTCAATATACTTCCTCTTTCAGATGGTGTACTCAGAGCAGCAGTACTTTAAATTCTAACTACAGGTTTTAAACATGTATTTTAGTAGCAAATTAGTATTTGTACTATTGGTCGTAGTAATATTTTAATATTTTGCGTCCCCGTCTCCCCCCCCCCGACTACTTTTTGTTATACCAAATGATTACTGACTGGAAGTGATATGGTGTGTGGTGACAAAAGAGAAAATTATTGTCTTCTTTAACACAACTTGTATTGCACACCCATCATTAGGTGATTGCTCATAACCTCAGTAAAACCCCAGCTATTGATATCTGGCTAAGAGCATGTTTTGGAGATAGATGAGAAGGAAAAAATGAAGTTGCATTATTTAAATATTTTCAAAAATCAAAATATGACAAATACTTGTGAATTTGTGCTTTTATGAGCTGGAGAATTTGGTGAATTAAGTTATTTCACACCACAGCAGTTAATTCTTACCCTCAGTGAGTTACACAATATAGTGTTTAAAAAATATGTTTACATCTGGAAGGTGTTTCCATAACGTGCCAGATAGTTTTGCTCTAACATTTTGGAAGAGACCTGAATGAGCCCAACTAATATCGGTATTAGACATGTAGAGTTTATACATGGCAAACTAACCTTATCCCATATAAGTGCTTCTCCATCAGCCTTCTCAGCCAGGTGAAGACTCAGGGTTTTAACACTCTTGGAAAACAGGTCTGCATAGCTCCTGACATTGAGAACCTGCTGATCCTTCAGCACTGCAGAGCTCTCGTTCTGCTGGTCAGCTATGTTTTGCTCTTTGGGAAAAAAAAGAGAAAAAAATGACAGCAGGGATATTTATAAGTTCCACAGAAGTTCTCTCGAATAACTTTCCAATTTAAGCAAAATTCAGCATTTTCTAAATTGAGGAACAATATTCTTAACCTACAGTAGCCCAAAAATTTTACAACAAATCTGCATTTAAAACTGCAACTGTAACTATGATATCACTCACCTAAACATGCACAAATTACAGCAAATATAAATTTTCAACCAAACAACTTTCAGAGATAAATTTTGTAAGTGTTTATGGTAAGGTGTCCTAGAAAAAGCTGACAAAATTTTGTTAAATGTGTATTTTCTATAGCGAATACTGAGCATCTAAAACAACTGCAAAACAGTCTTAGAAAAATATTGTCTATACAAAGAAAAATTTGCAATCTTCAGCAAGTGTAAAGAATTAATATGGCCATTATCAGATTTCAACTGCAGCAGTAAAAAAATGTATGTATCACAGAGATGCATTAATAAACAGCAAGTACAATTTACAAATATCCGGGAGGAGGGAAAGTTACCTTGCTTTTGTACCTCAGCCCAGTCCAGTGGCACTGGAGGCTTTCTTTTCCTCCACAGCTTATCCATTGTCAGCAGATATCTAATGTCATCTTTGAAAAGCTAGAAAATATGAAAAAAAGATTGAAAAATCAGCAGTACATTGACAAGGTTTTGGTTTTCTCCTTGACAGTATTTTTAGCTACATTGAAAGATTCTAAAAACTTATTCCCCACTCTTTAACACTCATTGCATAGAGCAGACACAGCTCTGATTAATCTGGGGAGGAGTAAAGTGAAAAATCAAGAAACAGTAGTTCAAACAGTGGTTTTACTTGTCTACTGAAGCCATCCCTGCAGTTCTTTGTATGCCCTCTCTGAGACAAGTGAATGAGCATGCCAATGAATTTCCAAAGAAAAGTTATTGTTACCTATGAACATTACACTCAAGCTCATTTCCTCTCTTTATCCACTTTCAGTAACTATTGAGAACAAAAACTCCTACATCAGTTTGTTTTTTCTTATGCCAGAGCCTGATAAAACACAGATGACTGATAGCTTTTAGGTCCTCAGATTGGTTCTGATTATGCCCAGTGCAATTCCAGAGGTCAAAGAGACCCTTTCCCATTAAAAATAATTGCAATGGGGTTTTGTCTGCACAGTGGCCAGGCTGCTGCAGCCACCTCTACAGATGGAGAGGGAATCCTGTAAAACAAGCAACTCAACAGCAAAACCGGTGGATGTCACAACTTGATCTCATAATTGATGGCTTGCATTAAATGTCCAAGCTGGGGTTTGATTTAACTTCACAGCACCTCATACATTTCAATAAAGACATTTATCTGGGATAAAGAAAATACCTTAGTAAAAAGTTTAACTGGATCATAGCCAGTGGATTTAGCCCACTCCTTGGTTGAAACACGTTTAATCTCACCATCTTCATTGGATGCTAGTGCTCTGGCTTCTGCTTCTGCTGGTTCCCCTATTAATAAAGTGATAACCAATATTTAAAAAAAAATTAAAAATCCAAATATTACCCCCAGAGTCAATAAGCAAAATTATGCAGGGAGCATAAAATGGCTTTACTGTACCCAACAAAAGCTGATTTGGGCACAGTGTGCCTGTTCCTCTTTGCCTCTGCAACTGCAACTCACTGATTTAACTTGGTAACACACAACTCTTTTATTGGCAGAAACAATTGTTTCCCACTAATTTTCTCCACATAATGTTGCTACTTCAGAAATGTCTTACCACCCCTTTTTAGTAGTATCTTTTCTGGCTAAAGTCTTAGTTTGGTTGGGATTTCAAAACAAACAAAAAAATTGTTTTCCTATCTCTGTTTTTTTGGTTAAAAAAAAACAAAACAAGAACTCTATAAAGATGCTAACGATTTTCTTTCTTTCACATCCAACATTTGCTATCATGATTTCTAATAATCTGGTTGATGTTTTCATAGAACTATGTATTAATGCCTTGACTGAATGAGAAAGATCAACTCAGATACCATTACTTTATGTGTAAATTTGTGAATGTTTTCCCCCTTTCACCAATGCATCATTTGCATTATTTCATATTTATCTGCCTCATGTATCATTGCCCAGTCATTTTGTATCGTGAAGCTTTATGCTACTTTTTGCAGTTAGTCCTTTTTTATTCTGAGTGACTTTACCTATCATCTGTGCTGAACAGCACACATCTCCCATCTGAGACTCTTCTAATCACCATTAATCTCTATCATTCAAGTAGTTTATCCACTTCAGGATCTTCAGCCTTTTTGTCCCCTTGGCTGCTTTATGTCCCTCAGGTTCCCCTCACCAGTTTTTGGATCTGCCCCCGGCACATTTCCCTTTCTAAATGTTGCATTGACTCTTCCCTGGATGTCCTGGTTTGGGCTGGGAGAGAGTTAATTTAACTTCTAGTAGGTGGTCTGGTGCTGTGTTTTGGATTCTGCAGGAGAATAATGTTGGTAACACACTGATGTTTCAGCTGTTGCCAAGAGGTTACTCCAAGTCAAGGACTTTTCAGTTTCCCATGCTCTGCCAGTGAGCAGAAGCACAAGGAGCTGGGAGGGAGAAGAGCCAGCACAGCTGACCTGAACTGGCCACAGGAATATTCCAGACCTCAGAACATCCTGCTCAGCACATAAACTGGGGGAGTTGGCTGGGAGGGGCTGATTTCTGCCTGGGGACTGGCTGAGCATCCACTGGCCAGAGGGCAGTCAGCAACTGCGTCACTTGTTTGTCTTGAGTTTTATTCTCCCTCTCTTTATTCCAATTATTATCAATAGTATTACAGATTTGTCTCCACTATTAGCAGTTCTTTCCCAGTCTGTGAGGTTAAATTTTTGTGTGGTTCTCCCTGCTCTGGGTGGGGCGGTGAGTGAGGACTAGGCAGTGCCGAGCTGTGAGCTGGGGTCAAACCTGGCCACTGGCACCTCTGTGGGCAGTCTGTCACTGCAGACACCAGGCTCCAGCTCAGCACTCCTGTAACTGCCCTGCTGTCTTTACTTAAATAAGTGGCATTGCATTTGCTACTTGTCAACTACTTCAGCAGCCATTGTTTTAAGTAACTTTATACTGGCACTCTTTTAAAGACTCACCTATTTCATTCTGTACTTCCTGTAGGAACAACCTGTCCAGTGACTACTATCTGATGGTCAAAGAATTTGAAGAGTCAGAGGATCCTCTAAGCTTCCCCTCCCAAGTCCATTCATCTATCAAAGGATCCAAAAGAAGCAACCAACAATGATGCTTATCTACTTCATAGTAACTATGATTACTGTCCTTAAAGAAAAGTACTGAAGAGCTATAAAAATATCACTCAAAGAGGGCATATTTCCTATGTAGATCAATGCTGAAGTGTTGCAAGCTAGAAGAGCTCAAACACAATTCCCGAAGTTCCTTGCAAACCCTCAGCTAGAAGTGGGAAATGCAGAGTAACTACAAATATCACTCAGTAATCTGTTCAAAATACAAGTCTCCCAGAGGCCAGAAGCAGAATCTTCTTTAAAGAAAATGGAGCTGAACTATCTAATCTTAGGAAATGTACAGAAAGGAGTCACAATCTCTGAAACAGTATTTCAGTAAACCATCAGCTTATATCACACTCACAGGCAGCCTCAGGATCAGCTCTGTCAGGTGAGACTTCTTGATCAGCATCTTCTTCTCCAAACAACTGGCTATATAACAATTAAGAACAAGACTAGAATTTCAGCATTTCTGGTTAAAGACTTGAATGTTTGCTAATGGATATATATTCATTTTAGGATTCCTTGCTTTCAGACAGATTGCCACTTCATACATTGCTTTTTCAACTGCTGGGATTCAGCACAAGCGGACTTAACATGGACAACACAAAATGCCTAATACAAAAAATGAATTCAGCAAAACAGATTTCTGTATAACTCATTCAGTAGCTCACCCAACATTCAGCCTAATTTTTACACTGCAGTACTAGATGCATTTTTAGAACCTCTGGGATATCCAAGATTCCAACAAACTTTACACTTGTTAAAACATGTATTAAAATGAAGTATGTGCTTACTTCATACAAAGATGAAGAATAAGCAACCTCAACCTACGCTGCTGTGCCAAACTACTCTGCCAGATTTTTTGTGCTATTAGAGCAAGGCCTAATGCTAATCAACCTTCCATCTTTATAACCACCCCAGAACCCAGGTCAAGGAACTGGAGGCTTTCACCATAATCCATCTAAATCAATTTAAAATGAATTTAAAATCTATTATAATAAATAAGAAAAAAAAAAGTGTGTCAATTTTATTTCTTTCTCTGTAGGTTTAGAAACCAGAAGAATGAACCATAATACCTATTTTTTTAAAAAAGTCACTTACTTGAACAAATACTTGGCCCACACAATGCAATGGATAGGCTCCGAGGGCGTATTTCGGATTGTGCAGCCTGGGAATGTTTTCTGAGTTGGTTTAGGCTGACATTCATAACATTCTGTCACTCCCTGGTGAAAAATGAAGTATTTACTTGTCACTCCGAGAAGGCTACTGATAGTTCAGGCTATTAACAGATGAACTGTAACTCTATCTCCAAACACCCACTCCCTGTTGTCTAAAATAGCCAATGACAAGAGTGACACCCCACCTAACCTTTTTGATAACAGTTACTTGTCCAAGGTAGCCTGCAGTTCCACTCTCTATAAGAGGAATATCAGCAGCCAGACACATCCTGTTCACGTGGTTACGGGCAGCTGCAAATCAAGAGGGTTTTAAAGAAAAAAACTGAATTGTTAAGAAAAAAGAAGTTTTACTTCTCCAAATTCCAACTAGCATCTATGCACTTATCTTTACTATACCTTGTTTTTCTATAGAGCACTACACTATTTTACACTATTACAAAGCCCAGTTTCCCATTCTCACAAGATATATGGACGTTAATAAACACAGCAAACTCAACTGACTAAACTACACTGCACCCACAGCACCCAGCAGGTCCCAGAAGCAGCAATTAGCAGTGCAAATTTCCTTTCAGAACATCTGCAGAAGCACTAACCACCCTCTTCGAGTTTTTAGCAAAACACACAAGGCTTAGTCCTACTGCAGATGGGTTAGGAGGATATTGTTATTCAAATGACACTGCAGCAAGGAAATATAAAATCATAGTGAAAACTTCACCTCTGTTATCCAGAGCATTCATAACCAAGGTAAACTGGCGGAAGAACTCTACGTTATAGTCAGGGCTACAGAAAACAAAAACAACATTTCAAATGGCACATCCAAGTTGTTGGTTATTACTGCACAACAGAAACTCTACACATGCAACCAATGCTCGTGTGATAAATTACACATATTATACATTTATAAATTTAGCTACCCTTTAACTGCCCCATTTGTCTTCTGCCCACTTTAAAGCTGGGTGAAAGCATGAATTTTATGCTGGTGGAAGGAAGTTACTGCAATTAGTACTAATTTGACCAATGAAATGGGCAGACAAGGGAAAGTGATTAAACTACTCTGACCTAATGAGTAAATTGGCTGAGCTGTGGTAACTGACCTTAAAAACCATCAGCTGTGGCTAAAACATGCACACTGTAATTACCACAGCTCATCAGACTGTGCATAATTCATTGTGCTGTGATAGCTCCATTGGTTTGATTGTGTGGTCATACCCTGAGGAGCCAAAACATGGGACCTTAAATCCTGACACTTCAGTTATCTTTACATTGCATTTTTCTGACTTAAAGAAGAAGGTGGAGAAGAAGAAAGAGAAAAGAGGAAACAGGATTAACAGTTTCAGGAGAAGGATGTGGTGAGTCAGTGTTTCACTGGCTAAAAGCAACATTAGAATTCAAACCTCCATGGTACAGAATACCCATTTTTTAGAAATTGGGGCAAATAGAAATTAGAACATGGGGAATAACTAATGGAACCCTACATAACCTTGTACTCCATTCATTGGTTGCAGATCAAAAAGACTAAATTTCAACATCTTGGGGCATATAGAAATGATAGCTACCTATACATACACAAAGGGCTTAATTTTTTTAATCACAGACTTGACATTCACATGTCTTTTAATTTAATTATTGCTCAAGACATCAGGACATCCCTACAGAGTAGAAACTATTATGGCAAATGTTGCCAATAAAATGAAAAACAGACACAAACAAATGACTACAGCTTACTACTAGAGCTTAAAACCCATGCAAAAGTCACACTCCCACTCAGGTGTGTGGTAGCTCACATTTACAGGTATTTCTCCTTGCTGAGGAAGCTTTGTAAAATACCTTAAGCACACCAATGTAGCATTTAAATAACACAGTACTTGCAAATCAAACATGTAATTAGAGCTTAAAACCAAACATACTTCATGATGCTATCATGGTAAGCTATAATATTAGCTTCTGGACAAAACTGTAACACGCTTTCCTTGGCAACCTAGAAACAAAACAAAAAAAAAGAAAACAAAAAAAACACTTATTATTTCTTCCTTTCTTCTAAAAGACAGACTTGATACCAGCTGTGTAGTGAGTAAGTTGACTACCTTAAGAGACTTAAATACTTGAATAATGAAATGCTGTGGACAGCCACGATCATCCAACCAACACTTACCTCTTGCAGCAGAAACTTAACTGTGACATGTTTCTAACACTACACATAAAATAATACTGAGTAATAATGAGGCTTGAGCTTTGACTTTTTCCTTACCTGTGATTTTGATCTTCCAACATGTTTCTTCTGAA
This sequence comes from Sturnus vulgaris, assembly GCF_052056855.1. NCBI lineage: Eukaryota > Metazoa > Chordata > Aves > Passeriformes > Sturnidae > Sturnus > Sturnus vulgaris. The sequence goes on along the minus strand of NC_142254.1, from coordinate 2,764,334 downwards.
ACAGAAACTGTCTGTTGAGATTGCTGACATCAATAGTATCCAAATCAATCTATAAACACACAAGAGAGGCATTTCACTTTCACAGGAAGATAAGGAACAAAACCATGAACACAATTTGAAGAAAATACAATTGGCCAAAATGCAGAAACTTTACAGAGCCCTTCTCACACCTTTCAGGTGTTACATCAGCACTAGGGCAACTGAAGAGGCACAAGTGGTCACCTAATTATCTTCAGGAATCCACAGGTTATCAATGACTGCTGACAGGGGACCACGACAAAAGTGCAGGGCTACAGGAGAACAAACTTTCTGCAGAGAGCCCCTGCTGAGAAAGCTCGTGACTCTTGAGAGACATCCACACAGCAGTGAGTAGAAATCAACACCGATGGTGCTGTTTGCACAGGATAAAGATTTTAGTGGCAATTCCTGCGGAGCACAGAGCAAGCTCAGGTGGGAAAATGCAGAAATCCATGGGGACAGGTCCAGCCAGCCCACCCTGCACTGCCCACCCTGAGCACTGGCTCCCCCAGGCCCAGGAAAGGCTGCTCCAAACCAACTGGTTCTTCCACTTCATACAGCATGGCTTGAAGCACTTGAATGGGGAAATCGAGGGCTGCACAGCCATCTTACACACACACTGCAGGCCAAAAGCCTTTACAGCCTGTCCCCAGGACTAACTGCCTAAGTGCACGTTAACCAATTATGAAGTCTACCTGTAAAAAGAAGAAATCCAATCACACAATCAAAATGTTTAAAAACATACAGCACAGAGCACAAAGGATGCTATGACTGCGATTCCCCCAACAGCTATGTTTCTATTTATTAATATATACACAGGAACAGCATAAATTCCAATATCTTTAGCCCCCACAAGAATTAAAAAGATTTAACTAGAACTTTGACATTTATTCCTAGCTTTGTTACCACTACTTTTCATGCAATTAAAGTTTCTTTGATCAACAACTCTTTTTAGAAGTCTTCTCCTGTCCTTAACATTTTTAATGAGGAGAGTGAGTTTTTCTGAGCATCAGAGATATTTCTCCCAAATTCCCCCAGGTAATGCTGCCACACTCAGCACAGTAACACCTTCAGCTACCCAGAGAGAACTCTCAGGCTGACTGTGCAGTGTGAAGTTTAAACACGACCTACTCAGGGTGCTCTCACATGTTTCTGACTTCATTAACTAAGCCTGAATTATGAAAAAAGCTCAGCACACTCTCATTGAACATCCTCTGCACGAGAGATCCAAACCCCAAGATGAATCCACCTCTTTTCTGAAGGGAGTATTTTCAATTGAAGGACTAAGTTTTAACATACTGAAAACTGCAATAACTACAGAGTTTTATTTAAACAGTTAATAAAAGCCCCTGTGGATATAGAGGACACAGAAAAGATACAATGTTTTAAAAATATATTATAGAGCTGAGACTGTAAAACGTTACTACCACAGTATCACAGTAACTACCCGTAGCCTTTTCTCTATTCATTAAAATGGTATTTGCATAATTCACATTTCTACCTCCATTCCTCCCTCAAAAGACACACAGCTTGCTTATTCCAAAGCTAGAAAGCCCAAGAACTTCAAGGGAAAACAGTAAAGTGCAAAACTCTGTTAAAACCTTCACTACCCAAAAAGCTTTGAATATTTCAACTGGAGAGGATGAGAAGCAACATCAGCTCCTAGTGAGAACAAGAGTTACAGCACTAAAGGGAGCAAAGGGAGCTCTCCAGAGAGAAAACCTGAGACCATTAGACCTCAACAGAAGCTTCAGTCTAGCGAAGAATGATGAGAATTTAACAGCTCACTTATAAGACAACTACACTGTTTCCATTTTGGTAACCTGGGAGAAAAGGCATCATAACTTAACATTTACTCATGTTCTTAATTCGGACCTGGATCCTGAAAAAACAGAATTTTGCTCTTCATTCATAGGACAAGGGTATGCCTTTCAACACACTATACTGAAGTCACATATTAGTCAGTTGTCTGGTATTCAAAACTACTAATTTTTATTTTTAGTATTAACATTATTATTTAAAAATCATAAGTTGCTTATAAAAACAAAAAAGTATTTTCAGATGTTCAAGTTTGTTAATATTTAATAACCGAGAAAAATTCTCAACAGTATCACAAATGTTGACAAAAGCAATTTATTCTGCTAACAGCAAATTCCCTTTTTGTGTAACAAGTCTTCTTTTGCTCTCACCTTCTCTTGTACCCACCTGTTCCCTATGTTACCAAAACATTATGTCTTACATAAAACACTGCCAGTGATATTGTTATATGAAGACAGCCCTGATCCAACGTGTATTTAAGTTAATGGAGTCCCACCGAGGCAGCCTTGAAAGGCAATACCAACACCCAAACTGTAACAAGTGAAACAACAAACACACCCCGATGAGATTTATGCCTAATGACTAACTGGAAAATCAGGAGCTTTAAGCTCTGTTATAATGGACTGCAGGAGTACATAACTGATGCAGCAGAGTAGGGGGGGAAAAAAGAGAGGAACAAGGCAGAAAATGCTTCCACTCCTCGGCAGTTATTGATTATCCCTTCCCTATTTATATTCCCTGGCAATGTTCAAATTGGATAGGCTCTCAGACCAAAAGGAAAATTTGGAATTAAAGATACTCTACAAGTTTAAAAAGAATTCCAGTAGGAAAGCCCAAGGTGTAAGAATAACACGACAAACACATAACTGTTTTCTTCTAGAAGCTGATATGGTTTTAGATACGAGCTCCTCTGCTCAACAAATCTGACTGCAAACCCAAACTTATCACGACCTGTCACACAAAACTCTCAGATGTGACTCCGGGGCACGTTAGTAAAAAGGTATTGAAGGAAACAGACCTAGGCTCCAGCTGGATTTAAAACCATATGCTCTTCTTTACTACAAAAAGAAACCAATAAAGGTCTGCACACCAGGCAATCACAGTTTCACCAACAGTATTTCTCTCTATCTCTTTTTCATTACTACCCTCTCACACCTGCCCTTCCTGTACGCATTCACAGATTAATATCTGGAAGCAAAAGTGAAAGCACGAGCCCGCGGGAAGCGCCAGCACTGACGGGTTTACAGCCCGGGATCTGAAAGCAGAGTTCACCTCTCCAGGGGGTTTCTCGCTGCAATTCATCACCGGACCACCAACCCCAGCACCGGCAAAGGCGGCACTCGGCAAAACTCAAGACTCTGAACATATCGCGGGCAGCAAGCACGGCACAGCTCGGTCTCCCGGGCGGTTTTACCCGCGGACTCGCGGAGATACTCGGCCTTGCCAGGGAGGCGGCCTGACCTCGGCGGGGGAAGGAGGAGCTCCCGCGCCCGGCGAGAGCCCGGCCTGAGGGGGGGCGGCGATGGCGCGCAGGCCGCGGCCCCTTTGTGGCGCCCCGGCCCGGCGGGCCCGCGGCGGTTTTGGCGGGCAGGGCCGCTTTGAAACCGCGCACGCACCGCGGCGGCGGAGCGGCCCCGCCGACACCGCGGCCCCGCCGAGAGGTACCCGCGGCCCCGGGCTCGGCCTCCCCCCGCCCGCCAGCCTCGGAACGCCCCAGCCCCCGCCCCGCCATCGACCCGCACCACGTAAATGTTGCTGAAGCCGGTGAGCACCAGGTTCTTGAGCAGCTCGCAGCCGATGCCGCCGGCCCCCACCACCAGGACCCGCGCCTGGGACACGGCCTGGGCCAGCTCGGGGCTCAGCGGCCCCGACAGCGCCGCCGCCATGACGGACACGGCGGCGGCTCCGCGCGCCTCCTCACGGGCCCGCCGGGACAGAGTGCTGCCCGCGCGCGCGCAGCGCCCCCTGCCGGCCCGGAGGACCGCGGAGTGCCCGGGAAGGGCGGGGCCGCTGAGCCGCGAGTTCGAGCCCCGCTGCCGCCAGGGAACCCCAGGGCCACAGTCTGGTACAACAGGAGATTTTTTTTTTTTTTAATTGTTGTATTAATTTTTAATATACTTATAGTTTAAGTATACATATTTAATGTATTTATATGTTTAAGATTTTTATGTATTACATTATTATTATAACGAGAGCTCAAGAAGCATTTGGACAATGCTCCCAAGCACATGGTGGGACTCGTGGGGCATCCTGAGCAGGGCCAGGACTCAGTGATCCTGATGGGTCCCTTCCGACTCAGCATATTCTATGATATTTTTAATATATTTATTTCTAATGTATTTTTTTTCATTACTTCAGCTAAGTTAACTAACTTGCCTCCAGAAGTCGACATGGTAAGCTACAATTCTTCCTTAAAAACACAGTTTTGCAAGCATTCCATCAGCCATGTGTCATTTCCTCTCCTCCCCACCTCTCCTTATTTTAAACCCCCACTTTTATTGCATTAATTTATGTTGTGGCAGTAAACCTGTACAGAATGCTCTTTTCCTTCACTCAGTGAAGATACTGCAGCCAGCCTAAGCCAACAGGGAAGGCACAGGAGAATGCAGATGGTTTTAACTAAAGCTGCACAGTCCCCCTGCACCGAGGCAGGTGCTGAGCCCACCCCAGTTCTGTACCTGTGAGAACACAAGGGTTAACTCACCCCTGCACCTTCTCCCCACCCAAACCCATGGCCACAGCTCATTTTGCCATACATATGAAACCTTTCCTTCACTGGAAAAACAAGGAAAAGCTTCACGTTGGAAGGCTGCAGGGACAGCAAGGCCCTTCAGCCACTCCCCACTGAATTTCCAATCCGTGGTCAAATCAAAGCAGAACTGCTTTTTAAAATCAGGCTGGCTTAAAGTTCTCCACTGCTAATTGAATTCTGTGTGGCTGATGGATACTAATAATATATGAGAAAGGTTTTCTCCTTCTTTCCCAAATGCTAGGAGTAACTAGAACTGAGAGACAATCTCTACACTTCAATTTCCACGTGTAACTGAAATAGGCAATTTTTGCCACTACATTTTAGAGGCATGCTAAAATCTTTCAATCAGTTACTCTTGGAAATAAGCACAATGCCATCAAATAAATTTAATTTATCACCACATCTGAGGAAAATTCTGTTACATAATTACATGCTTGTAGTAAAGGAAACCAAAACACCTCAACAGACTTTTCATTTATGCAGAGAAATACAATTTATTTAAATAATCTCTGATCCGGATCTTCTTGTACAAAAATAAATTCTTCGAGAGGGGTTTGATGATTTGTCGGCCAACAGCTTCTCTCACATGTGTAAACTATAACAGTTCCAAATTCCACTGACAGATCTAAAAACAAAGCAACACAGGTACATAAGGGTATGAAAAGTAACACAATCAGGGGCTATTGCTTACCACTAGACTTCAGTCTTTGCACAAATTAATTCAGTCTCCTCTGTAAATAGCATTTTCAAATGTTAAATATTTTTAAGGCAGCAAATCAGAGTTTTTGAAGAGATTTTTAAGTGTCTGCATTTTTATCTCACAGCATTTATTATTTTCCAAGGCCTCCTTTAAGAGGCAATAAAGACAAATACTCCCAAGGCCATGGAATTATCCCTACTGCACTTATTAAAGTTCACTAGTGAGCAACTCAAGCTGCAATCAGAGTCTCCATAAAGCAGAGTTCTCTCTGCTCAGTGATATCTGTAATGGAGACAGCAGATCCTCTGAACACCATCACTGTGGTTAAGCACATGTGGGCAGCTGTAAACAACCCAAACTGCAGCTCACTGCCCTTCTCCCAAAAAGGAGACTGTTAGAAATATTGATTCAACCAAGTCAAGCACCTGAGTCACTCTGGAGCATGCTGACCAGCGTGGGCATCAGCTGGAACTCAAACACTCTGCTGCTTCCACAGTTACTGCAGGCTGGAATACCCTGGTCCAGGTTGGCTGGAGGACACGTGATGAATAAAGGCTGGCCATCCCAAGAGTATCTGAGAGAAGACAGGCAGGAAAAAATTACCATTTTTAAAAATAGATAAAGATGATAGGAAATCTTACATATTGGCAACAGTGTTCAGGATTTGCTGAAATCTCTGAACCTGCTTCAAGTAAAAAACACAGCTGTGAATCAGAAGCTTCAAAGGAGCTATGAACTAAAAAATAAAGGGAGGGAGGGAGGGGAAAATACTTGGTAGGTTAATGCCTGGAAAATCTTAAGGAAAGAGCTGGATTTAGAGGAGATAAATGCTTTGATTGACAGCTCCAAAGTATGCTGTACTGGAATCACTTCATTAAGCAAACTACACATCCCTGAAAAATGGAATCCTAAATAGTGGCAATAATGAAATTCAACAAGTAAATGTTTAACACCAAATTGGTCTCAAAACCATTGCAGCTATTGCTCAGAAGAGATGGTTTATTTGTAATAGCTATCAAAGCTTTGCAGCTAACAGGAACAAAGACCAAGGATGGTTTCCATGGAATGCCAAGCAGGAGATTGTGTGCTCTGCTGAAGGCCAACAGGGAGTCTGCAGGCAGGGGAAATGGGAATCTGAGAGCACACTGACAGTCCCCAGGGAGGGCAAAGGGAGGCTATGGAAAGACTGTAACCAGGGACAGCCCAGGGAGCACCAGAGCTGATGTTTTAGAGGAATGGCAAATTCAAAGAGCACAATACTGCAAAGTGACAGATCCAGTGAAAAGCTGTCTGAAAATGCTACTTGCTCTCTGCATTAGAAAATCTCCTGTATAATCTCAGACCATTAATAAAAGTTTTTCATGTTTCTTTTCTGTCTAAGCAGTCAATCAGACTTTTCATTCCGCATCAAAAAGGGCCCAGTTAGTTCCACCTGGTGCTGGAAAGTTGGTAAACAAAAGCCCTGTCACTACACTGACACAGCCTGACCAGATAGGCAGCACTGGACTCCCTGGAACAGTTGGTGTGATCCATGAAAACCTGTATTTTCTGGTACTGTGAATGACTCATGATTTACTCTTTGCTATACTCCCATCCAGAATTAACTCCTCTCTCAGGAAGAGCTTTTGTTCTAGGAAAAGGAAGACATTTACAGGACATGAAGACTTCTGGGTGCTGAGGGGAGTCCACAATGAGCTACAGAACTGGGGCTTTAAAAGAAGTAATTCCTTGCAGGACAGACATTTGAAATTGCAAAAAGATCCCAAAATTTCAGAGCAGACAGCCTTGGAAATCTATCACAACAGCACACCACTGTGTTGTACTTCCACCTCAATACTGTCTCTTGGAAACCTCTGTGTCTGGATTTCAGTGAGGCTTCAAATACAGTCAGGGTCTCTTCTCATCAGGTCTTGTGTCAAAAGTCTCCAATAGCCAGAGCTTAGGTCTGTGATCCTGCTTTGCTTCTCATCTACTTAAACCTTGTATAAAGTCCAACGAGTGACTGAAGTCTGACCAGAGACACAGCAACAGCATCCATAGCAGGTTTCTTTTTGTTAAGGAATTAAAACATACACGTATTTCCAATTAAAGAATTTATTTTTATGTACCAACCATCCATGCCAATGATTTGTATCTCCCTGTTACAACCAGATTATCAACATACCTTAGAATCTGTTCAGGACACATAGATATTCTTTTCATGAATTTATGGAATGTGTGGTCCCAGCTTTTGACTTCACTCTTCTCATATTTTTCATTACCATCTTCGCCAGCAAAACTGTATGAAGACAAGAAACAAACTGTCCAGTAAGGTTTTCAGTATGACCTGAATGTTTTAAATAAAGAATGGTTATAAATTCACATTAAATTATACTAAATACACTGAAAAAATTATATACATATAAAGAGAAAATTCCTGTTAGAGGTTGCAAGTGAACATTTTGCATTTAGTTCTTTGCTTTCTGGAGACTTACAATTACTAACAGTTTTTCAAACTATCACATGGGACTCAAGTCCACCAGATTTATTCCATCAAAAACCCCTTCCTCTAATAATTTCCCAAAAATTTTTGTGGTTTTTAAATTATTATGTTGTCTTTTTCAATTTTGAATCAAGCATAATTAGAGTTCTACAATTTTATAAAGTCAACTAAAAGCAACAGGACCACCACTGCTCAAAAGTCTTCTATGTAGATTCTGCAGCTGACAGCAGCTTTGGCTATAAACAAATTCAATGCTGTCTACAATTCAGGCACAAGTGGTCGAAAGTCCCCACTGTGACCACCTAAGTTAAATATTTTACTAAGAAAATATTTTCAGCAACCATGATCAACAATTGTTTTTCAGGCAATCTTTACTAAACTTTCAGGTGTCTTACCATCATTCCAGTCTCTAGCCAAAATCGCTAAAAATTAAACTCTTAAAAATGCAACTGAAATGTAAGATAAGATTTAGCCCTGTAAAGAAAAAAGTGTGAAATACCATGATATAAAGTCATGACATTTAGCATAGATACTGTTTCAGAGATTAACCATCCATTGCACCACGTGGAGCCCATGGACACTGCAAGTGCTCAGTCACTCAGAAATAGCTGCATCTTTGAGGAACTCCAGATTTGGCAGCACTGGGTGCACTGTTCGGCTCTTCCTGCACAGCACACCAATGGTTCCTAAAGGAGCTTCCAGACAACATCATGCAGGTTTAGTGAGAGTTTAGATCATGAGTCAGCATACAAGAAACTACACAATTCCTTCAGTTTCACCATGAAATCCAGGCCTGTTCTCACCTTTCTGACATCATCTGTTCCAAATCAACACACTCTCTCTGCTGATACTCCTTCAGTAGCTTATCTGCATGATCTGTATCAAGCAAACCCATGTAGTCTTCCTCATCCACAACATTAATGTAGAAGGGCTGGAACACAGGAGCTGAATCAGCCACTGCCATCACCATTTCCTCACTGGCTGCAGGATGTGTGTCCTGGCGAGCTGGGCCATCGGCAGGCTCAGACAGCTGGAGCTGCTGGAGCTGGGATGCACACTCCACCTCGCTGCTCACAGCTTCCTTTAGGCCAAGCAGCTCAAGGGAGGCACATGCAGGAGGCTCTGCTCCATCACAGGCTCCCCAGTCATCTGCATCGTCACACCAATCCTTCGCAGCAAAGTTCGATTCTTGTTTCTGAGAACCAAAAAACAAACAAACAAACAAAAAAAAAAAAATAAAGGGAAGAGAACATTGCCAAGGTCTGCCACCCTGATGCACTTCAAATTCAGCTTCTAACAGATGAGAGAACTGAGACCTCAACCTAATGCTCAGTGTTATTGCATCTACTCTCCTCAACGTGGTACTTCCCAACACATTTACTTCTCACACCTGCACAGTTATGGCAATAACACCTCACACTGGAAAATTAGGGCAAGAATTAATCAGCCCTTCGAGTGGCCCTTGTGGCTCCTGCTGCCTGCAGCCCATGCCAGCTGTGGGGGCAGCTCCATCTGAAGCAGCTACTGCACCCAATAGGAATTCTGCACCCAAAGGGCAGAATACAGAAGGAAATAATAATAACACCACCATCATTTTACCAGAGTAAAAGCCCATTTACCACAGGCCAGGATTTCACATTGCAAATGCACCAATTGAATAAACACTCCCTGCCTGCCTCCACTAGTTTGGTGCCACCCTACTCTTCCAACCTGCTTTAGACAACATGCCATTTTTCCTCACAAGTATATGAATAATAATTCAGTCACATTAATTTAAAAAGCTCGTGTTAAATTTGAAGAGATCAATTTAAAACAGAAGACAAAAAACCAGGATAAAGATCCAAACCTAAACAGTACAGCCCAACCACCTGAAGTTGAAAAATAAAGTTTAGTCAACTAACTAGCTAAAGTATTAAGTACCAGTTTTGGCCACACAGCTAGACTGCAATCTCCACTTTAAAACCAGCCTGACATAGATCACAAACAGTAGGCTAAACACTATTTAACTTATAGTAAACAGCACAGTGCAATGACAAAAACTCCGTGCCCACGACTTCTCCACAGAACGTGACTGGAATCCATCACAGAGCGCAGCTTCTGGAGGAAGGTTCTGGTTATTTAAACCAGGAGATGCAGGGTGTGCGGGTCATTGTGGATCAGAGCGTCCCCCCTGCAGCCGCAGCACAGCCCGGGCAGGCAGAGCTGAGCTGTACCTGTTTGACGCTGACATCTCGGCTCTGTTTATCCTGGGCCGGCGAGTACTGGGAGCGCAGCACCTTCCAGCTTCGATGTGCCGGGCAGAGAGAAACGGAGGGTGAGGGGACAAGTGATCAGTGGCAGGAATAACAATAATAACAATGATAATAACAATAATAGCAGTACGAACGATAAGGACCCGGCCCCGCGCTCACCTGCGGGCGGCTCCCCAGCAGCGCGGCGCGGCGCAGGCGAACACGTGGAGCGCGCGGTGCGCGGGGCCGCGCTCCAGCGGGCAGTACACCTGCACCAGCAGCAGCAGCGCGCTCCCGCACCGCGCGCACCGCGGCGGGCCCGCCCGCACCGCCGGCACCCAGTCCTGCAACACCGACACCACCGCTCAGGCCCGGCCGGGGCCCGCCGCACGCCCCGCGCCCCCCGCCCCGGCCCGCCCCGGCCTTACCGCGGTGCCGCCCAGCTTGTTGGTGGCCCATGCGGGGAGCGGTCCGGCCGGGCCCGATTCCGCCATGGCGGCGTCGCGCAGCCCCAGCAGCACGGGCGGCCCGCCCGCCATGGCCCCGCCGGCGTGCGCGTGCCCGGCGTGCGCGTGCCGGGCCTAACCCGCCGTGCGCGTGCGGGCCGAACTGGCCGTGCGCGTGCCCGCGTGCCGGCCTAACCCGCCGTGCGCGCGCCCGCGGGCCTGCCGCTCCCCTCACGGGAGCTCCGTGCTCGCTCCCGCCCTGGCGCAGGCGAGGCGCGGAGCCGTGGCCGGGGACGCGGGGCTGGCCCCGGACAGGCCCGTCCTTGCGGCAGTCCCGGCATTGATTCGTTCACGTTTCTGCGCAGAAACTGCACTGGGAGGCAAATCCACGAAGCGAGCGGCACCACTGGCAAAACTTTCCGCTGTTCACACCTTTTAGCAAACAAAGGCATGAATGTTTATTGGCTACACGTTACATAGTTCTCTTTTTAATTAGTATTCTCTCTTCTATCGGTTAATGAGTGTCTCACTTCTCATGCCAGTTACTGCCATGCTCTGTCCTTCTCCTCCTTTGGCTCGGTGCTTTCCTGTGCGGGAACCATGAGTTGGTGCTCCTCATCTGCCCCTGCCACAATTCCCCCTTACCCACTCCGAGCTGATTCCACACAGTCGCTGAGTTGCCTTTATTTGTTTCTTCCTTATCTTGGGGGTTCTGCCAAATGTCCTCGTGGCCCATGAATTCTTCATTCCTCGTGTATGGGTGGAAATCCTTCTCCCTGAGCTTTGTTAACCTCCCCGGGGCTGAGATCACTGGGGCATGTCCAGCCCCAAACCTCAACAAGGCAATTCTGCTGACCAGGGATTTGTGTTTCCAACAGCTGGACATCACTGAGAACTTGTTGGCCGCTCTGTTTCATGGATTAAATCTCCCTCCTTGTTGATTAGGCTTGAAAGTTACAAAGATCAAATAGCAAAAAACGTCCTATCTTAATAAAAATGTACATATTTCACACTTAGCAACAAGATGATCTGAGAAGCAGGACTGGCACAGAACAAACATACTTGGTGACTATCTTGGAAAAGCAATTATAGTAATTATGGATAAGTAATAACACTTTAAAAAAAGGTTTTTATTGACAGGAAAAGAAAAACAGAACAGCAGCAGTTCTTGCTGAATATTATCAGTAAATATACTGATAAGAATTTCTTCAAGTACAGGTGCAGCTGGGAATCTATACCAAGTGGCCATGAATACTAAAGCTATTAAATAAAATGAAGTTTGGAACATAATGTCAGAATCTGATGCTTAAATGCAGCTTATACACTGTGGCCATGGTGTTATTCCTTTCTCAGCTGTTTGACAGTGTACCAGTCTTTATATTTGGAGTTTAAAATCCACAGATGTACAGAACACTTCCTCTCACACAGTCAGAAACTGCTTTGTTATCATGTGTGCCTAATAAAATACCTCCCTTCAACACATACTTAGGGCTTTGCATTCCCAAAGACACGGGATTTCTTCTGCCTTGTTCAAATAATTTTTTTTGTGAATGTACAAGGTCAAACACATTGATTAAACAAACACACCAATAACGGACATAAAGGCTGTGTCAGACCAAAACAAGGGAAGGGGGAAGAAATGTGACAGAACTAGCAGTATGGCTGCTGCAATTAGCTGTTACTAATTGCAGCTACTGGTGGATTTCACAGGTTATGGAAAATGCACAAAAGGGGGTGGCCAGGTAGTGCAGACCACACTGCTTGAGATCCACAGGTGTGCAAAAGCAAGTGAAGCCAGAGGTGAGGAAGAAGAAGAAGGCACCTGCAAAGGTCAACACCTGCAGCAGGAGCCCCCTGGGGTGCTGTGGGAGCTGGGCACCAGTTAAAGGGACAGCTAGAGTAGGGCTGTTTGTTTGTTTGTTTGTTTATGGTCATGAGGAGAGCTCTCCTGCCTTCCCGGATTCCCACATTGTTCCTTCGGATCCTGCTTGTCATGTAACTTGGCAAGAAACCAGGTCACTCCCTGTGTGCCCGGAGGCTGGGGGTGCACACTCTGCATGCCAGCACATCTTCCCTAATGCAGAAAACACCAGCAGCCTTTGCTCCATGGTCTGTCCTGCCAGCACCGCATCCTCCCTCCAGCCACTGGACTGGGAATTTGCCAGGAAGGCTTGAAGGACACACAGTCACACCCTAGAAGAGTTTGTGAAAGAGCCTTAAGCCTCAGGTCCTGCACAGAAACCTGAAAAAGTCACACCTGAAACCGTTTAGGTGGAAGAAAGAAACTGGGCACATTTCTGGCTTCTTGGGCATGGCTTAACCTCTGGGAATTAGCCTCTGTCAGTTGAGTGAAAGAAAAGGAAGTTCCAAAAAATCAAAGCAACATTTATTTATAACAATTCACAAAACAAAAAAACAAGTAGAAGTTTTCTGTCCTCTTTTGTGAGATGTCAAGCCCACTTCACAGATGTAGTTTGATGGATGCTCTGCTGCTTACAGATGGATGCTTACAGATTTCAATTCATTTTCCCATTCCCACCTCATTATTCAGTTTTGATATGCACTGAGTAGGTACCACGGTCTGTTTGGACCTGGAAATATTGTGGGTTTTTTTCTGCTTGCCTCATTAAATAGTGATTTTTAGCCTGACAAACATTCTGAGTACCCCTTGTTTCTCTCCTTTCACTGTGATTAGGACAGAAGATTACAAAACAGTGAGTTAGAAGGTAATTATTACTTTGCATCCTGACAAACTCATTTTGTTTGACTTTCCTTCGGGTTTTAAAAGCAAACTGGACCTTCCACAGCTCTTATAAATCTGTGTGTATTTCCCTTCCAGTCTGAGTTTGTTTCATGAGTTGTGCCCAAAACTCCACTCTGTGTTCTTTCAGCTTCTCTGCTGTCTTTTGCTTCAGATCTATTTCCAGGTATTTTTCCTTTAGGTCATACTGAGGCCAATGGACCAAGCCCTCTCCGTTGGGATTTCTGGAAATAATAGAAGGAAGAGTTAGCTCTCCATTTGCCAATCCATTGCTTTCTGACTGATCAGGTTCAGAGCATTTCAGAAAACCAGCAGGAGCCCAGATTATGTGATTCTGGTACCTGAATAAATGGACAGTATTTTATGAAAATGCTCATCAGTGGAACAGCAAACGAGTAATAGTTGCCATTAATTTTAGATCTAAAACTCTATTGCAGATGGAGTAGCAGCTCTTAGATTTTTTTTCTCCTTGTGTCTGCAGGTTCTTTTCAAAGACCATCAAGAAGAGAAACTGCTTCAATAGTTCTCTTAAATTCTGCCAAATTTCCAGGAACCACCATATAAGTACTGCTTCAGGCCAGCAAGTATGTTCTGGGCAGCACAGACAAAATTTGAGCTGTAATTAGCATTGTGATCCTCACCCATTTTTAGCAAAGTTGGTCCAGTATTTCATAACAGTTCTGCTAAGTTTATTTTCTTCTTTTGTAGCACCTCCTGCAAAGGGAGAGATGAAACAGCCACATTTGAAAGTAAATAATTAGTATCAGCTATATCAATTACAACACTTCTACTTGTAACCCTGAGCTATTGAGCTTTTTCTAGGAGAGAACTGCAGATGAATGATGTAATGAAAAGTATCTGCTACTGAAGACAGAAAATGTTTATGCTCATAATAATGCTTATGATATATAAATTATGCTTGTAGTATATATAATGCTTATAAGACAGAAATTAAATTCTATTCTAAAGCCCTGCAGTAATTAAAAGGAGTAATAATGAAGTTCTAAAAGGAATATGGAGTAAGCATGGATACATCACCAGCTAAGAATGGCTTTCCAAAGACAAAGGTAATCTCAGCTCCATGATCTGCTTTTACAAACGCTGGTACCAAACCATCCAGTGAACTTGCTCGATGCTGGAATTCATAAAAGTAGACTGGGTTGCCAGCATCTAGAGGATACAGAAAATGGCTGTTTTGAGAGCTGAAAATACCTGCTCTGAAAATGATAAACTTTCATTGAAAACTGTTTTGGTTAAATGAAAACACCACCAGTTCTCTGGATAGTGAAAAGTGCTGCACACTGTCCACACCATCCCCAGATAGAATTCTGCAGTTGTTCTGAAGCTGCTGAGTTACCTCTGTGGTGTCTGGCCACTTCCACAGATGAGATGACAAAGTAGAGATCTCCCATTGCATCCAGGAGGCCATCTCGGACCTCAGCAGGGCTTTTTGCATCCCTTATGTACTCCTTGTATACTCTGTCAGCAATTTCAGACACAGGGCCCTGAAACAGCAATAAAAAGCGCTTATAGTGATAATGAACATATCAGCAGTGAGTGTGGCATCTGCACATCCCTGGCTAATCCCCAAACATCACCTTTCAGAGAAAATCCTCAGCTGTGTCAGAGTGGGGCTCAGAATTGGAGTTACACAACTATGGATACAGGTGATCTCAGGGAAAAGAGGGGTGCAAGATCAAAGGATCAAACAACTTTAGATAAATAGCAGTCAGTGATGCTGATTGTCCTCCCTCCTGTGGAAACAACCCTCATAACAAAATCCTGCTGGATTTCATAAAATCCATTGATTGTTGTAGATGACCATCATTTCTCCTGTTCAGAACAAGCCTGGGCTCTGCATTTCTAAGTTCATGGTGGATGTTTGTGTCACTGAATTACTCCTTACAAGTGCTGGCCCTACTTAGAGAGTCCTTAATTCTTACCTCTTGATCAGTATTTTTCTATGTAGTAGTTTCAGGAGAGCACAAAGGCACCACAAAGCCAAGTGATTTGTAAATTACAGGGAAGCAAAACCTCAAGCAATCTGAACGTAGGTGTCAGAGCACCCTAAACCTCTCAGGCTTTCCTTTGCAGTGCCCAGCTACTGATTTAGGAGGTTGTGTCCTCTCATGCCTGCTGGTACTCTGCATGTCTTGCATAACCTGGGGGGGGTATCTAAAATGTCCCAAGAGACCTGTATGTAGGTACCTGCATTACTCCTGGGTTCCCACAGAACACCTTTTTAAGAAGAAGGCTGGAAATTTAGTATTTCCAGTCACGAGAGGTAACAGGAATGCAACACATCTCTGCCCATTTCTGCCCAGTTCAGGGAGCTGTCCAGCACAGTGGCATTTCCCTGTGAAATATGTCTCTCTAGGGGTAAAAACAATGAAGCAGCACTGAGTTATTGTGAAAATGGTCTCTTACCTCAATTATTAGTGCTAAGTTGGTCTGCAAAAGTTGACGTGCAACATCTTTATCCAGACCATCCACGAGAGGAGGGTATTTCATAATCTGTGTGATACAGAGAATCATACTTAATAAAAAAGCTTCTATTTACAAAATGATGTTTAAATAACAACATTTTAAGTGTCTTACCATAGGAAGTCCCCATCCAAATTCACAGTTATTTACTCCTATTATGTATGGGACCGGACTGATTGATTTTTCAGATAGTAATTCCCTGGGACTCTTGGGAAAAAATGCACCATCTACACATGCACGGACGAAAAATAAATCCTGAACAAAAAGGGAAAAAAGAAAAATAAAGCTTCATTAATGCATTCATTTTGCTTCTAAAAGAAGTTCAAATTTAACTTCAGTTCCAAAGTGAAGCCAAATGAAAAATACAAGGAGTAATGGTATCCAAGCCGTCTTAACATTTTCTTTGACTGATTTTCTGCTCTAGGCAGGAGATTCTGTGAAGATTAACATTATTATATTATATTAATGTTTGTGAAATGGAAGTCATTATGTTGAATCTACATCTTTTCTTAGTTCAATATGGCCATGGATACGTGGAAGAGTGGGGAAAAGCAATTTCTGTATGGAAGTTTCAAAGGCACATAAGCATTGTGATAAGAGCTTTTTAGTAGGACATAATATATGATTTGATTTAGAGGTTCTCCAGAATAATCTGTGCCATTTTCTTTTCCTTGCCCTGGCAGAGCATGACAGTAAACCACAGGTAGCTCCAAGTGCATGCAGAGTGGAAGGGCAGGAACCTGTTTGCACTTGTCAGGCGAGGCATTGCCGCAGTGCTGCAGTGCTATCGTGTCCTGAAAAAGTCAAAAAAGTCAAAATTAACATCCACTTCAGGTTCTCCTAAATTCTCTGTTATGAAAAAGTCTGAGATGTCATTTACATGCAAGAAGTACCATTTTCAGTGTTACCTGTACTAGCTCTTCTTCTGTTTTTCCTCTCAAGCATTCAACCATTGCAGCTGAACTGGATTTTTCACAGCCAGAGACAGCAGCAATTTTCTGCAAGCAGTGAAAACAAACAGTTTTGGACACATTTCCTCTCTCTGGCTCTATGAGGCACCGAGTCCAGCAGGAGCAGCTGAAGCTTCTGCACAAGAGTTGCTGGAGCCTGGCTTGTCCCAGCTCCAGAGGGAGGGCACTGGAAGCCCTCACAGGCCTTCACACCACGGGCTGGGCAGAAGGAGAAAATCTCTGCCTCCAGATTTTTTTAATATAGAAATATTCTAAGACAATTCTGGTAAATAACATGCTGGGCTGAGAAGGCTGAATGACATAAAGGAGTTAGAGAATAAACCATCTGCAGGGTAACAAAGAGCACATTCTATCACTCTTGCTGAAGTCTTTTTTGGCTGGACCAAGAGCTGTCATTAGAGAGAGCTATCTCTTTTATGTGCCAGGTTCCTGGAAATCGTTCCTTGCAGTTGAAGAGAAAAGAAAGGGGTGGAATCTGGTACATCTCCAATTAAAAAAACCGAATAAAGTCTTGTTTATTTGCTCACTACAGGCATCAAACAGGAGGGGAAAAGAGGTCTGATATAATTTTCTAGCCAAAAATTATAGGTTGACTTTTCTTGAAGACGATACATGTCACGATATTCCTTTACATTTAATTCTTCTTTGTGGATATTTGGATGTTTGAAAAGCAACGCATCATTAAACATGTACTATTTGCACACAAATACTGTCTTTAATGACTGTCTGTTTTGTTTCACAAGAAAAAGAACATGTTTCTATATTTTGGACTGAATAGTTCAAGATATGCAAAGCTATCTGGAAAAAGTAATTAAAACTACCACAAATACCCACTTTTGCATCCTCCTTAGGCTGGTCAGTGAACAAGCCCAGGGCTACAGTACCACTCTCTGAAATGGCCTTGTGGAACAAGCCCTTGGCCAGGGGAGATATGACCTGTGAAAAAGCAAGAATAAGCATGACAAGCACTGTGTTCTACCCAGTGATTTCAGATTTCAGTATCAGCAGTGGGCATTTGGAGCATTTTGAAAGCCCACAGTAGTGGTAGGAGTGTTCTTGTGTGGCCTCTGACCACAGTCCAGCTGTGCAACGTGCTTTGGCAGGGATGAGGAGTTCAGCTGCCTTTCCCCTCCCACTGCACTTTGCTTCCAGAACTTCACAGCACCACACTGCAAGCCAGGTACAGACTGAATGTGCCCAAGGCTCTGCTTCAAAAGGGCAATAAAGAGCTTTGGGCCAGAGGAAACAGGGATTTGTATCCCATGTACAATAACTCCGGTTTGGCTGTGTGATCAGTACCAAAGTGTGACAGACTGCAGAAGGAGAGTGTCACAAACTGCAGGGCTACTTCAGCTATCAGCACTGCTCACCTCGATCACTTTGCACAAGTGGCTGTCAAAGCAAACAGAAAATGGGCAAGAGTCCACAACTCCTCTTAAAGGACTCTTGTCATGAAATTAAACTTTGAGGGTTTTTACATTGGAAAAAACCCCAAACCAATCAGAATTTGACTTAGGAGATGAGCAATAACATTCTGTTACTTAACTACAACATTTGCATATGAGAATTACACATTTTTATCAGTCAAAACCTGTATTGTTTTGCTGTGCTGTTGCCTTGTTGTATCAAAGACCCAGGTGATGTGCCACTGTAACACCATCCCTTTTCTCTCAGTGACTTCTCATGAAGATACTGAAAATGGATGGAGGGTTTTTTTCCCCCTAAGTAATTAAAATTCAATATTACTGTGAACTTACAAGAGCACTAACACTGATTCCTCCTGCAGATTCTCCAAAGATAGTGACAGATCCTGGATCTCCTCCAAAATGTATGATATTTTCCTGAATCCACTGAAGAGCTGCTACTTGGTCTAAATATCCCCAGTTACCTCGGGCATGCTCATCACCAGTGCTGCAGGGAGAGAACAGATTGGTTTAAGTGCCCAATGCAAGCAAAAAGGCAGAGTAAAATACAATGTGTGATGTGAGAAATCATCTGCCATTCTCTATACACTGGAATTTCTCTACACAACTGACAAATGAATGGCTTGGAAAGCCCTGAGATTGGAGCAGCAACCCCACAAGAGCAGATGTGGAAGCTGCCTTGGGACTGGAAATTGTCCCCAACTCTTGCAGATGCCATTCAGAAATGTTTCTTTGCATAAGCAAGTCTGCTGCACTTCTCTTTACAAAGGTTTTGTACACATCATTTTGGAAACCACTTAGGAAAAACTGAGATCAACCATCTTACCTAAAATATCCAGCAGTACCTAATCTGTACTGAATTGCTACAACCACCACGTTGTCAAAGGCTGCTAATGCTGAGCCATCATATGATGAAGCTGCTCCAAAAACTAATCCACCTCCATGGATCCATACTAAGACCTGGAAAGAGAAAAACAGGATCAACCCAGCACAGGTATGAGCTCCCAATCATAAAAACTAAATATAACCCAAGATATAATATCTTGTGCTGTTTCACTCCTGATTCTTTCAGATCACATTTCACAAATTGTAGAAATCCTTTGAATCTAAATCCTGCAGATCTACAACATGGCATTGATTTTATTAAATGCCTACACTGTGTCAGTGCCCTGTGCCTTTGGACAGATCATTTAGATTAAATCAAGCACTGCTTAGTTAAAATGCCAATACAATTTTACTCGTAAAATAGGATTTTGTGTCTCTTCTTGATTTCAGGTAATATTTGCTGGGGCAAAGCATGTAAGTGGATCATCACTACAAAACTGCCCCTGCATGTCTGCTCATGGCACAGGTTGAAGGTTTGCTGTCAGATAATTTTGCTCAAGGTGTTAAAAGGATTTTGCTTACAGGCAGCTTCTCCTGTTTTCCAGTAGGAACGGGTGTGTACACATTTAGGTACAAGCAATCCTCAGACATTTGGAGAGCAACTTTGTCTTTTCTGTTGGTAATCATGTCTGAAAACATCTGTCCTTGTTCTTTGTCCTGTAGACACCTGAATAAATGAAAAAGTAACAAGCAACAGAATTAACTAAAACATAAAAGCTAACTAAAACATGAAGAGAAACTTTTTTATACTTCAACAACAAAGTGCCAACCAGAAACTGATCTCTAGTACATTTCTAGATTGGTATCAACTGCAAACATAATATTTTTTTTGTTTTTAATATATTTTCTTCCTTTGACCTGTCCTTAATGAGATCTGTAAAAATAAAGCCACTGTAGTACACAGTGACATGCAGACACAATTTTGCATGTTTCAAAATATCACAGAAATATATCAGCAAATACATATGGCTATAAATTACATCAATGAAAATATAAATTAATAATTTACATCTCCAATAGCTTTTTATGTTGCAATGGTAGATATTAGGCTTGAGACTCTAAACAAGGGCAGTAGGACAATGGGAGTGAGACATTTACAACGTAGATAAGAATTGCTCTGCATTTCTTATGTGCCCTTTTAAGCACTTGACTCAGCAATATTGTATTTCCTCAGCTTTTTTCTGTCTCTGCTGCAAAGGTTTATAGTGATTAGTAAGTGATGTTATTATCTGTAAAGTGCTGCTCCATCTCAGTTTGTCACTGATGCCCATGAAACAGCAGCTTTTGGTAAAGAGAGCAGCTCATAAAGTGTCCTTAGAAATGCATCCACTGCAACAGCTGCAGGTGCAACAAGAGAGCACCAAGGAATTCACCTTTGTGGGTGGCCCTGTGTGTCCATCAGTGCCATGGAATTGCACAGAGGATAACATTTCTAAAGGTTTGATCATTGCCTTACATTGGTGGGTAGGAAGTGGCATCTCTGACACCTTCCCATGGCTCAGGTGGCTGGGGTGCAGAAAACCTCAGTGATCCAACTGGAGGCTTGGCAAAAGGAAGTCCCAAAAAGACATTTACAGTCCTCTCAGCTGAGTCTACTTTGAATTGGTACCCTTGGACTCTCCCATATTTGGTCTCTGCTTCTGGTTGTTCTGTGGGAGAGGAGCACAAAATCACATAATTGTTCTGTTTGTAAGTAATTGCTAGATTTGCTACTTAAAGATACAGCTTTGTGAACTTAAACAAGTAGTTTTTATACATAAAGCTTCAACAAACTCTAATCAGTTTTAACAGTAAACTATTCTAATCTGGTATTTTATTTTACTGTTTTATTTTACTAATTTGATTATTAGTGTTTACTCATTTAAATTTTAGATTTACTAATTTATTCTAACACACTTTTATTATCCCTTTATTAAATCAGTACAGCTGACATTATTTCAGCCTTCATTTTGATTGGTCTGTATGTACAATCTCCTTCAGGTATATAATATGTATTATCTTACCACACATGCATTAGTGGTTGCATATAGATCTTAATATTTTCTTTTGGCTTGGGTTATTAAATAAAAACCCAGTAGATTGCTCTCATTAAGAAAAGACAATGAACAGTGAAAATATATTCCTTGATAGTATGTACAGCCGAAAGAAAAAGCTTCTAACACCTAAAAAAAATCTGGCACAAACAAATCTTGTTAACCTTTAAGCAGGACTCGTTTTAAGATCTGTGTCAAAGTTTTAATATCAAATTGCAGTTGTGGTACTGTGGCTGCTTGGCCTCAGCAGGCATGATTTTGGGACAGGGATTTGATTTTGCTATTTGCAAAGAAAGCATATAAGTCAAATGACTGAAAGCAGATTAAAAACTGAAATGAACTCTTTGCTCCTGCAGTTCAGTTTGTGTGCCCAGCTTGTTTCCAAGGGCTTGTTTCCAGCTCTGCCCAGGGTTTGTGCCCAGCTCTGCCCAGGGTTTGTGCCCAGCTCAGCCCAGGGTTTGTGCCCAGCTCTGCCCAGGGTTTATGCCCAGCTCTGCCCAGGGTTTGTGCCCAGCTCTGCCCAGGGTTTGTGCCCAGCTCAGCCCAGGGTTTATGCCCTGCTGTTGGGTGGCAGCGGGAGACAGCTGCAGGTGCCCTCTCGCCCTACAGGGACCCCAGGACAGGTGTCGCCGTGTTACCTGCTGCCACCAGCGCCGTGCTCCCGACACAGAGGATCCAGGCCAGCAGCACCGTGTCCCTCGCAGCTGCCATGGTGCCACTGGCACGGGCTCCTTAGGGCGGGCTTTAAGGGCTCGGCCAGGGCCGCCTTACGCAAGGCAAGCACGGATGGGGCGAGGGAGTGCCCGGGCTGCGAGCCAGGAACGGCAGTGCCGGGCTGGGCTCCTGCCCCGCGGGCTCCTGCCGCCTCCCCACTGCTCCTTTCGAACCTTCCTCCCAGTGTGATAATTGATAAAAGATTCGTGTTAATCACAAAAGCATTGGGGTTTGTATAAACCAGAATCCTAAGCTCTGAAGTGAAGCATGGACTTTAGATAAAGGAAATTATATGATTAAATAATTCTGTTTAAAATCACCTTGTTATGTTATATTATGTTGTATTATGTTACATTATATTATGTTATGTTATGTTATGTTTTCCAAATAAGTTATATCGGCTACCAGGTTGCAAAATCGGACTTCCCAATAGCCCTTCCTGCCTTTGTCTGATCAATACAGCCTATCCCAAAAACCAGACTCCCAGAACTTCCCTGGTGCTTATCTCAAGGACCAGATGGCTATCTGTGACTGATTATCATCCAAAAGCTTTGTGAATTTGTGTAAGGATGTTTATTCAACCACCACTTCTTATGACAACAAAAACCCAAAAATTATTGATTACAACGAGAAATCACAGTATAAGAAGAGGCTGCAAACCAAGGTTCAGTGGAGCGTGGAGTGGGCAGTGACCCCTCACGTTACCCAGCGCTGCTTGCTCTTTCTATATCAAATAAAGCAATCTAAATTTTGCTGAATATCGAGACTTTTGTCTCTCATTTATAACACCAGCATCTCAGCCCCGGCGGCTTTCCAAACGCTTTGGAATAAGCCCTGCATTGACCGGAGCGGGGTCCTGCTCCTACACCACCCCGGGGACAAGGACCGGAGGGTTCCTCACCCTGGTGAGGCCAGGAAGGCTCCTCGGTTCTACTTTAACACATTTATGTCATTTTGGTATTAAGATCTCAGTGTTAGAAACACAATATAGCCAAGTCCAAAGCAATACCCCTGAAAAGTGTACCTTTACTGAAGAAAAGTTGTGTGATTTTTATTCTCATAAAAGGATACTTTATGACAAAAAAACAATACTAGAAAAATCCCAGCTTTTACTCAGGGTGCAGGAGACAGCTGTCACTCAGTTCTGTGTGTTCAGGGATATTTGGTATAGTTTTGCAATACAGTTACAACAATAAAGAGGTGAATTACCGGCTTTTGTAATGTGGGAACAATATTAAAAGGTGGTATTTGGGTGGTAACTAAATATATCTAATGTCTCTAGAAAATCCAGGGGATTTATTTTGAGACATTTCACGTCCATAATTGAAGGATGATATGAAAAGGAGAGAACAGAATAGCTGAATAGAGATTTTCTGCTCACATTAACTTCTGTTGGTTTTATGCAAGTATTAGGCTCTGCCTTTTTCTCATTTTTTTTCCATGACTCAGTAGCTCTTATCCCAGAAAGGCAGTTTTGCAATTTCAGATCGTGGGAATTCTCAGTTGTCAGAAAGAGTGTTTCAAAGAATCATTTGATATGATCACAGAATGGTTTGGGTTGGAAGAAACCTTAAAGCTCTACTCATCCCACCCCTGCCATGATCAGGGACACCTCCCACTGTCCCAGGCTGCTCCCAGCCCCAATGTCCAACGTGGCCTTGGGCACTGCCAGGGATCCAGGGGCAGCCACAGCTGCTCTGGGCACCCTGTGCCAGGGCCTCAGCACCCTCCCAGGGTGGAATTTCTTCTGTATATCTGATTTAAATCCACCTTCATTGCTTTGAAGCCATTCCCCCTTGTCTTGTTGCTACATGCCTTTGGCAAATGCCTCACTATTTCTATTTGGCTCCCTTGGGGTACTGCAAGGGGCTCTAAGGTCTCCCCAGAGCCTTCTCTTGTCCAGGCTGAACAGACCAGCTCTCAGCCTGTCTCCACAGGAGTGGTGTTCCATTTCTACAGATGCATTCCTGCTCACACCTCTCTGCAGCTCAGTGGGTTACAAGACCCGGTCTTTAAATTAGGTTAGCACATTATGCACCTGTTAATCCTGAGTGTGGTGTCTGTGCTTGGGCACTTTACACTCCAAATGCTGCTTGTGTACTTTACTCCTAATCTTCCTCTGTGCATGTGCACAGGTGAGATTTACAGCCCCTGGAGATAAACCCCAGTCAACTTTAACCTGGTTGCTCACAGAGCAAAGTGTTGGCAGGCACTGCAGGTGCCACCACGCAGTGCATGCTGTGTCACCAGCCTTTGCTGTGTTTGTGGTGGCTCCTGAGCTCTGTCCCAGTGCAGGTCCTGAGGCTGAGGGCAGGGCCAGTGCTCACTGTGCACTGGCAGATGGGATTGCTGAGAAAACAATGAGGTGAAAAACTTGGGTGCAGAATTACAATGAATTGTGGCTCTATAGGTGTTCTGTGGCAGACTTTTTGCCTAAAACTGGTCTGGGAGTAGTCTGCACTACTTCAATATACAGTCTATACAGTAATGACAGATGTGTGCATTGTCTAATGCAATTAATGGCACAGGGGCCTGGGGTACCAGTGATGGAGCTGACAATAAGTTATCTTTTACCTGTATCTGTGTGATGAAGGTTTCTGAGACACCTCAGAAGCACTGCACAGGAGTAAATTCTGCCCTCCTGTTTGCCTGCTTGGGTGCTGCTGTAAATTGTCTCCTCTTACCTTAGACTGCTTTGGTTCCTGGCAAGGGAATACTGTTTCCAGGCAAGGTAGAACTGCAAGAATCCCTCCTTGTGGCTCAGCTCCCACACTGGTGGGCATTCATGTCTCTGCTCACTCGTGACCCACAAGCTGCAGGAGGGGTCCTTTGCTGCAAAGCCAAATACCCTGTACTGTACCTGCTGTTCTCTCCTTTTGCTGTAACAAACTTTATTTCCAAAACCAATTTATCTTCCATCTCCTGATTTTACTAGACTCTGTATTTTCCCATTTAATTTCCTTTTATTTCCCCCCTTCATTACTATTTTAATGTCCAAGCTTTTCTCTTCAATATTTATTATACTCACTACTTGCCTGTCAAGTACCCACTCTGCAAAAAGTCTGAGTCCATATCCCATCCAAAGGCTTAGAGAAGCAGCTATTCTGAAAATGTTACATGTGCAAACCAGTTTCTGCAAACTGCCCCATCTTACTTACTGTAAGATAACAAAAAATGGGATCTTAGATCCCTACAGCCTTGTCTGGAGATACTTTGGTGGATCTGCAAGCATGGCCTATATGCTTTGCAAATGTAGAGACTCTTACCTCAGTGACACAGACTGGACTTGCAGAATCTGAGGACGGTGCTACATAGCTGGTGAGTACAATTCTTGAATCCTGTTTGGCATTAATTTAAAGAGATTTTGCAGCTTGCCTCCGATCAGTGAATAATGCATAAGTCAAGGGTCAATCAAAGAACTCTGCCACACGATGACCTTTGCCTCTTTGTACTTTAATGAACCCGTCCTGATTCCAACAGATGAAAAAAACAGACAAATATCACAGCCCCTGCTGGGGATTCAATGAAACTACAGAATATAAAACTTAGAGCTAGAGCCTCTGAAGCTTGGACAGCTTCATAGACTGAATCTCACCTCAGGAGGGCTCTGGGATGGGATAAGATAAGAGCACCACAGTGCTTATCTCTACATAGAAATGAGTAAGATCGTCTGACATTTCCCACTGTGATTTATTTTTGGTGCTGTCCTGTGGTAGGAAGTCAGTTCAACCACACTTCTCTGCATGCACAAGATGAGCATGCATTCTGTGCACACCCATGCAACACTGCCTGTTTATCTCCTTTTAAAGGAGGTGGCACAGCACCTCAAGGGTTTGTGCAATGAAGATTTAGCAAGACTATTTTGAAACTAAGTTCCCCTCACACAGCAAAGGAACTAAGACAAAGAAGCAAGGACAGATGTTCAGGAGGAAGTTCTGCTTACCAAAACTGCAGTGGTAAAAGAGTCTCACCCTGCTCCTGAGTTCTGCCTGGCAGTAGAACTTGGGCAAGAAGTTGTAGAAAATCGCAGCCTACTTCTCCCAGTAAAGTAATTTGGAAAGAAGGGATGGGTAGCTAGTGCTGTAGGACATTATTAGCCATGGGCAATTTAAAACTCTTCCAGAGATATAGAGGGGAGCCGAAGGAGGGGGAACTGATGTTCATTTCCCTGTAGGATCTGTGGAGCTACATCACTGCTGTGATGCACCAGTGTGAGCAGAAATGTGGCTGGGATAGCTGGAGCAGCCTAGGAGCCAGGTACAGGAGACAAAGACCTGGCAGAGAAGTGATTGACAACTCTGCCATGAAGTGTCCAGGTCTTGTTCTTGGCAGGCCAAGCACCAATCAGGCAGTGAGGGCCCTGGAGTGGCCTGGGACAGACCCAATGCTGGCACTGAGGCTGTGAGCCAGTGGCACAGGGGACAGCCAGGAGCACAGAGAGAAGCACTGGGGAAAAGACAGAAATGTTAATCCTTGTAGGAGAGTTACAACTAAACTTAAAAGCAGAGAATTGTGGGTACTGGAGAAATTTTCTAACATTTGGGAGAAGTCTTAATTCCAGCACTAATGTTACAGACTAAGTACCACAACAGTCAGAACTATCCTGTCTCAGCTGTAAAACCAATTGACAAAGCAGAACATGCTGTAGTTTCATCTTTCCACAGAGGACATTTCTGTATCTACACCACACCAAAAATTCTGTACCACTGGTAAACTTGGCATCAAGAGAGTCTTACTCACAGATTGGGTCTGCATTGATTTCACTTTATTAAAACAACATTGCTGCTGCATTCTGTCTTCAGTCATGGGGAAGTGACAGAAAAACCTGAGCATTGGGGTAATCTGGTAGCTGTATTTAAAAAGTGAGGACCAACTGGAATTATTCCAGTGAATAATTGCAAGTGTGACAACTGTGAAGAAAAGGTAAAAAGAAGGGAAATGTATTTTTATCCTCAAATATACTTCAGGTAATTTTTTTGAATATCCTAATAATTTGCATATCATGTTCATGTTTAGACTGTAAACTATAACTCTAATTTAAACTTATTGTTTTGCATGTTTTTCTTTTTTGTCTTTTCAAGGATCACTTTTTCCCAGAATTCTACCTTCTTTTCTTTCAACTTTCTGTCTTTCTTTTGCTGTAGATTTATCTGCAAGTATTCTTCATTTAGGTTATATGACGGCCATTCTACCAGACCCTCTCCATTAGGATTTCTGTAAGCAAGAGGAAAGAAAGAGTGAGTGCTCTTTTCAGTCACAGGGGAATTCAATCACACAAGTTAAGACTGAATCAATAAAACAGCCAATTCCCCATGGGGCCTGTACAAAGCAGCAATTTCTGTCATGAATCTCATGATTCTTACCCATTTCGAGCAAAGTTAGCCCAGTACTTCATTAGAGTTCTGCTGAGGTTCTTCTCTTCCTCTGTAACTTCACCTGAAAGACAAAACACAGAATAGTTACTCTGTGTGGCAAAACCAAGACATTGCTACTGCAGCAGCAGCATTTTCATGCATGTAAAAATTTGGCAACTGCAACAGAGACAACACCAGCAAAACCATCAGTAATACAGCAAACATCATGGGATTTCAGCATAATCACCCTACTGTAAAAATCAGAGAATTCAGGAACAAGGAAGTAAGATGGTGTGCCTGTAACCTTCCAGGAAACTGGAGCAGAACCAAAAAACTCCCATGTGTCCTTTATCCCAGGACAACTCCAGGAATGGGCCACATGGCTGTGTTTCCTGGATCCCATTCTAGTTTTGTGGCACTGAAATTCTCCCTATTATTCAGAGCATAACTAGGCAAAAATTTATTCATTCTCACACAAGATGGTGCCATTCCATTTCTCAGCACTTCAAGTGTATTTCTTTAAATATAGTTACACATAAACTCACTGTACCACTAGGTGAGAATTATTTCAGTTCCTATGTGTTTTTAATTATAAATGCATCTCAATACACTAAGAAAAATATTTGGTATCTTAAAGCCCTTTGTACATTCAGGCAAAGAGGTAAAGATTGCTCAGTGTTTTCTAGTGCAAGGTAAGTAAAAAAATTAAAAAAAAAAATAAAAATATATATATAAGCAAAAGAAAAAGCCTCTGGTAACAGATTAACAAAGGGCTTTGCAACATAACTGGATTGCTCCAAAGGACAAAAGGAAATACTTTCACTTATGTAAGCTTTGACCAGACTATGAACTACTGTGCAAATGACAAAAATAAAAGAAAAAAATATAGTAAATTCACTTAAAATAAACAGAATTTTCGTGTCTCTGTCAAAATAAGAACTGTTCCTAATCTGTTCCATAGGAAAGAAAATACTCCATGCTGAGTATTACTGTCTTAGGCATATGTAATTAAGGACTATTGCTGGATTCATAATGTTCCTTAGGAAGTGGCATCATGTTTCTTAACTGTTCTGTGTTTGGTAGATTCATTGGGAATGCAACAATGTGGAATTCTGCCAGAAAGAACTTCCAGAATGCCATGGAAATTTTGGGAGTACACCTTTAATCCTCCCACAGTGGAGGATTTGAATAAATGGTCAAGTATGAACTGAATTGTGAGGCAAAACAGACTTGACTTGTTGGGGAAGATGAAAATGGAAAACTTTATAAATATGATTGCCTGGCAAAAGATTTTGAGAATATGGAAACTATAAATGAGATTGAAATGAAAGCCATCTTTGAGATACCAAACCTTAGTTACTGAACAACTAAAAAACAATAGTATGGCCAGCTGAAAATAATCCCCTCTTGACTGAACAATTTCCTCTGCTTGCAGACAGGTCCAAAAGGCAGAGAAGACCCTACTAGCTTGGTAAAGAGGGTCCAAAGAGTAGTTTTTAGGGTTTAAAGTGTAACACAGTATAGTATTGTAGTGATTCTTATAGGCTGTATGTAAATGCTACAGTATTTGTATCTTGTATTAGATTGGTTAGTGAAAATTAGAATATTCAACAGAGAAGAAGATTGATTGTATTGTAACGGGAACCTCGCCCTCTTACTGCTCTTACGTCTCCTACCTCTCACCCCTTGCTGTCTCTTTACTCTTTTTACTCTTGCCCTCCTGCTCTCACAGGCCTGCTCCAAGCAGGGCCTCTAGCCACGCCCTGTGCAATAACCCACAAGTTCCAGCACCCGGCTTTAGAGATCTGTCCATCAGTCCTGACCACCCGCAGCTCCTGCACTAACCATTAGATCTTCACACAGAAAATGAAACACTGGAATTCCAGGACTTGCTCTGAACACAGCTGGAATCACTTCCTGCAAAAGAGACCAAGTCTCCCATTCTGACAGCCTGACAGCCCATGGGATTTCTTGGAAAGGAGAAGACACTGGCCTAAACTCCTCAGGAAAAGAAGAGATCCTGGATTTCCTGCTTCCCAAGCACTCTTCAAGTTTAATTGACCTTCCCTTCATTTTCAGCCAAAGCTATTTGGCAAATTCATGCACAGTGCTGGGATAATGACAGTGAATTTTCTAGCAAATATTCTATTTGCTGAATTGCTGACAAGATGTGAAACTTACTGTGCTTCAGAATGAGCAAACTGTAAAGGAGAGAAGATGGAGAAGATGGTTAAATGCATAAGACCAGTTCTGTCAGGAGAAAAGCTTATGGCTTGGTCTCACTGCCAATATATGCACTTTTATATGATGAAAATGAATAGAACACTGAATAGAGAAATGCCAAGGTTACAGGACCAATTCAGGAGTGAATGGTGTCTGTTCCTTACTGCAGAGCTGGATGCCCCCAGTCAGAAATGGTCCCCCAAAGACAAAACCAACTTCATCCCCGTGGTCAGCCTTCACATAGTCTGGTTTGCTGTCCCAGTATGCACTGCGCCGGTGCTGGAATTCAAAGAAGTAGGTAGGAGCTCCAGACTCTGCAAGACATAACATTTAGGGAGTTACAGAAGAGATCCATACACTACAGCTGTCATCAGCTGTTTAAAATACTACTTTAAACAAAGCTTTATACTGGGCACATTTCTAGTGTAATTGTTACACTCAAATTAAGAACTCAGCACTTACACACACACACACAAAAAAAAAAGAATTGGAAGATCCACCCTAAGGAAACTTAGAGAAAGTAAGTTATCAAATTATTTCCACTTTTGAGTATCTTGGCATGGCTTATCTACATCTGAACACCAGAAAATTTACAGACCACAGAGCTGATTTCCCAAGTAGCCACGGGCCAAAGGACAAAGATTGCTTTGATGTGTTTTAATTTTCAAGCCTGCCTACTTCAGTTAGTAAACATTTACCTGTGTTACCATATATACTGTGATTATGAGCACAGTGCAAGAGACTTATACAGAGATAAGGGACTACACCCTGCAAACCTGTGCCATTCCTCATGTTCCCAGGAGGAATGTCAAGGATTGCCTACATATGACAGGATTTGTGTCTGCATCGTTTGATCCAGCCTGCAGTAGGAGGTTTGAGTGTCCCACTGCTGTTGATGAGCTTACCCCTGTGATAATTCAGTGCTTTAATGGCTGGCATGACAATTGCCATGTCCCCCAGCAGGTCCAGGAATCGGTCCCGGAGCTCTGCAGGGTCCTCTGTGTCTCCCAGATATTCATCTAAGATCATGGGCAGAAAATCTGAGGGTACATCCTATGAGACAAGAAACAAACAGACAAACAATCACTGTCTGAATTAGCAGCTAAATTGCCATTTTTTAAACTTCAGAGATTCTGCAAAGGCACAAATGTCCAGGACAGGACCCATGTTGATGGGAAACAAAACCCATTCAAGCTTTTTGTGGGCAAAAAATACCAAACAAACCAACCACCTCAGGTAAAAAAATTTGCACCAGATTTATATGGGTTAAAACTCTACAGGAATAAGTGTAGATCCAGCAATTTTTCCTGACAATATCTTTGGTTTCTGTTTTCTTCAGGAGAAGAGAGATGAGAATCACAAAAGTAAATTCTCAGTCCTTGATAGATTTATGGGCCATTAAGACAAGAGGACAAGACCAATGGGATCTCCTAAGTTTTCAGAGTTTCAGAATTTGCTGCTTGAAAGATACACCTCAAACCTAGGAGTGCAAAGTAACTACTTTAAAAGCTACATTTAATGTCGCTTTTAAACATACTGAACAATACACTTGAAACTCCCTAAGCAGGAGATTAGCCATGAGATTCCCTTAGCATTAGGGGGATACTATTACAGTAATCCCACAAATATGTAACATAAATGTATTGGTTGAGGTTTAGAATGAAAAAGGCGTTTTCCCAAATCCCAGGCCTGACTCCATCCTATTTCTGTGTAATTCCATACACCCTGGTCTCCTGTCAGCTTTGCTGGGACTCTCCCCAAAGCACAACCTGAGCCCTCAGTAACACTGTGATCCAAGCAGTGAGAGCCAAATCTGTTACATACACGAAAAATTCCCTTCTCAGATTAGTGCAGCAGTACTTACGATCATTGGTAGAAAAACCTCTGCAGTTGAGGCAATTGATTTTCTATCTCCTATTTCCCTCAAACTTTTCATTTTTGATGTCTGTAGAGAGAAAAAAACCCAATATTATTAGCACCTTTCAATGTCTCAATTTTTTTAAACAATGGAACTATATTATTCCATTAATTCTTACTACTGGTGTTCACTTTTGAAGCATCATATCATGTGCAAAAGTGCAGCACGATACAGCAGCTGTCTTGAGAAGTTTGTATTTACTTCAGTAAATGTTGCCTTGGTTTCTACATAATCATTCCTAATGCACAGTTAATCCTTATATCAACATTAAGAAGCTTGTAAGACTGGGAAACATGAGGGCAGAGTTGAAGCAAAAAGCTGCTTCTGTCTCACAGGCTTATTTTCTTTCTGTGGGGGGAGATCTTAAAAGTCACTCGCAGTCTGTGTCTAGTCCAATTGTGTGAGCCCTTTGAAATAAGGATAATGCAGTGTTCCTCCTCTTTTACAGCATTACATAAAACAACTCTGCTGCAAAATAAATTGAAATAAATTGAAACAGATTTTACTTTGCATTGTTCTTCTGGGACTTAGAACCAGCGTGCTCCCAGCCACAGTTGCTTCCTAGATTCAGAACAAATGCTTTGTGCTACAGAAAGAAACCAGAATATTTAGGAAAGAAAAGAAAGGGGCAAGAAAGAGAGAGGACACAAATCCATCTTCTGCAGTTTTGTGCACTGAGAACATTTGCTCATGTTTTGGAGTTACCCATTGAGTTCCCATAAGAAAGGCTGGACACCTGCATTGTCCCCTCACTCAGCCACAAATGAGATTTTCAAATGAAAGCTCTTTGTGCAGGCTGGTAATGGTACCCAGGGGAAGCTGGTCTAGGTGGTCAGTAGCACATTTTTAAGCACACTGTGTACCAACCCTGATTACTGAGCCTTGTGGGGGAAAGGATTGGCTTTATTTGTCTTTCAGTAATAAGTCCTTGATTGTTGCATTCTTCTCTCTGCCTGGATGAGGGATTAAAATTTTAGGATGAGAAAACACTGTTCAAAATTGATGTTCCCACTGATGTGCCCATGTAGTTCAACTTGTAGGATGAAGCTTTTCTCACCCTCTTGTGACTCAGTAATTCTGGGTCACTGCAGAGCTATGATGCAAGTAATGTTTACCTTGTATGTATTTCCAACAAAGCAAAGACTTCTCCTATCACTTAACACAAACATTAAAAACACATTTAAATAAAGAATAGATATTAAATTACCGATCTAATATTCCAGCCAAATTCATTGTTGGTGACTCCTATCATGAACGGGACTGCATTGAATTCTTTTGCAGCCAATATCTCTTCAGGTGGCTTATTAAGAAATACTCCATCCAAAACTAAGGGTAGAAATGAAACTTCCTGAAGGAAGAGAGAAAAGATCAAATTAGTTGTTAATAGTACTTCAAAATTTTCCTTCAAATCATGTAAGATGTCCACATTAAATGTCCTAAGTGCAAAAAAGGGCTTTAAGAAATTCAAGGATCTACAGCCACTGGAATATAAATTTAGTTTGGCACAGGAGTAAAAAATGCAGGCCTGGCTGGGTCAAGGTGTAGTGGAGTGTAATGGGTTCCTGATCCTGTTCTGTTCTGACATTAAAACATAGGGATGCTCAAACATTGCTCAAACTTCACAGGTGCTGTGACACTGCCAAAACTTCCAGAAAGAAACCACGTCTGAAATTATTTCCACATTTAAGGAGTATTTTGGCAAAAGATAAGAAAAATCAACTTTGGAATGGACCACCAATGAACTCTGATCAGAGGCTGAGCTAAAGTTTTGCAAGTGAGCCATTAAAAAGTTCTGTTGCCATGAAGTCTCACCTACCTTGCTCTTATGGATTAAGTCCTCTGCTTCCTGCTTCCTCAAGCAGTTCAGCAGGGAGAGGGAACTGCTCGTCTCACACTTGAAGATATTGGCAATTTTCTGAAAATTATCAACAAAGATAAGCACTGTTAGAAAGCCATTATACACACTGCTGTTAATAGCTTGATTTAGTGGCAGATTTAGGTGAGCTTGATAGATCTTTGAGTGGTTTATTTTACTATAGAAATGCTACAGTTTGATCACAAAGTGAAATCATTCTGGTGTACTTCTCTTTCTTGCTGTATTTCCATTCACTGTTTTTCAAACTTTGCTGTAGAGATAATATAAGCTTGTAGCATAAACCAAATAAGGAAAGAAAATTCAGAAACATTTACATTATTACTATTTGCCACTACAGGAAAAGATATTAAAAGAAAATGATTTTATTTTAAGGTTTGGTTTTTAAAAAATATTTAATTTATTTACTTCACATAAAGGCCCTCCCTAAAACACTGTATGTCAATAAAAAACTGAATTATTCTTCTGGATTCTTGTTAAACTTTCCATAATAAGTGTCACAATTGCTGTACAGAATACAGAGGGTATGAAAATGGACATTTGCCTAGCTTGGCATGTGTGTGAAAACACCTTTGTCAGCTCCCAGCTGTTATAATCATACAGCTATACAACCTATTTCTAACACCAAGCAGACCGAAATTAAACAGGTGTGCTGCAACAATGAATTGGATCAACTTTGTTGCACAATATGCAATGAGATTTCCCCTTTTCTCTTTTTTACATAGAAGTATCCTATTTTAGGCTATATAGACTTTAAAATGCAAAAAAAAAAGAGCTTACCTCAAGATCTGTTGAAATATGTAAATTTTTACTAGGGGGGATTATAATTCCACTCTCTGATATTGCTTTATGAAAGAGGCCCTTAGATAAAGGAGACAACACCTGCCAAGAAGGGAAGAACAAAAAGTATTTATTCTATATTAAAATCCTTACCACATAACTTTATGCTAGTTATAGTCTAGTCAACTCCTGGATTCAGCTGGGAATTACACATCTTCATTTGTTAAATCTCCAGATTTCGCCCAATGTGCTGTTGAACTTCCTGTCAAAAACCAGATTAAGCATGAAATATTACATTAATTGAGCATTCAAAGATTTTTATTTTTATCTAGTATATACCTACATGTGCAAAAACAGAGCAAGATCCTGCAGATACCCCAAAGAGAGTGACAGATGCTGGGTCTCCACCAAAGTGCTCAATATTTCCTTGGATCCACCGAAGAGCTGCGACTTGATCCAAGTACCCCCAATTCCCACGGGCGTGCTCGTCACCGGTACTGAAAGGAAAGCAGCAGAGCCACTCGTCAGGAACAGTGACTGCCACTGCAAGGGCAATCCCAGCAATCTGTGCTTTGTGCCAAATGACCTACAGCCCCTCAAAGTAACACCTTGGGCCCTGACTCCCCTCCACTCTCTCCTCACCTCTGCACAGGTGTATCCCTGGCCTTTACCCTACCTTGAGATTTTGCTTTACACAGCAGAGGATGGAAGCAAAGGCCAGAACAAACATCCTGTCCAGCACCAGATAAGCCCAGCTATGATCTGGGCATATCTATATGTGATAGCAGGCTGCAATCACATGACCATGCAGATGGAATATACAGACATTTCTCAGTGTTCTGAAGTCCTTATGTCAGTGAACAATGTACATTTAAACCACTGAAATGGGGGGAAGCTGATACAGAAGTTCAGCAGATTTAGCAAACAGAATTACCCATGCTTTAAACACGACAGCAAATATTTTGTAAAAAGTGAAACAGGTGTTCTTACTTGAAGTATCCAAGGAGTCCCAGTCTGTACTGAATTATTACCACCACAACATTCTCGTAGGCTGACAGTGCAGAGCCATCATACCGAGCAGTACCACCAAATTTAAAATTGCCTCCATGGATCCACACCATTACCTTGGAAACAAAAGGGTGAGACACACCTTTATGCACTGCTTTACAGATTTCACTTGAAAAAGGAAAACAACATCAGAGAATTAGGAACACCAAATCACTGAAGCACTATGGCTGCTGAGTTTCAGATTGGTGGACTTTGAATTTTACATTCTAATATTATTTCTGCTTGTGCAGTATCACATTTTCAAAAGCAATTAAGTCTCTTAGGAGAAATCATTACTTGCAAGCTTTATAAGAAACAAGTTTGTTCAATGGTTTACATACAGGTAACTTGTCCTTCTTGCTTGAGCCAGCAGGGCTGTAAACACTCAGATACAAACAGTCTTCAGAAGTTCGGAATGCAATGTGTTTTTCTTTAAAGTTTTTTTCAGCTATTTTCAACATGGACAGATCTTGAGGACAGCTTCACCAAAAAAAAAAAAAAGAAGAAAAAAAAAGCAAGCAAAAAAAAAAAAAACAGAAAAAAAGCAGCACAATTATTAGTACTAAATCTGCAATAGCATCAATGTAACAATGGTAGAGAAAACACACTTTTGCCCCTGGCTGAATCCCTACAGGTGCTTGAATTTTTGAGAGGTGCAGCCTGTAAAAGCACATCTCCACACCTGTACTAGAAATACTCCAGTATTGGCAGTGGATCCATTACCAAATATAAACTCCTCAGCAAAATCTGCACCCCAATAAACACAGCTCTGACCAGCACGGGCAGGTTCTGTCTACAAATTAACAGCTCTCACAGTGGTGGGTGTGAAGTTGCATCTCTCAGACCAGTCCAGGGTTCAGGTGGTTCAGGTGGGGAAAACCTCAAGGGACCAAGAGGGGCTTTTGCAAAAGGAATTCCAAGGAAAACATTTACAAGCTTGTCTGTCCCCTTCACATTTGCCTGTGTTCCTTTGAGCCGTCCAAGCGTAATAGTCACTTCTGGCTCAGCACCACTCTGTCCTAAGTAAGACAAAAGGAAAAAAAAAAAAAAGAAATAAACTCCATCTTCATAATTATCACACAGAACTTTTCTATTAAGTATTTTAAACTGACTGCTCAATTTAGAACATTTCAGCTTATTCCTTTCAATTTTGTTCAGTTTTCATTTTGCTTTGGTGCAGTGACAGACACTGCCAAACCCTCCTGTCAGTGATACCCGGAGCTAGGTAGGGAAGAGTCACTGTGCAAAAGCAAATAGCAAAACTATTAAATTTCCTAAATTCAGCATCATTCAGTAAGTTTTCTTTTTTTTTAGAGAATTCAGAAATGTTGTTGCTTTCTACCTTTGAAAAAAACACAGAAAGCTTTCTTTTCATTAAATCATCTCAAAAACAGTTTCATCTCACAAAACCAGTAATTTTTGCAGCATGAAGGCATTTTTGCTGATTGGTAACCAAAGCATAGGAGATTTACTGCCTTTGAAAAAGTCATTGGAACTTGTTGGCGCAGTGGCTTCCCCGGGGAGCAGCAACAAGAGATCGCGGGGCTCACCTTGTGTCCCGCACACCAGCAACGCTGATAGGCACAACAAGGCGCAAAGCAACACCACGGGGCTCGGAGGAGACATCTTCACCCCCGATGGGACTCCCGGTGATTCTCTCCGGTTTTAAGCGGAAGGAAAGAGGACAAAGGTCCCAGCCAGGGCACTGGGTGCACGGAGCGGCTGAACTGCGAGCGTGAGCCCCGAACGGCTTCGAGTAACCCGGGGCTGGCAATGGCCCAGCACCGCCCGGCAGCGCCAAGCGCGGGTCATTCACCTGCTGCCAGTGCCTCCGGCACAGCAAACACGGCAGCTCTGAACACACTCCAGAGCTTAAATACTATAATGTTCTTTAAAAAACCCTTAAAACAACAAAAATATCACCATAACACCACCACAAACAAAACAAAGCAACAAAAACTCCGACACCTTCTCCCCACCCACAGCCATGACCAGAGATTATTTGTAATCTCTAGATTACAAATCTAGAAACTAACAATAAAAACAAATCAAAATAGTTAAATCTTGTCTTAATCCCCTTTTAGACGGGTGTATGAAGCCAAAGTATGTCATCGCTACAGTCTATCACTCCAGTTTAAATTTGCACGTTTTATTTTTGTTTGACTCCTCAAAGTAGGGAACAGATGAAATAACCAACTTTAATCGGAACATCCTTGGCAGCACCGGGCCCAGCCCAGAGGCGCCTGGCGGACGCTGCTCCGCCGACTCCATTGGCTTCCAGCCTGGTGCTGCAGCCGATCCGAGCCACGGGGAAACCCAACAGCCCCGCTCCCGCC
This sequence comes from Sturnus vulgaris, assembly GCF_052056855.1. Classification (NCBI taxonomy): domain Eukaryota; kingdom Metazoa; phylum Chordata; class Aves; order Passeriformes; family Sturnidae; genus Sturnus; species Sturnus vulgaris. The sequence continues at coordinate 2,727,084 of NC_142254.1, read as the reverse complement.
CCCGGGAACCGCCCGACGAACCGGGCCCGGCCCCGGGCCCGGCCCCGCTCCCGCCCCCGGGAACCGCCCGAAGAACCGGCCCCGCTCCCGCCCCCGCTCCCGCCCCCGCTCACGCCCCCGCTCACACCCCCGGGCGCCGCCCGAGGAACCGGGCCCGCTTCCGCGAACCGCCCGAGGTACCGGCCCCTCTCCCGCCCCCGCTCACACCCCCAGGAACGGCCCGAAGAACTGTCCCCACTCCCGCCCCCCGGGAGCCGCCCGAGGAACCGGGCCTGGCCCCCCTCCCGCCCAGGGCCCCGCGCGGTGCGGCGCCGATCGCCGTCCGGGCTGGTTCCGGTTCCGGTTCCGGTGCGGTGCCGGTGCCGCCATGGTGGGCCCGGGCCCAGGCGCAGCGCCGCTGGAGAACGCGAACCCCCTCATCTACCGGCGCTCCGGGGAGCGCCCCGTGACGGCCCGTGAGGAGGACGACGAGCTGCCCGACGCCATCGACGACCGGGAGATCTTCGATATCCTGCGGGAGCGGCGGGCAGGGCCGGGCGGGTCGGGCTGGGCTGGGCCGGGCCGGGCCGGGCTGGGCTGGGCTGGGCCGGGCTGGGCTGGGCCGGGCCGGGCCGGGCCGGGCAGCGCCGCTTTCCTTAACCCGCACATCTCATCCGCTCCATCAATGATCCCGAGCACCCCCTCACCCTGGAGGAGCTGAACGTCGTCGAGCAAGTGCGAGTGAAAGTGAGATCCCGCCGGGCTGTGCTGCCTCAGCCGTCCCATAACTAATTGTTTTTTGCTAATATTTAAATGTATTTATAGTAGTACCTAAACACAGTACTGAAAAACGTCAAAATGAACAAATCTATGAGCGAGCCGAATTCGCCCTGGGGGAGGTTGGGGTGCGAGCAGCGGGTTTGTTGTGTTTGCCGCAGGTGAACGATGCCGAGAGCACGGTGTCGGTGGAGTTCACCCCTACCATCCCGCACTGCAGCATGGCCACCCTCATCGGCCTCTCCATCAAGGTCAAACTGCTCCGCTCTCTGCCCGAGAGATTCAAGGTGAGCGCCCAAATCACTGGGCAAAGCAAAAGAGGGGGGTTGTGTTTGGAAAAATTTAAAAAAAGGCAAAAAAAACCAAACGAAAACGAAGCTGCAGGAAGCAGAAAGGGCAGTGGGCTGTAAGATCAGTGCACAGTTGTGCTGCTGGGGCTGTTGACATGGGGGTTCTGAGGGGAATCACTGCAGTGCTCTGGGGCACAGCAGGAGATGTCTCACCCTTGTCTGAAGCAGGCTTAGACACATGTAAATGCAGAATGCTCTGCGATTTTATTTTATTCTGTTGTATAGAGTAACTGATAGTGGCAAGAATGTTCTTTCTCCCTTCCTTTTTCTATTATCCTGTTTTTATTAGTTTGAACTTAATCTTCAGATGTTTTGTTGAGCTCATGCTCTGTTTTTTTCGTGCTGCTGTTTCAGCTGGATGTTCATATAACGCCAGGAACACATGCCTCTGAGCATGCAGGTAAGGCTTTTAGTCCTCTCTTGTGTGGTCTTTATATTTGTTTTAATCTTGAAAATGAGCGAGGAGGAAGATTCCCACAGCTGCAGAGCAGCTGCTCGGTGTCCGGGACTTTCTGTGCGTCAGATTCTGGGGGATGTTCCAGAACAGGAACATGGAGTGTCACTTAGATCGTCCTGTAGTGTTCTTTAAACATCTCCTCAGGCAGCCAGTGCTCTCAGACAATCACTGATTTGTCTGAGCACTCAGAAAAGGGGAGGAAAATGGGGATTTCTTGTGTTCCACCCCCGGAGTAGCTCCCTGCAAAGCTGTGATGACAGAGAGGCTCTGCCTTGAGACAGCAGCTCTGGGGTGCACTTGGCATCCTCAGAACTGCAGCTCCATGGCAACTGTGATGATGTGACTCAGCGTGAAGACATCGAGTCCCAGTGCCCTGACTGGTTTCTTGTGGGTTTTTCCTGCACAGTTAATAAACAGCTCGCTGATAAAGAACGTGTGGCAGCTGCTTTGGAAAACTCTCACCTGCTGGAGGTGGTGAATCAGTGTTTGTCTGCTCGGTCATAACTGCCTGGTGAGGAAATCATTGCTGTTCTGATCTGTTAAACTAATTTTGTATATAAGTGGTGATGTTACAATTTACATAAATCTATGAGCAAAATAAAATCATTTAAATTCTCTTGAGGAATTATTTCTTTGCTTTTTTCAAAAAATACTATATGGGGAATTAACTTACAGACAGCTACAAAAATATAATGAAAATCGTCTTTTTAATTGTATGAGTCATTATTGCATAGGTACAATTTTCCACTAAAAATATTTCTTTCAACCTGTTTTTTGCTGGTTTCTCACTACTAAAAGTAAGTTATGAGCTGCATTTTAGAAGTGGATTTTGCACACTGGACTTCACAAGTACACCAAGATAACTTTTAATTAAAATCTTTACATTCCTGTGACAGTTTCAGACTGCTAATACAGTTTACTTTCGGACATCACAAGTGGTACAAGCTGGTGTGTGCAAAGTTGGAGTATTAGCAGTAAGTGTCCACACTTCCAAATCATGTGTCTGGTTTTAATTATCTTGTCTTAGATAAGTCAAATGTGGAGGGCTCTTTAGACCTGTGTAAAACATAAATTATTTTTAATTACTGCTTCATTGTGGTAGGAAATGCAGTATCTTTGAAGGGGGTTTTATTTGTGCACCTGCAATACAGGAATCATTACCAGTTCTTACTATGAACAGCCCAGCAGGCTCTGCTGAAAGACTGTCCTGGGAGTGTTTGACAGCTAAGGGACAAGTTTTGCTCTAAATGCCTTGAGATTTAATGCTAAAACCCAGCCTATGCTTCTGGTTTTGAAACTGTGGCATTCATTAAACTGTTGTCTTTGGCAGATATTGACAGTAGAAAAACTCATTAAGAGCTAATTTGAATTTTTGTAAAAGATGTCTCTAGTCCTGGACCACATAGAAAAGTAACAACCAGTTATTAGATCCTGTTGGGTATTTTAGTGAGTGCACCCATTACAGTATTGCCTTCTTTGCCATCACTTATCTGGAAAATAAGAAATACACTTTCTGAAAATACAGGTTGTGCTCACCAGTTTGATGGTACTGCTTTGTACTCCAGTAGCATTTTCTCTGGGAGGCTCTCAGATGCTGTTTGGAAAGGGTGAAGCTTAAGGACACTGTGTAAAGCTCAGCCTGGCAGTCCAGTCCAATGCTCCAAGTGTGATGACCAAAGTCAGAGCAAAGCAGGAATGAAACAAAGCCAGACTTTCCCATTTCAGAACCGAGCCTCTCTGTGTGCACAGCAGAAAGCCAACTCTGCAGCAGCATCAGCCTGCTCACTTGGCTCAGCATCCTTTGAATGGGCAGCACTGCTGGGATGTATGAATGAAACAGCAAATAAAGACAGTATTTATGTAATATTAATATTGGGCAATGAACAGAATGACCCAGCTTTCCTCTGCCTCTTGTTGAATCACTGAACTGATTAGTTGTGACATTGCCAACATTTGCACCACAGATGAAACTCCAGACATGGTAATGCATGCAGGCAGCTCCTGGGCACCACGTTTGGTTGGTTTGTTTTTGTTTTCTGTTTTTTGGTGGCTTTTTAAAAGAAAACAAATTTTGCCCCCAGATTTTGGGGAAGAAGGAATTTCACATATGTGCCAGGGGGAAAACAGGAGGCTGACTAAGCTGCCAGCAGATTGCTTCCCCTGCACTCCAAACAGAGAAGGGATCAGTAAATGGCGCTTTGCTGAAGCTCTCTGCTTGGCTTTCACCACTACATAATACTAGTGTTAAATAATTTATTGGCATGTTGGCACTTGCCTCGTGAAGCACACTGTGCACAGCAGCCCTGGGGATGTACTTTGTACCATTTACCTTCTCAGAGAAGTAACAGAATGTGTTTGATGGTTTACATTTATAGTTAATAGTTGAGGGATGACTTTTCAGTGAGGGGAATCTGCTGTGTCTTTTCAAACATAAACTGCCTTTGGCTATTTAGGGATGGAAAATGTGATTATTTTAGATCTGGTGTGTTAGTTTAAGTGATGTGGGAGTTGTATTTATGATAGAAACAACCACAATGACTTTGCTGAAGGCCCAGCCTCCTGTCCAGGCTCCTTCAGCTCTGTACTTGCTGATAATGTACCACCAGTTCTGGTGAAAACCTTCCATCCTGCTTTTGATGACCATTAGCTGGTTCCTGTTGTATGGACACGAAGTGGGGGAAAAAAAATACTAATTTGTTAGAAATACTTCTTTTCAGGTGTTTGTTATTCCAAAATGACACTCCTAAATTTAGCCTCTGGAATGTTTTGTAATAGAGAGAAATGAGAAACTATGACCCTTTGGAGCAGCTGTGTTGAACACAAACAGCCTTGTTTAAGTCCAGGAAAAATGCCAGGAGCAGACATCTACTTCACATTGCTGAGCTCTGAGCAGAGTCTTTCAGGGGTATCAGGATGGCATTCCCCTCTCCCAGTGTGATCCCAGGGGTATCAGGATGGCATTCCCCATTCCCAGTGTGATCCCAGGGGTATCAGGATGGCATTCCCCATTCCCAGTGTGCTCCTAGGGGTGGCTGGATGGCATTCCCCATTCCCAGTGTGCTCCCAGGGGTATCAGGATGGCATTCCCCATTCCCAGTGTGATCCCAGGGGTATCAGGATGGCATTCCCCATTCCCAGTGTGCTCCTAGGGGTGGCTGGATGGCATTCCCCATTCCCAGTGTGCTCCCAGGGGTATCAGGATGGCATTCCCCATTCCCAGTGTGCTCCCAGGGGTATCAGGATGGCATTCCCCATTCCCAGTGTGCTCCCAGGGGTATCAGGATGGCATTCCCCATTCCCAGTGTGCTCCCAGGGCAGCTGTCTGTGCTGTCCCTGCACTGACCTGCTCTGGAGTGTGTTTGAGCCCCAGGCCAGGGCAGCACCTCGGGGTGGGAGCAGGATCCCCCCACTGCTCCCAGTGTCCCTGCTCCTGTCCCAGCATCCGACCCTTCTGCAGCCCCTGCCTGCCTCAGGTTCAGCAGAGCCAGGGAAGCAGCTCAGCAGCTTCGTGTCCAAGGATGCAGCTGAACTCTCCATGGAAGAGCTTCACCCTTGCATGGCATTACTTCTTGTGGCCCTGGGGTGGAGCAGTGCGTGCCACACACTGGAAATGTTAATTAATAAAAGCTATTTCAGCATTCTGGCCATGCTCGAGCGTGATGTGTCTGCGTCAGTAGAGGGCTTTGATAAAAATCTCCTTCTGGAGCTTTGAGTTATAAACTCAGTGTTTTACAATTTTTTTTTTTTTTTTTTTTAATAGCTGTTAAAAGCATTTCCCTTTGGCCTGGACCACTTTCCCTTCCTTTACCAAATGCACTGTTTGGCATAAATAGAGACTGAAGAAGTGGCAGAGTCGACGTTTTTCCATAGGCAAAAGAAAAGTTCTTAGTAAGATCTCTCTGATGTTACTTAGTAACAGCAAAGAAAACCAAAGCAGGGAAAATTGAGGTGTGTTTAAGTTTGCTGGTCTCACAGCCATTTGCCGGCAACAGTTAATAGCATATAAAATTTTCATTCCACAAAATGCTAAAAATACAGGGCATTTTTACAAAATGCAGAAATGGCAGAGAGCCCTCATTTTGTCCAACACACTTCAGTAGCTGCAGAAGACATTCTGTCCCACTCTGTGATCTCTTTGCCTATCTCTTATTACCAACTCATACATTTATTATTTCATGTGCTACCTCTAAAGGGCTTTTGCATCCTGCCACACACAGGTTATCCCCATTCCTTCACTTTAATTTTGTGGATCTAAGGAACAACACTGTCTGCAGTGATAAAAACATCCTGTTTTTTGGATGGATGAGACCCTGCTCTCCGAGTTTCATTCTACCACGGCTCAGGGTCTCTTGCCAGTTGTCCCATCAGTTTGTTGCCTTGCAGCATCTCCTTACAGCACCTTCAGACAGCAAGGTTCTTGAACAGGAGCTAAGGCAGGACCTGCTCCTGCTGCAGCTCAGCTTCCAGAGCATCATAGGAAGGAGAGAACAGGCCAGAAGTTAATTCCCACTAAATCTATGAAAAAAAATGTGACCTGGGAATGAGGACCAGCTGCTGGCAGGGAGCTTTGGGAAGAGAGAGAGAAATGGCAGAGATGTGCCACACGTCCCTGCGCTGCCACTGCTGTCACACGGAGCTTCTCCTCTGCTGGAGGCTTTGTCCTTCTGATGGCAGGGAAATTGTCAGCTCCCATCACCTCATGCTGAACACCTCCCTTGTGGGACACATATTGAGAAAGTAAGAAAATTACAGCCTGAAAAATATTCCAGGCTGGAGCTTTTCAGCTCTGTTCTCAGCCGATGAGCTGGTCCAGCTCAAGGCTAGGGAGAATTTCTCCCAGGGTGATAATTTGGTCAAAATAAAAAGGAATTAAGAACAAGATAGAACAGCTGTTGGGGTACGTGACCAGGCCCTAAGCATGGGGTGTCTTCTCTCTGAACCAATCACCTTTCCTCTACTCTTGGGGTTGCGAGTCATGCTATAAAACCAAGTGTGTTTCTGAATAAACTTGTCTCTTTCTTCCTGTCATGACAGACCACCATGTAGCTGTGCATCTTATTTGCGCCGCACTTAAAGGGTTAAAACCCCGGCTACACTCCCTGCCCTCTGCTTTCCTCCTTCCCTGCTGTAAGAGCTGAAATGAGGGATGCCGGGCTCCAGGTGGCTTTTTAAAATGCTGTTTATTGTATCCAAATGATACAGCTATTTATTTATTATTTTAAATGCTGTTTATTGTATCCAAATGATACAGCAATTCACGGGTCGTGGGTGACAAGAGCCCAGCCCACAGCCTTTTCAGCCACAGCTGTGGCTTAGTCTGAAGCCACTCTAGTTCTGGTTACAATGCATTATATACTTTTCATTGCAGAGCATCTTAAAACCTGACAACCAATCAATACCTTTACTATTACCTATAGCCTATATTCTAATCATTAACATAACCATGTTCATGTTACTACTTTCCAATCACAAAGAGTTAGTATGTTACAGTTTAAGCTAGAAGTTGTTTTTCAGTTTTCTGGCAATGGAAAACTTCGAGATCTTTTCTCTACTTGCAACATTGGCTTTCTTGTTTGCCTGTGAAGATCTTTTTGCTTGGTAAAAACATCTTTTGTTTAAAGTGGATATATTCTTTGCTTTAAGTCATAACTTCTTCCAGCTTACATGCTAACATACACTTTGCCTTCTAGTTATCCAGTAAAACTGGCTCAGCAGTTCTATTCTTCTATATCGAAACTTGCTACCATTTCTATTCCTTCTTCAGATTCTACAGTCAAAGATCTTTTTGTTATACAGACACATTTGTGAGACCTTCCTGCCAAATCCTTATCTTTTCCAACACCTGTGAGCTGCTGCCTGGCCGGGAGGATCCCATGTGGGGCTGCAGCCGAGCCCCAGGCCCAGCCTGTGCCCTGTGCCCTGTGCTCTGTGCCCTGTGTTCTGTGTCCTGTGCCCTGTGCCCTGTGCTGTGCCCTGTGTCCTGTGCCATGTGCCCTGTGTCCTGTGCCCTGTGTCCTGTGCCATGTGCCCTGTGTCCTGTGCCCTGTGCCCTGTGCTGTGCCCTGTGTCCTGTGCTCTGTGCTCTGTGTCATGTGTCCTGTGCCCTGTGTCCTGTGCTCTGTCCCCTGTGCCCTCTGTCCTGTCCCCTGTGCCCTGTGCCCTGTGCCCTGTGTCCTGTGCCCTGTGCTCTGTGCTCTGTGTCCTGTCCCCTGTGCCCTGTGTCCTGTGCCCTGTGCCCTCTGCCCTGTGTCCTGTGCTCTGTGCCCTGTGTCCTCCCTGTGTCCCGTGCCCTGTGTCCTCCCTGTGCCCTGTCCCCTGTCCCCTGTGCCCTGTGCCTTGTGCCTTGTCCCCTGTGCTCTGTGCCCTCCCTGCAGGGCGCTGCTGCCTCACTGCAGGTGGGGCACACACAGCAGGGGGACCAGGACAACCCTTCTCCCCATAATTCCGACGTTTTAGGTTGTTGGATCCCAGAAACCTGAGTTTTTTAAGCTTTCTGTGCTTTCTGACACTGACCCCCTGAAGAACACTACTTTTATCCTGAAGCCTTTGAGTAATGAAGTTAAAATAATGGGTATGTAATTAAATGGAAGTGCGTGCTTTCACATGGTAAAGGGTTTTAAATTTGAAGTTTTTATAATATATGGGGCAAAATGAAGGATTCTAATAGGTGTCTTTTTCAGTGCTTGTCTTCCTTCTTCTTCATGATTTCAGGTAGTAGTTTCTGCTTAAACTGTTAGTGCCACACTAAGGGTCATGGAAATTTAGTTATTAGGTTACAAGTATAAATAATATAAGTGTTATTTCTCTATTGGACTGTTTAGCTTTAACAAACCTTGTAGCTAACTAAAGCTGCTTCCATTTTGCTTGCTTCTAGATGGTACCTAGAAGTGTTACTGAACTTTCTGTACTTTTAAATAACATTTAATAAACAACCAAGCCCAAACACAAAAAAAATCCGTTTCCTTCGTGTATTTTTTAAATCCTGGCTCTGAGTAGAAACAAAAGAAACTCCAAACAAACCACTAATTAAGTGGTGTAAAACACCCCCGGTGTTACACTGACCCATTGGGCAGCTCCAGGTGCAGTGGCCAAAGGGTTTGGGCACAGCTGTGCCCGTGCTGAGCCGAGCAGGACCCAAGGGATGCCTGCAGAGGCATCACTGCCAAACTCTCCTGAGCTGATCCTCCCTGGGTGTTTGTTGTAACTTGGAGATGATGGTTTATCACAGCACTTTTTCCCCTATCTACCCAAAGTATTTGTCATCTGAGTTCCCATCAGATGTGACCCACGTGGACTGAAATAACTTCAGGAATTGTCAGGAGCTTGCTTAACCCTGGGACCCCTGGAAGCTTGATTTCTTCACTTTGCTAATGGGACAGCTGGCACATGCTCTGCCTAAGGATTATGAAGGTATCTAAGCAGAAAAATACTTTTTATTTCCCTGCAAAGTGACAAATAAATCATCCACATAACCTGAAATGCTTGCAGAAAAAAAAAAAACAATCAATGCCAGCAGATTCCATTCTTTTTCCCTAACAGTTTTAATACAAAAAAAAAAAGTTTTTATTGCTGAAAAATCAGAAAATGGTTTCACTAGCACTGCAGCCAACTTTAAACAAAAAGCCAACCAAACATTTGCTTTTTAGGCAGAAAGAAAAGAATTAGGGCTGAGTCACATAAATTGTTTCTCTTCAAATTTGTACTGACTTATTTTCATAACAACACATTTGTGCACTGGGTTTTTTGAAACATAAGTCAACATTGTAAAGAGCCTGTCAAATTCCACTTTAGTAATGCTTCTTACTAATGACAAAATCGACTAGGAGCCTGAAATAGGAGCTGTTATTGAAAAAAAATTCTTCCCCTTTCCACTTACCATTTTGGGTCTGATCCTGAAAACTTAAGATGTGGGGTTATACTCTGGATTATATTTTTAGCATAGAAGTGATGAAGTTTTGTCACATTTATCTTTGTTTGTAAGGACAATATTGGGCCGTTCCTAGTAAAACAAGAGAGTGAATTTATTTTTTCAAACAAAAAGTAAACATTTAACTTTAATTTCAGTAATATCTGCCTTCCTTTAAGTGCATGTATCATTTGGGTGCACAAGGTTCAGTTTGTCTGTAGTTTAAGCACTTGGCTGCACAGTGCTTCTGCAAGTTACCAAGTCACACAATTAACTTCTTTTCTGCATTTTATGGCTGAATAAGTAAACACTGTAGCTTAGATACAAATTCTGTACACATCATATTAGATTAGCCCTTGCAATATATTCTGCTAATCCTTAAAACTGCAGGAATTTTCCTGGGATCGTTATGAAGCCAGTGCAACATCCCCTGACATTCTGCTGCCCTGTGTGCTTCAGCCTCCTAAAAGCTGCTGGAGTCTTTCCCTGGCTACAAAGGAATTGTGTCTCCTGTCCTGACTCACTGGGCAACCCCTGCTTCCACAGGATGGGCCAGACACGAGCCGTGCCTGGGTCCAGCTGGGAAGAATGAAAGCCAGCCCACGGAGCAGGCTCTGGAGTACACAAATAAAACAAGATGCCAAGGAGAGGAGAGGCGTGAGAGCTGCCAAGGCTGTGGTACAAGCTGTGATGGAGCAGCCCTGATCATCAGGTCTGGAGCAGGAAAAGCGCTCGCCACCGAAGTCCCGCACGGAGCCCGGCCCGGCACAGCCCGCACAGCTCGGGGCGCTCCAGGATGGGAATTCTCCTGCCCCAGGATGGGAATTCTGCTCCAGGATGAGATTTCTCCTGCTCCAGGATTGGATTTCTGCTCCAGGATGGGATTTCTGCTGCCCCAGGATGGGATTTCTCCTGCCCCAGAATGAGATTTCTCCTTCTCCAGGATTGGATTTCTCCTGCCCCAGGATGGGATTTCTCCCGCCCCAGGATGGGAATTCTCCTGTACCAGGATGAGAATTCTCCTGCTCCAGGATGGGATTTCTCCTGTACCAGGACGGGATTTCTCCTGCTCCCCGCAGCTCTCTGGGCCGGGCCGGGCCAGCCCCTGGCAAACAGCGCTCGGCAGCGCCACAGGTTCCGTGTGTGACCGCACGGACACACAGCCCACACATGGATAGCAGGGAACGGGGAAATGGGAGAAATGGGGGAGATGGGGGAAATGGGGGAAATGGGGGAAATGGGGGAAATGGGGATGGGTCCCCGGCAGATGGAGAACAGGGAATGTGGGGAATGGGGACGGGATGGGTCCCCGGCAGATGGAGAACAGGGAATGTGGGGAATGGGGACGGGATGGGTCCCCGGCAGATGGAGCTGCGCTCTCGGCCGGCAGCGCGGAGCGGGTCCCGCCCGGCCCTCGGGGCTCCTGCAGGCACTGACACTGCCCGGACACCTCTGCCCGCCCCCTTTGCCGGGCTCATGGCCCTGATCCCGGGCTCCAAGGCATGATCCTGCTGGATCTGATCGGATTTTCCGTTTGCACTTCACCGAATCCGTTCACGAGCAAAAAATCAGTGTATACCATCCGCAGCAGCTCTGTTCCTGCATAAAGTGATGGACTGTTCTTACAACAGGATTTCTTTTCCATTCATAAAACCTTTTTAATTTTTTTTTTTAACTGACACAGTTTCAGCTGAACTGAGTTGCAATTTATTTCGGCTGACTTGACAATTATCGAAGCATTCCATTTTAATCTGGGTGACGGTTAATGAAGTCTGCCATAAAATCATTTGTGGCTTTAGTCTTTGTAGAAAAACCTCACAAATATGTAATAGATATTGAGAAATAAATAGGAACAGTATAGAATGCATTATTATTTTCTGTCACAGCTAATGAAGGGAAGCCTATACATCAACAGGGCTTTATGGTTCCAGGATGACAGACTCATTTCTCCAATGAACCATTTTCTTCTTATATGGCAAAAAAGCACTGCATCTGTATGAGATCATCTAGAAAAATCCTCCTTCCTGAAAAATACTATATTCTTTTTTGTTGCCTAGCTACATGCTGCTGTTACCTTAGAAGGCTGTAGATTCTTCTTGTGGAGCTGGTGTGCTTGAACAGAGGAGTGATGCAAATTTATAACCCTTGTAAAGATATGAAAGAAAGGGGTGAGTGTGAAAGAAAGGCTTTGCAGCAAAGCAATTGACTGTGTATATTGTGGTTTTTTCTGACATTAATTATTGAATAAAGACCATTTCACCCCACGGCCCGGGGTACATGAGCAGGCAGTGACTGACTGACACACACTTGATGTTTTTGATGTGAGAGTCTGATGCCAAGGAAACATTTGCCTGGTTCACATTAATTACTGCTGTGAGTAAGTGTAGAGGAGGGAAAAGAATGTTGAGGCCTGATTCTGATCTCATTTCCAAAACTGTTACGTGGGAAAATGCCATGAAAAGCAGCTATGTGCTGAATTCCATTAGCACCAGAGAATGGGATGATCTCCCAGTCTTTCACTGAATATAAGTAGCTTTGATGACTTGGGAAATGAAGTTCCTAAAGCCCAAAGGTTTACATTGTAATGTGCCTGTCAAACAAACCTGTCTGGAAACTCTTCATGCATGAGACACGCAGAGATTGAGAGCAGAGCAATAATTCCCTGTCGCTTTCCCAGCGTGATCAGCAGCTCAGGATGCCTGAGTGAAGTGAGGTGAGGTGAAAGCTTCACTGGAGACTCCAGTGTGCTGCTACTCCCTAAATGTGGGGATTTGCCTCTGGGAAGATGACCAGGAAAATAAATACATATAAATAAATATTTCTCACCTACTTCACTGTAACTGGTTTGGGTGTAGGATGTCCTTGATGCCCATCATGATTTTGCAGTTTTGTCTTTAGGACTTACAGACTTCTAGCACTGGAGTGCTAATTCAGATTTATCTCGTTAGGGCTGACTTTCAAATTAAGATCTGTATTTGCTTTCACAAGATAACATTTTTCAAGTCTACTGCCTATAAATCCCTTTATATAAGAAATATACTTCATACCATTTTCATACCTCAGTCTAGCTTCGTGCATGTTCTCTGTATTTAATCATGAGCCTAAACACTGACCATTTTATATTTTTTTTGAGAGACAGTGGTGGATAATGAAGCATATTATGAATATAATAATTACATAACTTCATAAGAATAGAATCAGAAAGAAATTCGACAATTTAAAATGGAAAAAAAAAAAAAATATTTTCATTCTAGTATAGCACTGTAATTAGAATTTTGAAGGTTTTTACCAGAATGTCTTGTATAGCAGCAGAGGCAAAGCAGGAAATGTGACATTCAAAAGAAGCAGAGATTCCTTTTACTGCTATGATGCAAATACGGGATTTGCCAAACTCAGCACATTCCAACTGGACAAATTCTGAGTTTTTCCTGGAGGAGTTGATAACATCTCTCACATCCAAATTCCCACACACTTTACATGGATCATTCCACTCACCACAGGAAAAGACACCATAAATTCTGCACTGGCTTATAAAGAAGTACAAAACTTTTCCAATTCAAATCCTTAAGTGTCCCCTATGACAGTGAGTTTCTGTCCCTGCTTCAAGGTTTCATTTCCTGAAATGTAAGGAAAATGGAGTTTCCCCACAAGGGAGACAAGAACAAGCTTTGTCACCTGAAGCAGAAGGGCAGCTCCGTTTGATTCTGGTCCCCACCAGGAGCCTCATGTGACGTGCAGTGATTCTCAGCCTTGCAAACGCGTGTTTGGACACAGAACTGAAGGCATCTGTGTAAGAAAATGGACATTAAACACTCCTTGTCCTTTTTTTCTTATCTGGTACACAGAAGAGGGCAGCACAGCTGAAGTTTTGCTTTATATTGCCATAAACAGTTAAAATTGTGTTTCTGTCCTGTGTCCTTCCCTCAGCAATGCATCCATGTGGCTCTGAGTGCTGGAAACCTCTTGGGTGTTTCCTCTGAGGATCACAGGGCTGCTCCTATTATGGGTTTTCAATCCAGGGAGACTTTTCCTTCTTCACCTATCATTTTCATGGAAATATCTGCATTATGACTACTTTATCCAGATTTTCAGAGCTACTAACAGGCAACTTTTGAAGACTGTCCTGCAGGTGTAAGGAGAAATGAGTTCTGTGGGTTAGCAAGGGTGGCTTTAGGCTGTTTTCTACCCAATTTCCTGCCTATTAAATGCTTAGGTCCTCAATAAAATAGAAGTAGGTCTGCAAAAGTGTTACTCAGCGCTCAGTTGACACTGTAAACAGATGCTAGGAATTCTTGGGATTAACAAAGGAAGCAGAAAGCCTCATTATCCACAGTGAAAGTCCACAGGAACATGTAGTTTGAATAATTCATGTTTCTAATCTGTACTTTCTCTCCCCCAATGTTTAAAAAGATGTATTAGTAAAGACAGAGAAGGGCAAGTAGGGATTCATGTTTATACATGGAGTGAGGAACTCCAGGTCCCTAAGCCACAAGGGAAAACTACTGCAGAAAGCTGTAAAACCACTGCATGTGTGAAGGAGACATGAGGGAAATCTTATTTTCTGCTTCACCATACAGTAAATGGGGATGGTATAGGGTATTCAAAATCTACACGTGTTAAAAAACAATTAGAAAAACATGTAGAGAAATCTTATATTAAGAGCCTCTGGTGGTTGTGTGTGGAGTTTTGATTGTGTTTATCATGTTCTTATTGTCCGTTCTTTTTCAGATGTCTGCTACAGACAGCTGCTGGAAACTGGCTGTAAGTTGAGTCTGACCTAGGATGGCTCCTTTAATTTGTTATTGTAAATAGACTCATTCCTCTTGCCAAGAGCTATTGCTGGTAAACAATAAATCTTCCTTTCTCGGTTTGCTCCCTTAGCACTACGTAATCCTCAGTAAGACAGACAGCCACTTACTTTGCCCACTCCCTAAACCAACTGCCTGTAAATTCAGAAACCTTCTCATGGTCTCTGAATTCCAGATATTTCTCATGAAGGGGCTCTGAAATCCCCAGCAAGGAGAATACATCCTGCAGGAATTGTAAGAGGATATTTAGCATTCCAGTCACGGAGGGATGATGCATGTCACACACGTTGGCTATGACAGGTTTCATTCCGAAAAAGAGGAATTGGAGGTGATTAAAGAAAACAGTTATGGAAATATCTTAGGTCATGTTCTGTTTTTACTCCCAAGTTGAAATGCAATAGGGGCAAACAGCTGACCACATCCAGGACGTGCTGGGAGCCCAAGGGGGACCCAAGCACCAAACTCTGCCTCCCATACCCAGGCTGGCACGAGCAGTTACTGCCCCGGTGAGAAGAAAACTAAAATTAAGTGGGAATTTGAAGTTAAACTAAGACAGAGTGCTTTCCCCAAATATACCCCAACATATATTAGCAGTTTACTAACAGTCTGTGGAAAAGAAGCAGAGGAACTCCATGCCACAGTGAAATCGGATCTGCCCCTTGTGCAATTCCTTTTTTTTGGAGCCATGATTCACCTGGTTCCGCTGGTCATCAGCTTATCTAGCACTGGAAGTTTTGTAGCTTACTCAAAGCAGTGAGAAATCCAGAGCAGCTGAAAGATGAACCACATTTCCAGTTACTCTCGTCCCAAGTTATTTTTTGCACTTCTTTGCAAGTGTTTAAGACAGGCCTTTGCTTTACATAATGAGCATGGACTTAAAACGTGCCTATTTTATCATTCTCTACCTGGAAATGCAAGCAGTTCTGCATTCTTTTGCAGTGGTCTTTAGAATTTCTGGTCTGGAGCTGATAGAAGCACAGCAGCCATGAATGGCTTATTACCTTTGCAGCTATAACAATGGATTTAGTTGGGTTTCTGCTTGCATTTCCCCCTTGGCACTGTGTGTGAGCTTTCTAAGCTGTATCGATTTCTGTTGCCTCCAAAGCTCGTATTTCTCACATTATCATTGCAGCCCCAATTCATGGCTACCACTAGTCATTTAAAAATATTACCTGCCCTTAAATCCAGGAGTAGTTATGAGGGCAAGCTTGGCCCCTTGGCCACTGGGTGTGCTGCCTTCCCTCGGCACCATCCAAAGGCAGGGCCAGCATGGATGTGACATTTGTCACCTTCCCACAAAGGAGCTCGTGCAGGGCTGAAAGCTCCACCTCTGCTGGTTCTTGTACAGTTCCAAGAGCCCCTTGCTTTTACCCCATCCATTAACTACGAGACAATGGACTATAAACTTGTCTCTTGTGAAAAGGTCTGACACAAACTGAACCAGTTAGCCCAGGGCTGTTCAGCCCACACTAATTGTGATTTTAAGGGTGATGGTGAGGAAAACTTGATACCATATTTGCACTATATCCTACTTTTTGTAGGATAAGGAAAAAAATGTTGTTTTTCATTTCCCTGTACCCTCTATCTCTCTTGTTTAGGTTAAAACCCCAACATATGTCATGCTGCTGCCTCTGCCTCTTCTCCCAGTGGCCAGAGTGTGTCAGTTCTGTAATAAAAATAATAATAAATGCTGCTATTTCTTTCTCAGTCCAGGTATTTGGGAGGTAGCCAGGCTCATGCTTCTGCAGGAGTAGTGCTTCATATAACTTGGCAAGAACAGACCCTTGTGGGTATGTCTACCATTTGTATAGAAATGATTTCACCCACATAATGGCTGATTAATTAGACTTGAGCAGTGCAGATGAGTTGAAAAGTAAGGAGGAGAGAAACCCACAACTTCAGTGTAGAGCCACACTGAGAACAATGCTGACCCCCAAACCTCACTGCTGCTAATCCAGCCTTTGGGCTATTCAAAATATTCTTATTATTCCTAATCAGCTGTGAAACAGTTTTGATGTAAGAGAGCAGCAACCCCAAAAACTGCAATTCAGTAATAATATTAATTTGATGTAAAAAATATAAATGCTATTTATAATATGGCATTTGACCTTGAACAAACACTGATGAGGAAGAATCACATAAAGTTCATGCAACCCCCAAATTTTTCTTTTTTAAGCTGAAAATGCAAAGGAAAGGGAGTTAGGTGTTAGGTTTTACAGTGGTTTAGTTTAGTTTAGTTTTTTTAACCTACTTTATCACTGCACATTCTGCAAAGTCTGTGCTTGTCATTTAGACCGTGAAATGCCCTCTTCACCTAGCACAGAATAAAGGAACTCCTTTGGCTTTGTTACCCCAGGAATACATAACTGGAAAAACAGGATCAAACTGCATGTTTTACATTTTCCAGATGATGAAATGTACTCAGGCAGAGAGAGTGCACTAGAAATGAGCACTGGCACTTCTCAAAAACTTGAGGAAAAGTGAGAGGGAAAAGAAACAGAGAAAGAATAAAACAAAACAGATAACAGAAAAAAAGAAACTGGGTATACTACAACAGTAAAATGCAAAGAAAGGCACCGTAAGTGGAAAGTATATGAAACGAGGAAAATTAAAATAATGCAAAGATGAAATAAAACTGAAAAAATGTAACCTTTTTTTTTTAGAGAAAAGTAGAAGATAGAACAATAGAAAAAAAAGGTAGAAAAGCAAGGCATGAAAATCTCTCTTAAATAGAAATAAATTACAGTTCATGTGTCTGTTAGAAGCATGGTCCCACAGAAGTGGGAATGGAGGGCAGGTGGGAAGGAGATGATCCTAAAGTCCTTCTAAGAAACTGGAGGATCATAATTTGAAGCCTGTGGACTCATATGCACTCTACTGAACTCAGTGGGTGCCACAGTAATGTATAAATGAAAATACAATAATTGCAATAATTACCAGCAAATAGGAAAAATGCAGCAATCATTACCAGCAAACTGAACTACATGCTATGTGAAGAAATATGTAATGTTTCTTAAGTGATTAATCTGAATTATCAGCTAATGCCTTCCAGCTTCACAAAATAGCTGGATCTATTAAGATCAAAGGAAGTGACCCAGCTCGTGACCCCAGGGATGCCCTGGGCAGAGGGGAGCAGGAGCAGCCTTGGCACCGTGCTGCTCTTCCCTCCAGGAACGAGCACAGTCCAAGGCCATCTCACTTTCCAGTAAAGGACACTCGAAGAACCCAGTGCCAGGTCCTGAGCAGGATCCTGTGACCATGGTGGTATTCCATAACTGTTAATTCATTACTTGTACCTGAGTGCTGGCAAAATACCCCAGTGTTTGTCATGAAATCCTGAATTTTCTGTATGATTTCTACTGGGTAAAATTTTATTTTCAGTCCCTTTTCCTGCTGGAACACTGTTCTATCAAAGTTTTTTATTCATCACTTTGACATATGTCTTTCCTGATAGTTTTTGGCTAGCAAGTGGTCTATCTCACATTTACATCATTAAAACATCCATAATTCTCACCAGCAAAAGGCTTGGAATAAAATACAGCTTCTTTAAGTCATGTCAGTGAAATTCCCATTTTTAGTGTGTTTCCAGTCCAATAGTGCTCTGTGTGGCACAGAAGTGGCACTGTCTCTTTGGTTCTGTTGCTTCTCAGATTTCTCTTTTTTTCATTCAGAAAAGAATTAAAAATTCCCCCACTTCATATGTGACCCTGACACACAGAAAAGGCACGCAGCAAAGTCTGGTGTAAAAGACACAAAAACTTCCTAAAAATAGTTTCAGGTGACAATGTTAGGCAGAAAACCCCAGAAAATTTTAAGGAAGTCAGCTGAAGACCAACCATATCTAGAATTAATTAATTGTCTATAAATTCAGAAGGATCAAGGTGATTTGGCAGATTCCAGTTTATCCAACTAAGGTAACCACAATGTAATTCCAATGCTAACCATAATTTATTTAACATACGGTTCCAAATGCTAGCCAGAGGTTTCTAACCCAGCTCAGTTAGCTGAAGCACGCATGTTTTGCCACCAAACTCCGACTATTTAAATTGACAAGGCTATTTTGGTTGCTGTTTTGTGAGACACGGACAACTTGCTGCAAGCACTTGGTGATCTTTAACAACCACATTAACACTCCCAAATGCAGTTTATCAGCGTGAAGTGGCCAAAACCACCCCAAAAGCGTGGACTGGAGAATTATAATTGGCTCCTGAAAATAACAGAATATTCACCCACTTAGCTCAATCCCACAGAGTTTTCTTTTCCTTACTTTATTCCCTACATCTCTAACTTCGTTTCCATCACCTGCCTACTTCTGGCCTTCTTTCACCTTGTTTCTGGTTTGGAAACTCTAAAACGGACACGAATTTGATGGCAACCGTCCACGTCCAGAGTCACAGGGATTTTCCCGCTCTGCTGGAGCTGTAATCTTTCTGGAGCAGGGGCCGGGGCTATTTTGGCCATACAATGTCTGACATGATTCGGTTGCTAGGAAAACAACAAACTGTATACAGGGTGAGCCTCGCAGGAGACAAGTATAGTTAGTTATCTGCTGAGTCCTTTCTTCACCCGATCACATGCGAATGACTGTGCCACTCATGAGATAAGATTTTCACTGTCCCTCTTTGCTGCTCAGGTGAAAGCGAGAGGACAATTTGACCTTTATGTTTGATGTTGACCCCTCAAGCCGCTCACGCCGCCCGTGGGGCAGGGGCACTCCCGTGTGTCCCCCCCGGGCACGGGCGCTGGGGAGAGCCAGCACAGGGGATGCAAAGAGCGCATTCGGTATTTTCTAACACTGCTGTACACGCCAGGAGTACGCCCCAGGGAAGCTCCCTGAGCGCTCTGTGCACGGACTGGGAGGGGGAACGAGCGGCACACACAGAGCTAATGCTGGGGGAATTGCAGCGTGAGCATCCAGAGGGCAGCGGCGGGGCTGAGCCCGGCAGCCCCACAGGCTCCGGGGCCAGCCCTCGCCTCCCTCGGCGCTCGCTGCGGCCGAGCCGCGCTGCCGGGCGGGATCTCCGCGCTGACAGCGGAGCGGAGCCGAGCGGATCGTGCCTCCCGCACCCCCGGGGGGCTCCCGCCTCCTGCCGGGCTCCCCGCGCCGCCGCCGCCCCCGCGCAGCGCACCGAGCCCGCGGGGGCGGCGGCGCTGCCGAGGATGCGCTGGCGGAGCGCCCGGCGAGCGTCACGGCGGGGAGGGGACGGGACGGGAGGGACGGCCCCGCGCCTCCGCCGGGACATAAAGAGCGGCGCGGGGCCGGTGGCGACAGCAGCGCTCGGGGAGCTCCCGCGGCAGCACCGGGGAATCCCTCAGCGATCCCTCAGCGATCCTTCACCATCCTTCACCGATCCTTCACCGCGCCCTCGCTCCGCGCCGTGGCCCGAGGTAAGCGCGGCTGCGGGGCTTGAGCCGTGTGGGGCCGGGGCTGTGCGGGGCCGGGGCTGCGCGGGGCAGGGGCCGTGTGGGGCCGGGGCTGCGCGGGGCAGGGGTGGTGCGGGGCAGGGGCTGTGCGGGGCAGCAGGTGCTGCCGTGCCCCTAGCCCGGGGCTGACAGCCGTGCCGTGCCGTGCCCCCAGCCCTGGCTGACAGCCGTGCTCTCCCCGCAGCCCCATGACTCTGAACCGCGGGGACAAGCGGCGCGGCAGCACGCCGTTCGCGGCGCAGCAGCACCTGCACCGCCGCAGCATGCCCGTGGACGAGCGCGACCTGCGGGCGCTGCCGCCCGAGGATCTGTCGGGCTTGGTGCGCTGCACCTCGTACAGCCCCGGCGGCGAGCACCGCCAGAGCTGGGCCTCCGACTCCTCCGACTCCGTCATCTCCTCGGGCAGCGACTCGGACGGCAGCCTCTACAAGGTGATCCTGCTGGGCGAGCACGGCGTCGGCAAGACCAGCCTGGCGCGCATCTTCGGCGGCGTGGAGGAGTGCGCGGACGCGGAGGAGGCCGGTGAGGGCACAGCGGGCTCGGAGCCTCCCCTCCCAGGCAGGGATGGAGGAGAATAACTTCTTCTGCTGAAGTTTTTTTTTAACTGTTTTTTTTAAATTTTCCGCAGGAAATACGTACGACAGATCAATTATAGTTGATGGAGAAGAAGCATCTCTCGTGGTGTTTGATATATGGGAGCAGGTACTTACAGCTCTTTCCTCATGTTTTTGCTTTATGGCTTGGTCGGTAGCTCTCTTAAAAAAAAAAGAAAGTATAAATGGAACAACTATGCCTATTTCAATCAGATAAGTGACATTAAAAATCAGAATTCATACTGCCTTTTGTTATCTCTGCAATTAATTTCTTGTAGCTAGGCAGGCAGTTTAAAACCCTGAATAGAGCTGAGTGAGACTCTCTTAATGCTTTGAGTAATCAGTATCATACATGAGTAGCCCAGGGAATTACTGTAATATTAGAGATTGTCAATCTGATCAGTGTAGACCTGATATTATTTCTGGAAACGAGAGAAATTCCTTTTGTTTTGTATTTTAAATAACAAAATCTTTGAAGTTTTGGGCACATTGGCTTACTTTTACTGACTTTTTATAAGGCTAAGAACAGAATCTTTAAGGTGCTTAGAGTAATAAATCATCACTCAGTGTTGGTTGATTTTTCAGCACAATAAATCTATTTCTTGTCTGTTGTTTCAGGATGACAGCCAATGGCTCCAAAACCACTGCATGAAAATGGGAGATGCCTATATTATTGTATACTCAGTGACAGACAAAGTTAGTTTTGAAAAGGCTTCTGAGCTAAGAATCCAGCTGAGAAGAGCAAGGCAGACAGAGGACATTCCTATTATCCTTGTGGGAAATAAAAGTGACCTGGTCAGGTCCCGGGAGGTCTCAGTTGATGGTAAGAGACACTGAATTTTACAGGTGCTGTCTAAAGTAGCAGCAAAGGCTATGCAGGATTGTGGCCAATAGGAATGGTCTGAGTTTGATGTAGAAAAATGTGTGATTTGAGGATCTGGGGAAGTGGAGCCAGCTGCTTTGTGCTGAAGGGCTTGGTACCACAGAAAAAACACTGGGGATGGTTTGGGGGAAGATGTGTGGCTGTGCAGAGCTCTGAGCTGCAGTGTGTGTGAGGAAAATGCATCAGAGCTGCAGCTTCAGCACAGGACTGCTAAAGCCAGGCTTGAATTGTAGGATGCCTGTGCAGCAGCACTTGCCAGGCTGGGGATGTGGCAGTCTGAGCTGTGCTCTTTAAGGGCCACAGTGCCATGTCACAGAGCCCAGGCAGCCTCAGGAAAGGGGATCCCTGTGCAACCCTTGCTGCTGGAGGTGACTCCATCACATTTGAGCTGAGCTGGTGGGACCAGGCTCACACAACTCAAGTGTCTTTTTGTGTATCTTCTCCAGCTGTGATCAGTGAGAATTCTCTCAGCCAGTTCCAGCTGGCATTTAGGTACCTGGAGCACAGGAACCACTACCAACACCACAGTCTTGATTCTGCTTATTTAAACACTTTGTGAGGCTTTTTCTTTGGCCAGATTTTGTTTTGTTTTGGGGTAGGTTTTTTTGTTTTCCACTGGAAAGGATACTTTGAAATATTGGTGCCTTGATGATGAACACTTTCTCCCTATCTGGTTTGCCATGCTCCCAGTGTTTAATCCTGCACAGGGATTTGATTGGAGTTCATCAGGAGATTACTTTTTCAGGCTGGGGCAGGGCATGGTTGACCTGTCCTAGTTCTGACATCTGTACTTTCCTCAGGTTTACAACTCTGCTGTTATTTATCACAGTTGACTCTGGACATTTGTGCTGCAGCATGCCCAGAACTCTGAACATCTTGTATTTCAAATTCAGCCCTGATCAGATTCAGTGGTGCACAACTTTGTGACCTCTACTGATGTGTTCAATGACTTGACCTTGTGGCCTGTATCAGCTCCACTCCTATTGGTGTGGAAAACTCACTTGTTACAGCAAGGCAGAAGTGTAGAATTGTTCAGTAGCTTCCAGAATAAACCCCATTTCTTTCTGTACCTCACACTGTTCTCTATCAAACAGCAAGCATGCTTCCAAGGGCCTCTCCTAAATCAGCTTTAGCTCTTAAACAGTATGGGAACAGTCTGGCTGAAGGGATATTGCTCCATGCATTGGTTTCCATTGATCCAATAGCACAACAAAACCACGAGGAATAAGGGGGCAAAACCATGAGAGCAAATTTGGGTTTTCCTGTTTTGCAGTAAAGTTGTTTCATGGTGTTGAAGGCAGTTCCCTTGCTTAGAGGCAGTTTTAGTTTCGTGTTTGTGACGCTGTCTGTGAAGACACAGAGCCCTCTGCTCACCCTCCTGGTTGTGTTTGTGTGCAGAGGGCCGGGCCTGTGCTGTGGTGTTTGACTGCAAGTTCATCGAGACCTCGGCTGCCCTGCACCACAACGTGAAGGATCTGTTCGAGGGCATCGTGCGGCAGATCCGGCTGCGCAAGGACAGCAAGGAGGACAACGCCCGCAGGATGGCCAACACCAAGAGGAGGGAGAGCATCAGCAAAAAGGCCAAGAGATTCCTCGGCAGGATCGTGGCCAAGAACAACAAGAAGATGGCTTTCAAAGCAAAATCCAAGTCTTGCCATGATTTGTCTGTGCTATAGGAGCTTTGGGCAAGGGCAGGTGTGGCACACGGGATGAACAAGCGCCTGCCTGCTCAGAGAGCTGCAGATGATGCTCCTGGTGATAACAGCCCCGACCTTCCCTTTGGGACTCTCCTTAATGCCTTAAGGTGCTCAAACAAGGCTGGAAGTTACACTACAGTGCTTCATTGATAAACGGTTTAAGTTTCAGTGTGTGCAAGTAAATGAACTAACTTGAAATATGAGGCTTGACATGCCCATGTGTATGTTCTATATCTTCTTGTCTTGTGGATGCCAGAGGTGCAAAGATAAGAAAGGATAACTATCACCATAGACTTGTCTCGTTTGCAGAGCAAAACTTAAACTTGTACGCAGGCTCGTACACTCTTTTTAGTATAAAGCAAGCAATGATGAATCTTTTTAAACTTAAATGTGGGGAGGGAGGAGTAGAACCACAGTAGAATGAGAGAAAACAAATTCTATATATATATATTTAAATACAGAACAGATATCATTTTATGAAGTTAATTTGCACTTCCATTAACTGTTATTCAATTAATTGGTTACTTGTTTACATGCAGATTTTATAATAAAATATTATTTCCTGTTATAATAAACCGTGCTTTTCTCATAGTGTGCATAAAGAATGAGAGAGCAGTATTTTTATACTGACCTTTTTCCACTGTACAAAATGTACAAAATGTTATACACAGACTGAAGATTTACATGTGATAAAGTTCTGGAACAAGATAAATTGGGAAAATCGTCTGTCCTTTTCTTTAATAGAGAGTTTATTTGAGAAGTAAGCCCTGCTTTTGTGAACACTCTACTTCAACAGCTCTTCTTGGGAAGGGAGCCCATGACTCCTCATATTATTGCTCATCCTCAACCTGGTTCTCTTCAGCTCTGTCAGGAGCTGGGCGTTATATACTGCCTTTAGTGAGATTGATGTGCTGTGTTTATATTGATAAATTGAGCCCTGTAATGTCTGAAGTCCTCTCCTGGCTTGAAGGTCTTGTGTTACAGCCAATAAGCAAATGCAGGAGGTTGTTTTTTTCCTTTTTGGCAGCAGTATAATTGTCCAATCTTGTCCCACTCCTGTAGATAGCTTCCAGTGGTTTCAAGAAGTTCAAAGCAGGCTGGCAAGGGTGTTTGAAGGAGTTGTAGGATTCAGTTGTGTACAGTGGCCTTCAGTGCTGTTTTTTGGTAATTTAGTGTGTTATAATTGGTGTTTTTGCATGATTTTTCCCTATTTGCTATTAATGAAGTTAAAACCAAATGTGTTGCAGTGCAAGAACTGGGACTTGCAGCATTTTCTTTATAATTTCCTCTTCATAGGATATATTCTCTTAAAACCAATCCATAAACTCTGTTCTCAAAAGCCATAAAACACACACTCCTCTGCCTCTTTCCACTGTCCCTGCATGAGTTCAGTTCATGAGAGGTGGTTCCAACTGCCTGAGAGCCCAGTTTGTCCATGGTTTTAGAGTGGCTGAGCTTTCCCAAAACTCTGGGAGGCTTCCTCAGGTCTCACACCTTGCACTGGGCTTCCAGAGCTCGGGCAAACAACTCTCCATGGAGTTATCCCAGGGCTTGGGCCCTCCTCAGGGAGCAGTGCAGGAATTCACAGGGGGAATGCAGGAATTAGCAAATTAGCATTTCCTGCTGTGCTGCTGGTTAGATGCCCAGTTTAGCTTGAGTTGCTGCTAACAAGTCACATTTCTTGTGAAAAGAAGTGCTTTGTGTTCTGAGTGGTCTAAAGTGAATGATTCTGTCCGGCAGTCAAAGCTCACATTAACCTGAGCAGACACTTTAATTGGATTTGGCTTTATTTTTCCACTAGCCTTGCTTCCTGGCAAGCTATTTTCTGTTACATATCTATCACTATCTATTATATATCGATTATTATCCATTATGGGACATCTGAGCACTGTCAGAGTATGGCACCAGGCATCTCTGTACACGGAAGCTTCTAATGTCAACACCAAGGCAATTGCTCTAATCCTGAATATTCTACATCAAGAGTGTCCAAATCAGGAAGGTGCCAAGGTTAATGACAAACCTCCATCGTGTTCCCTGTTGGCAAAGCTTCAGACTTCTGTCTGCCCTTTGCTTTCACAGGGACCAGGAAAGGACTGACCTGTCTGATGGATTTATGGGATGAAATCCTGTCCATAATAAATGCCCGGAATGGGATGCACACCCAGAGTGCAAGATTGGGCATTTCACAGTGACACTGATGTGCTGCATCACTGCAGCTGCAAAACCTCCTCAAGGCTGTGGTTACCAGCTGGGGTTTTTGCACACTGACATATAAATCAGATGGCTTTTACTGCTCATGAGCTCAAAGGTCATTTTGGGGAGATTCTTAAGCCTAAGATATTTCTGAGGAGCTCTAGCACATTCCTAGTGGCTCATTTAAACTGTAGGAAAGAATTTGTATTTTGGAAGTATGTCATATAGGAGACAATAAATTGTGAGTCACCCTAAAGAAATATGGGCTAATCTAGAATGTTTTCTACCAGTAAATATTGTACAACGGAATACTTATTCAAATCCTCACTGTACTAATTTTTTTCATTCATTTGTTGAACAGGTATTAGCATAATTCAGCCATGGCTCTTGAGAAAGGGAAGGATTATTGTTACTGCAGCTCTGACATTAATCTGCTCTAGACCAAGATCATATTCTATGCTGTAGAAGTATTATCATGAGTACTACTTTGCAGAGATTTTGAAGCTCCTGGAAGATATTCTGCCCAGAAAAAAAAAAAAAAAATTTGGATGCAATTTAGTGGAATTTCCGAGTAGACTTTCTGGAAGTACATATGCAACACAAGATATAAAACAGTAACATGCTGACAAATGTCTCTAAAAATCAACTTTCTTCAAGAGGTTATCTGTATCCTCAAACATTTGAAAGTCATCTAGAAGTTTTTGTAATTTGAGATGTTTTACTGGTGTGGTTACTCATATTCTTGTCATTAATGGGGTGAACCTGTCATGTGAAAAATAGTGAGTCCCAGACAGCAACATTTTCTCTTAGTTATTACCCAAGTAAAACAGAATATAAGGGGTAAGTGTGAGTTTTCTTATTTTTTGCCAATGCACATCAGTTTTTATTTGGAGAGACAGCTCACACAGTCATTTAATCTTTACTGCTTTCTCTGCTGCTGCCAGCTGAAGTTCCTACTACTGCTAATTGTGGTGGTGGATCCTGTGTTGGCACAAATCTGTTTGGAGCAGCCACTTATTAACAACCACAGGGCAAGGATATTGCCTTTTATGTGTGACACACATGTTAGGAAAACAAATCAAACCCTCTGTGCTTGCTGGGCTAAACTAGACTCTGTACGTTCTTCACCATATGAAAAATGGGAAAAATATAATTCCTCCACCTGCCAAAACCACGAAGCATAAAATCATGTCCCATAAATATAGATGAAATGCTATCTGCTGGGGAAGACTTGGCATCACCAAAAATGAAGTTTTACTCAGAAACAGTTTCTCAAAATAGGAGTAGAAAAACCAGAGCATGATCTACATAGTAACATTGCATAACATCACTGTTCCTTATTGAGAAGGAAAATACAGTGAGTTGACAGTGATTAAGAATGCAGTGCATGACAGAAAACGGGTAAAATGTAGTCTAAAAAAAGTGAGTTAATACTTAGATCATGCTGAAATTTACTTTGGTGCTCTAAATATTATTGAAACACAATACAGATTTAATTTCAAGTACATCACAGAGATCTGAATGAATCTGCAGTTGCAATCAGAGAAGTGATGCCTGTGCATTCCAGGAGGTTCCTTTAACTCATAATTTACCACAATACCTCTGGCATAGTAATGACACCTTGCCTCCCTCTTTGCACAAAGGAACAACTGAACACCAATGCTACTGAAGATACAAATCTCTAAAAATTGAAATAGTAAATTACATTCACTGTCCTTGTGCTCTGTGCCACGGGTGTTGAAGAGAAGTAAAAGAGAGAACAAATCCCAGTTGCACATCTGTAAATAATGTTTCTGTAGCCAATGTTCAGACTTCAAGAGGGAACAACTGTTTAACTTAAAAATTGCACTAAGGATTCCAGCACTAGAAGGTAGGAAGTAGGCGAAAAAATTTACTTCACCCAAAAAATAGTCTCAGTGAAGTACCACAGAAATGTTCTGGCCACTGGTTGAAATGGCAGTTGTATGTCTTGAACACTTTCCTCTCTCTTGCTGACTTCTCCCCCTCCCCTTTTTTCCTATTTATAAATGTGCTGCTGAATGAATCACTGGAATCCAATTAGGAGCCTACAGATTTTTTCCTAATAATTCCCATATTTATCACAGGAAATGAAGAAAATAGTAATCTGAATGACAATTTAGTGCTCAGAGACAGAGATAAATAGCATATGTTTGAAAAAATTAATTTTCCCACCCTCCTAAAAAAGCCTTGCTGAGCTCTTACACAGGGTTGGAGAAAGGAAGAGATTTGGACCACAAGTTTAGTAAGACCCAGGAAAATCTCCTCAGCTTGTTCCTGACAGTAAGTCTCACTTCCATCAGCCTCACTCACTTCATTAGCATAAATAATTATGGTCCTGTTAAACTTGCAGTCCCACTGAAGGCTGTGACCCTTTTTTTGGGGATGAAAGTTTTCAGTTCAGAAGATGCCTTGGCAGAGGAGCAGTAATTTTTGTCAGGTCTGAATTGGATTATTGTAATGCCCTGTGCTTACCAAAGGTGGGAAATGCAGCCCTGGGGATGGAGCTGGCTGTGACAAAGGAACCCAGCAGCCCTGGGCAGGGCTGAGCTCCCACACTCCTCACCCTGCCCAGGGGAAGGCATGGAAATGGCTACACTGCCTCACTTTGTTCGTGTCTCTGGGCTGCCCGTGAGGCTTGTTGGACACACGACAAAGCCAGCAGCACAGCTGGAATTTGGGGTGCTCCACAAGAGCCAGCTCTGCCTCTCTGGTGGCAGGGACTCAGCGAGCTCCTTGCAGGGTTTGGGGCCACCGCAGCTGAGGACACCTGGCAGTGCCTGGGACCTGCAGCAGGTCCTGCCCTGTCTGCTCCTGCTGCAGGTCAGGGATGCCTGCCTGCACTCACACACACGGGCAGCTTTAAATCCATGCATTTCCTTCCCCTGCAATTCAGAGAGGAGAGTCCTCCACTGCCCCTCAGAGAAAACAAGAATGGAGCTGTGGGTGTCAGCCAGGTGCTGAACAACTTTCTCACGGATTTTTCATCTTTGGGTGTCTCAGTTGTGGGGACCTTTGTCACAGGCTTTTCGTGTCAGCTGCAGCTTTATCTCTGCAGCCTCCATGGTAACACTGTCACCCTTGCACTGCTCTGCTGCTGCACGATTTCCTGGCAATCATCAGCTGTGACACAAGCCTGAGCCCCCAGCTCACTGCTTTACATAATATTGTCTGGGTAAAAAATGTCAGATCTTGCTGCACTTAAGTCCCTGATTAAGACAGCATAGCAAATTAAATTACTCTCTTCCTGAATGTCAGGGCTCTGGTTGCATTTGGAAGGCAAAGGGAATGCAAGATTTTCATCTAATCTGTGTATGGAGAAAAGAAAGAAAAACTTATGGAATCCAGTATCCACCTCTCGTTTTTACCCTCTAGCCATTTTTAAAATGGAAATAGTTTTGGCTGTTGAATATTGTTGAGTATATTCTTCTGCCCTCTCACCACTCATGAATTCTTGGGTCTCTATCCTTCCTGCCCAGTCTCATATAGAAAATCTTAGAAGTCTAACACATGAAATCTCAGGGAAAACAAGTAAGGTGAAAGATATGAGCAATTGCAAAGTTTGCATGATTTTGAAAGACACTAGTGAAAGCATATTCTTCAACAAATTAACATTGCTGTGCAGGGTTTACAACTCACAGTCTACAGCTCTTTAGTAGCCCATTAAAGTAAAAAATAAAATCTATGTTATAGAAAGCACAAAACTATTAGTCTTCATCAATAAGAACTATTTTCTGTGTTTTTCTTGATACTCTGCAGCAGATCTAAGTCTGTATGAAACTGCACAGAAGTAGAGAAAAAGACCAGGCTGTTCCATTTTACCTTTTTGTCATTACCAAAAACGAGCTTTCACTTGTGCAAGTAAAGACCCTCAACTCATATGTATGATAAATACACAACAAATGCATCTACATGTGGTCATTACTGCCAAACTGGTTTTCTTTCTTTTTGCTTCTTAGGTAGTAATTAAAAAGAATAATAATGGAGGTTTAAGTTATGGCATAGAAATAAATAAGCACAAAAATAAGGCAGCAGACAGCACTGAGTTAGCAAATGGTGCCTCCTGCACTTCCCATATTCAGTGTTAGGTTTTCAAGACCCTGCAGAGCTGAGGGATCTCTGCATTCTGCACAACATTTATCCAAAGGCTGGGCTGGCCAAGGACCAGAGCAAAACTCCTGAACATCCAAGTCCTCAAGCACAAAGATTTAGGCTGCAAATAAAACCACTGTACCTCCTACCTTCCCAGGGATTTCATCAGCAGAATGTGCAGCTCTGTTTAGAAAGGTTGCAGGGGTTCTAGAAAACAGTACATTGTCTTAGAAGAGCAGAGTCAAAACCAAAAAGATGTTAGGAGCTTTTTAACAATCAGTTTTATATTCAGCCTTCAGAAAATTAGTAGTACGTTAAACTCTTATTTACATTTTACAGATCTTGGCTTGGCTAGTAATCGGCTCATTTTTAATTACAGAGTAAATAATTAAGGAACAAATCTTAATTTCAGTCCCAAAGTAACGTTCTGCCCTTCAAGGGTAAGATGGATTAAGGAGCATTACATTTTAACCACAGAAATTGTGATTTGGCTGACTTTCTCTTTTTTTGCTGGCTTGGATTGCAACCCCTTTAAACTCACCCTGCTCTCACCTGTCCCCCTCCAACGTGAGTGAGGACATCTCTAGACCAAAGTGAGCCCTGAGTGGTTTTCCTGCTTTTCTGCTTTTTCATTTCTTTTTGAATGACTACTGCTAACACAGTGTTCATCTGAGGAGTCTGATGTAGAGCAGATGCCAAGTCCAAAAGTACAAACCACATGCAAATTTTGACAGTAGTTTGGGTGTTGTGAATATTGGAAAGGCAAATTAGTATTTTGGGTGGTAACTTCAGGTCATCCTTGGCTGGACAAAGACTTTCAGTATTCTCATTAATAAATGTGTAGCCAGCACAAAAAATATGTCAGTATTTTGTAGTTTTGTTTTCATTTAAGAGTTTTTAAGCATTCAAGTACTCTAAATTTTCAGTTTTGTGCTGAGTGGGGCAAGTTTGGTGGCAAGGATCAAAAAGAAATATTTCTATAAAATCACATTTATTTATTGAGTTTTCTAGGATTCTGAATTTGCAGCCAGAGGATGGAGTGGAGAAACAGGGCACAGGGATCCTGCAGGTCCAGGTGCTTTGGGCACCCTGGGTCACCCCTGCTGCCAGCTGCTCCCTGCCCCAGCTCCAAGCCAAATCCAGGGATTCTTGGGCTGGGCAGAACAAGGAAGGACAACCAGAGGAGGAAAAAAAGCATCACTTGCACTAATTCCTTAATTAATTTAATTCACTTAATTCCTGGTCTCTGAGCTGCCTCAAGCAGCAGCACAAGGATTGCTGACTTCAACAAGGAGCTGTGCCTTGAGAAGACCAAGGGCAAAGTCCCCAAAGTGCTCAAGGAGGAGTTTGCTGTTCCATGCCATGGTGGGAAACTCCCTGCATCTCAAAGCATCACCTCCAGCCTTCCTACTCTCCCCTCCCTGTTTCCCCCAAGTAAGCTATTTTTAATTCACTGATTGTAAAGCTTTGTTTCCAAACAGCAGGATAGAGGTTTAATTAAAACTCCACCTGGTACTAACATAATCCAGCAAAATCCATTCATTTCAGGAAATAAATCCTTGATGAGGTTGGTTAACCCAAGAGATGCAGTTTAGGCAGTTTTTTGCACTCTTCCTTGAATTGTGCTGTATTTCTGTGACAAAAACTGCCCTAACTATTCAAATCCATGAAATGTTTTACATGACATTGGAAATGCTTATTAAGGTCACTTGGTGAATGATGGACAAAAAACATTGACTGCATTTTAATGTTTTTTGTCATTTCCACAAGGATGAACAGTAAGAAAATCCCAAGCTGAAATTCCCAGGAGTCCTGTCCCTACCTGGAGGGCAGAGAAAGCACCTCTGTTGTTAAATGAACACACAGCTTTGTAATTTCTGATTCAACTCAGGAATATTTATGCAAATAATGTTATTAGAATCACAGGACAGATCCTGCTCTTTTCTGGAGAGTCAGCAATTTCAGGCTCTGCTTTTGGAAACACCTGCACTTGTGTGCTGTCAGCAGACGTGTCAGCATTGCATGTGTAAAACTCCATGAATATTTCAAAGGTTTAGAATTGTGTTATTGCTACACTATGGGAAAAACAAAAATAAAACTTGGTGTTGCGAGAGGGGCTGCATCACCTTGTGAAAATCAGTGGTGCATTTACCTTCTGAAAACAAAATAATTGCAGGGCAATTTCTGTGAGACACAACCTCACTGGGGCAAAGATGTGAGCAAGCAAAGAGAGTTCTCCAAACTGATCAATACCAAAGCCAAACAATTCCTCCACTGCTGGGGACCATTCAGAGCCTTTAAAGTGAATGTTATGTTTTTTCCCTTTTCTTTCACAATTCAGACCCATTCCAAGGGCATCTTGGAGAATGGATGGTTCTGGACCCAGCTGCTTCAGCTTCCAGAATCATTGCCTGATGAGATCCCTGCAGGTCTCTAATGCAAACAGGGAATACTCTGGGGGCTGTCCTGAGCCTGGGAATAAGAGCAGAGCTGAATGTCCCCAAGAGCTGAGTGGGAGGACAATGCTGAGCCTGACAAATACGATGTGATAAACACCACCCCAGTGAAGACACTGAGCTTTCCCTCAGACCTGACCAGCTGCATTTCCTCTCAGCAAAGATGCAGTACCTTGAAAAAGCACAAATGGGAAAAATATTTCCATTTTCAAGGGTAGTTTGGACAAAATGACAAACTATGCACAGAAAGAATTTGAAACCTGTACCTCATGTTACGTGTTTTACACAGGAATGTTTTGACAGATGGATGCATTCAGACAGAGAAATTAAAATAATGAACCCAGTAAAGGTTTCCTGATTATTTTTGTTTCCAACATCTCAAATATTTGAATGACTAAAAGCAAAAGTATGTTTCTATGTCTGGGAGGCAATTAACAACAACAAAACTGTGGACAGGTCTTTCATTCTATTTGATTAAAAATAGAGCAGAGGTCAGAGTCCCACAGTGACAAAGCTTCCACCACACCGTGTGCTGCACAAGAGCTCTGTTGAGTTCAGAGCAACAGCTGGGATGAAACATCTGCTGGGGTTTTTGGGGAGCTGCCCTGCCCCAAGTCTCTGTCCCCCTCTCTGCCAGCAGGAGCAGATCCTGCTCCCCACACTCCCGGCTGAGCCAGCTCAAGGCACAGGACGGGAAGCAGGGCTGGAATACGACCTGGATGCTCCTCAACTGAGTGGGGCCATCCTTATGTGTGAATGTCAGGAAAATTAATCCACAAACACCAGAGGTTTATGTCCAAAAAGGAGACAGAGGAGTCCTTTTTGCTTTATTCGAATAAAGGGAGAGGCCATGGGACATTCCCCTGGGATCTCTCAAATTTTTGGAGGACGCAGCCTCCTTTTTATCCTATTTTCCCGGCACCATTTCCCTCTCTCTTTCCCCATGGGCTGAGGTACTTGAGAGGCACAGACTTCCCCGAACGCCTGATACCTGAAATTCCCCTCTAATGTATAACCCTCCCTTTTAATTTTTAATTCTTAGGGAATTCATGGGTTTTCCCCATTGCTTCTTTCATCTTTCAATATCCAATTTCGTTTATCAGCAACCCTACAGTTTGTTTGTAAAGGCAAATAACTTTTATCCCTTCATCAATCAGTGGAATCCATCCCATTGTTTCTTTTATCTCTCAGTGCTGGTTTTATCTACCAGCAGATCCACAGCTCATTTGTAAAGACAAACCCCTCATTCCTCCCATGGACAACATTTCAGAGATCCACAGCACTGTCCCAAAGCTCTCCCATCACAGCTGCCACTGCTGAGAGCTCTCCTGTACAGGCTGCTGTGTGTCAAAGAATGGATGGGCAGCTTCACTAAAGATAATTTTATTATTGCTCCTTCCCTAATTTGCTGATGTTTGGCCTTGTGCTTGATGCTACTTGAATAAAATACAAAGTAATTCGTGCACGTGCATTTGCAGAGCTGCTGATCCAGTGACTGAGAAGGACATCCACTGCACTATGGCTCTTCTTTTTTTAAATAAAAACCAATATTTTAGATATTGGTTATTAATCACTGAAATTTTAATTGGTTATTAATATTTAAAACCAATATTTTAACCTCAGAATAATTTGTTTTAAAGACATCAGAATAATACTGACAAATTAAAATAGCACCCAATAGTTACATGAAAACAGGGGAAATCAAAAGCATTCATCCACTGTTGGATTTTGTGGCTTTATATCATGGGAATGGTCAATTAAATTTATTCAATTCTTTTAATCTAGTTTATATCAGGGATGCAATTAAACCAGTTTTCTGACACTGAGCCAGACAGTAGGCATAGCTGGCTTCAAAAATCTTTTTTTCACATATTGCCATTCACTTTCAGTAAACATAAGCACTTCCACACAATTCTAATAACCACCCATCTTATTTTAAAAAATAGTATTTACAATAAATATTCTTCTTTAATGTTCGATTCTAATCAGATTGCTACTTCCAATTTTCTGGTATAAATGAGCTTTTATTTCACTCTGAAATCCCTTTCACAGGGCTATTTAAATGTCAGGCTCCAGGTGCCAACACACCCATCATCAGTCTCATTTCTGGAAAAATGTCCCAGTGAGGTCCCAGCACAGCAGCAAGGGCAGGGGGAGCTCAGCCCATGAGCTGAGATCCCTGATAAATAAATGCCTCCCCTGGCACACACCTCTGGTTAAGGCTGCTCAAGGGTGATGGCTTTTTTTCGTTAAAACTCTGAGCCTTAAAAAGAAAAAGCATTTTCTTTGAAGCTATAAATGAAAAAATAATCCAGAGCCATGGTGGGTTAGAGTTAGGCCTTCTAGAAACAAGTCAGTGTTTCTTTCTTTTGCTCTTTCTTGTGTCTGAAGGGTCCAAGAGTAAATTTAATGAGCAGAGTAACCACTAGAAGTGTGCACAGTAGGACACTTACTGCCAGGGGAGTAAGCAGGAATCCTCCCGATTTCTTGTTTAGATGCTGTGTATTCCTAGTTATTAGTTCATAGGCATAACTATATGCATTTTAATAACATTTTAACATGTTATTTGCATCTTACTCCATTAATGTATTCTGATTTTTTTTTAGTTATTTCTAAACATACCAGAAGATTAAAGTAGGCAAAAAAAGTTTCGCAGCTATGTTCTTTTGTCTCATTTCAGAGTGTTTAAAATAAAATTTGCTGCCCACTTATTGATCATTTCCTTTTCATGCCTGAAAGTAGAAGCAGTTTGCTTCTATTAATAACTTTGCTGTGACACATACCTTAGGATTCCATAGAGCAGGTATTGTAGGACTCCATATGCAGCATAAAATCAAACAATCCCAGAATCCCAGAATGGTTTGGGTTGGGAGGGACCTTAAATCCCACCCAGTGCCACCCCTGCCATGGCAGGGACCCCTCCCACTGTCCCAATGTCCAGCCTGGCCTTGGGCACTGCCAGGGATCCAGGGGCAGCCACAGCTGCTCTGGGCACCCTCACAGGGAGGAATTTCAGCAGAAGTCCCTGTTAAAAGAAGTAGGAGAACATTATAATAGGTGTGGTCTTGTCACTGACAAGAAATAAAGCATTCATTTTTTCAACTTATTTTATCAGCATTAAAATAAGGAAATAAGCTTTTAGAGTTAAGTACAGACTTATGATCCCAGCTATGCTCCATTCTAAAGAAGGAAAGTCCCTTCCAATAAAAAAATCCACTACAGGGTTGTCATCCTCCTATGAGTAGTTGCCTTATTCATGAGCCTAAAACTGGAAGTCTGCTCTAGAAAGTGGGTGAATCATGGCCTGAATCAAGAGTTATTCCACTGAATTGAACTCACACTGCTGTCAGATCAGAATAGATTACAGAGGGACCCCTTCCGTGCTTCTCTTTTAAATTAGTATGCAAAGTGAGTCTCAGGCAGCAAGGAGAGCAGAGACTGGAGTGAGGTGCCAGCTGGCTGTAGTAACAGAGGGGCAGAGGAGGGGATGTGCTGCTCCTCGTCTGGAGGCAATCTCGGTGGGAATCCCATTTGTGCAGGTTACCCTGTCCCCTGTCACCCACTGCCAGCCAGACTCACACAGGGCAAGGCTGCAGTGTCCCAGCACTGCCACGTAAAGCTGCCTGATCCACAGCAGTGACAGCAGGCAAGGAGCAGGGACACCTTTAGCTCGGGGCTCTCTGAACTAACTGAGTCTCAGCAAAGGCCAGCTAAACCCAAATATTCCGAAATATAGGGTGATCAGACAAGACACGCCTTCACAGTAGTAATAATGGGATATTTGGATCATAACACTGTGATCTAAATGGAACAGGGGACCAAAAGAGTCCTTGGTACCACAGATACTCCTCATGGATCAGAAAAAGTGTGAGTTGGTTTTGTCCCTAAGTACACAATGAACCTACTCTAGGAGTTTGAACCATGAACAGAAACCTGACTATAACTGGGATTACAATCTTATAACACATCTGTCCACAGCCAGTTTATTATTGCATTTGTTCCATAATTAGATATAGAAGGGTGCAGGATGACAAAGGCAATGTCCCAGTAAGCAGAAAAATTGTGAAAATAAGGTGAGAGCACTGCAGGAGATGATAACAAAGACTTGCAAAGACTCAGATAAATCTCAGAGCTGTGCACTGACAGAATATTGAACCGCAGCCACTCTCAGTTTTGCAGGAGTGAGTTTGTGCTTTGTCTCACTTGGATACCACACTTCCCAAGAGGGAGGATTCATCACAGGACACGTCACTGGTATTTCTTGCAGTGCTGACGTCTGCCTGTGGAGTGACATCAGCACCAGAGGAGCACAGCCTCCATTTCCTTGCTCTTCACTCCTTCTGCATATTAAAGAAAGATTTACAACACTCCTGTGAGGTGTCTTCATCCTTACCAAGAGTTATAGGAGCAGCCTGTAATTATTTATATTCTTTTTCCCTCTCTGTGGTTCACAATACAGCAAATAGACAAAAGTTATTTTCCAAATTTTTCCTTCGGTGCAGTGAAAACATCTATACTGTTTTGACCTATTTTTCATTGGACAGGCATCATACAAATTTACAAAGTAGAGTTTTATGCAGGATTTGGTTAAACCCCTGTTTCCTTCATTCAGAGGAGTGGTAATGGCCTAAGTTTTTCTCACTGCTTACTATGCACAGAGTTGTTAACTCAGCTAAGAGTGAAAGGAGGCAACTTATTTACAGCTCATATGGGATATCCTGTCTTTCCTCTGGGTCATTTTAATACAAATAGGAACCCCATATCTGAGAAATATATTTTATACTGGTACACAACTATACAGTAATGTCATAGCAGTGTGTAAGTAATGGAATTTGTATCAAGGAGTCCTAATGGCATTCTGTATCAAATAGGATGATAGGTTTGTGACACCATTCAGTGTCCTTTTATGCTTTTTGCCTAGGATGTAACTGTGGAAAACATCAAAACCAAATCATGGGAATGCAACACCTATCAGTGTCCCAGTTCAAGTGTTCTCTGCTTCCTCATGTCATCTGACGGTCAGGGATTTCACAAACAAATGTTTCTGCTGTGATGGGAATGAGATGATTTTTTTCCACCTGATCTTTACAAGTGCAGAGTGCTGTCACCTGAGCAGCCACCTGTGAAATCTGCCCGTCTGTTTAATTACCCTAAGATTTATCCAGACCTGATTCAAGGTTGATGGTGATTATTCAGATGATCATGAACCATAAACTTATTCTGAGGCAAAATTTCTCAGGGGTACCTATTGCTCAGTTTTTATTCTGACCATCTCTAACTACAATAACCTGCTAGGTGGAATTTATTAAAGAACAAGAAACTTGACTGTGCATGGTTCTTGTACCAGGTACTGAGGAGAGCTGAGGAGCTCAGACCAAACCCAAATGCAATTACAGGTTGGTTCAGAGCTCATTCCTGAGCATTAAAAACTGCTCCAGATTAGGCAGATGAGTTCAAATAACTGTAATTAGAAACCTGACACATTCTGGATGCCAGGTCATTCAGTGGACATTGTCAATGTCCAACACTACTCAAGATTAAATCCTCTATCACAGTCAGAGCTTCTCCTTTCTACTGCCAGAAACAGTCTGGACATTTCCTGAAGTGTAGCCAGATTTCAGCCATTGGGGTCACATTTAAAGGGAAGATTAAACACACAATGCTGTGTTTAAGTTTTTAACCTATGCAAACCTTTCTGTTGTGTAGGAGCATTTCTGTTCCGTGCTTAGGGGCACTGTACAAATTAACAAACAATTATTCTGATTAGAAAGAGGAGAAAGGAGGACTAAGGTCTGCTCTAATCATGCCTATCAATCACCTTCAGAAGACCAGGGAGTTATGGCACTTAATGAGTTTGGTATTGGTTTCATTGCTGAGAGCAAAGACATCATTCTGGTTATTTGCAATTGATTCTGTCTGAATTAGGAAGAGAATTTATCTTTTAGGTTTTCATGCTGCTATTAACAATATATCTCATTAGAATATGTGGAGGAAGCTGAAAGGTAGGGTGGCTCAATCTCACTGTGTTCCTTATGCTGCCATAAAACCCACCCAGGACTACACAATTATTGTTCTCCCCTCATTTCCAGTATAGTGACATCACCAAGGTGCATGAAATGACACCACTGTAAACCAGGAATGAGCCAAACACACTGAGCTGGCTCACCTGCACTCCACAGCCTGGTGCTGCTGACAGGAAACCTTTCAAAAGGTAAAGAGAAACTTTGCATCTCAGCTTGCTGTGAGCTTTCCAATCCCTTCTCCTCCTCAAGGTCCCTATGGCTGGTATCCAGGAAATACATGAAAAAGCCACTAGTATCAAATAAAAATGTATTGATTTTAATATTTCTGTCTTGAGCAGCCTCTTGTTTGCTTTATATCCAAAGAATCTTTTATACTGATAACACTTTTGAAACAGACCGAGAATAGAAGTTGAGTGTAAATAAGGGACTGTAAAAGCTTTGTCTGGTCTTTATTTACTTAAAAGAATTATCTCAGTGCTTAAAAGGAGTATTTGAAAAATATTTTTCCTCCAAGAAAAGTATCAACAGAAATACATAAGAATTAAAAAAAAAAAAAAATCATAGAATAATTTTAAAAAAACCTCCTGAAACCTTGGGCCTGAATTGGTTGCTGTGGTAGCTGCAAGAAGTCACAGCTCTTCTCTCTTCTGCAGCACGAGCTGGGTCTCTCACAGGCAGCAGGCACCCATAAAACACCAAAGTGTTCCTGCTTCTTCCACATTAACAGCTCCCCATCCTAGTGCATTAAAAAAAAAAAAAAAAAGTAGGATAACAAGGAGGTAGGCCCACAGAGGAGAGGAGACCTATGAGACAATACTTTCTAGAAGGCTCTGAGGGTCTCCAAATATATTCTTTACTACTTGAAACTGTATTTTTTCAGTTTTTAGTCAGCGGCTATGTTTTCAATGAAGATTTTTACATACCCAGCCTGTCTTGAGGTCTACAATTACTATACTTTATAACCTTTGCACAATGAATGGTGCAAAACAAACACAATATCCTACATTTGTAAGGATAAATGCTGTTGACTGGAGTCGCTAATTTCAAATACATTTTGAAAACAATGTATAGTGGGTACTTGGGGCCTCATAAGGCACAGGGAGGTTTGGAGAAGGCATCAGAATTATTCAAAAAAACAAAG
Source organism: Sturnus vulgaris (assembly GCF_052056855.1). Taxonomy (NCBI): domain Eukaryota; kingdom Metazoa; phylum Chordata; class Aves; order Passeriformes; family Sturnidae; genus Sturnus; species Sturnus vulgaris. The sequence goes on along the minus strand of NC_142254.1, from coordinate 2,688,287 downwards.
TCCCCTTAACTTAAATTTTCTCTTCCTCCTCTATCTTATCATGGAGCCTGCAACCAAAACAAAACAAATGCCATTGATTCTGTTTGCCTTTTAATTCCTGACAACCAGCTTGACTTCAGTAACTGCCCTCTGCTAGAATAACAAATGGAAATTCTCCTTCCCAGCCATGAGCACCATCTGCCATTTCACAGGTGCTTCAGTGACTCATTAATCTCTACTTAAATTGACTTTGCACAGAACGCTGCCGTTTTATTGCTGCTGTGCTTTGCAGCAAAGAAAAAAACTCCTTCCAGGTTTGTGTAACCTTTGCTGGGACTTTATTCCCAGTCTTATATTATTTTCCCCACCTCTCCTCTTCTGAATTCTGAGAAACAATTATCATTCAAATACAACTGTGCTGTTTTTCATAGGGTAAAACTAATGTACACATTTTTAAAGGGGATTTAAAAATGTTTTTATGAGCTAAAAGTGTGTTTGGATTGCATAACTGTCCAAGAGTGAGTGCAGAGTTGAGTTTTGTGCACTGAAATAGATATTAAATGCATGTGGAAAAGTACATCTAGAGGTATTTTGGATCTTTCTTGAAAGGCTACCCAGAAAATATTAGTGGAACCTCTTTAAATAACAAATTCATACTAATTTGCCTTCTCCTTAAAATCACTTTCACATCCTTCTATTTCTGTAAACTTTATCATTTTTGAATAGAGACAAAATCCTTAAGGTCATATTGCTTAAAAAAAACCCCAGAAATTCTTATTACAACCAACATATTCTTTGTCCATGTCTACAAAAATGTGTTTTTCTCCACACCCCGTTTCCTTTGTGGTTGTCATGTCCCCACTTGTTATGTCAGACCTGAAGCACCTGGAGGTCACTGGATGGAAAAACCAAGTAGCCCCATGCAATTCCAGATTTCTGTCCCTGAGACTTTGCTACCAGCAATGGCAGGACCTGCAGGTCTCAGCTTTGATTTCGTGTTCCCATCACCTTTTTCTGAGGGGGAGATGGGGCACGGATTCAGATAGGACAGAGAAAGTCTCTCTCCACACCTCATTCTGTTTCTTTTCCCTGTATTTTAAATATTTTTTTTTAAACTGGACTTCAAACATCACATGCCTTTTATTAGTGGTGGATAATAGAAGTTTTCCTACTGCTCTAGTACCACCACGTGTATTATAAAACACTTTTAAAAATTGACATTTGGAAAAGATGAAGGTGAGCAGCCAGAATTTTTGAATTCCGTGACCATAACCACAGTAAAAGATGAAAAAAGGCAATATGACCAAAGATGTGTTTCTTCTCTGCAGCTCTTAACAAAACAAAGTGACAGCAACCTCCCAGCTCCTTTCTAAAAAGGGGCATTCCTGTTTCTTCTCCGACTTTCAAAAATTCTGCACATATCAATCTTTGTAAATTAAGTCAATAATTTCATTAAAATTATTAACTTTATATAAATCACATCATTTTTATACTAGTAAGTTCAGAAATTATCTGCATTCCCAGAGAGAAGACTAGAACAAAATATTAGAAAAACCCCAAGTATAAAATACCTTCCCTCCCCAAAGATAATCACAACCATCCATGTGGGAAGGAGAAATACCATGCCTTACTCTTTGGGATTAGGGCATTCTTCTAATTTGCCATTTGGCATTATGAACACAGTAAACAAAGAGAGAAAATATAGAAACCATGTGACTGCTTGTTCCATAGCCTCTCACTCAGTGCTGCTGGAGCCTTGCTTTCAGATGTCAGTACAAAGCTGCCTGCTCACTGATGCTCAGTAAGAAATGTCAGGGAAGAGATAAGCAGGCTAAAAGGAGACTATTTTAGAAACATGGTCTGTTCTATCATTAGTTCTATAGATAAACTTCCCAACATATTTTTGAAGAGCAAATGTTTTTCCTTAAGCAAATGTAAAGTCAAAAGGAGAGAGTGTTTAAATATGGAAGTGGGGGTGATTTCAGGACCTTAGTTTAGGGGAGATACTTTAAACTTGTTAGGCTGGTGGTGTAAGCTGCTACTGTACTTAAGCCTTTATGTTAAAATGAATCTGCTTGTCAGAAAAATGGGGAAAATATAAGTCTAAATTTTCAGAACATAAATCAGAAGTAAAAAGAAGATTATCTATCTTCATGTAAGCATTCGGATGATATGGACTGGTAAAAAAGGGCCAAATTCTTGATAAGTCTCAGTTTTGCAAAAAAAGGAATTAATAGAATCATTGAATGGTTTGAGTTGGAAGGGACCTTTAAAAGCCATTTAATCCTACAGTGATCAGGGACATCTTCAGTGAGATCAGACTTCTCAGAGCTCTGTCCAGCCTGACCTTGAAGATTTCAGGGAAGAGACATCCACCACCTCTCTGGCCAACCTGTTCTGCTGTTTCACCACCCTCACTGTGAAAAATTTCCCACACCTCTTAGTTGGAAACCACTGCCCTTTGTCCTGTCACCACTGGCCTGAAAGTGGTGAGCTTTTTTCTTCTGCCTTCACTCAGAGTCAGGATTGAATGCTCGAGAGACAGATTTCTTGTTCAGACTTGGTTGTTTATTAAATCTTATCTAAAGTACAGAGAGTTCTTCAGCACTTCTAGCTAACAAGTTAGAAGTGAGAAAATGGAGGTGAATCTAGCTAGTTACAAGGTCTTTCAAAGGCTAACTATCCAATTAAAAACTAACATCTATATTATTTATACTTTTGGCCCAATGAGCAAACACCTGTGACCCACAGTGGTACCTTTTAACCAATTAAAAAATACCACCTAAAACTAAGAAGAAGAAGGAGCAAGAAGGAAGAAAGAGACAATGCCCAAGAACCGCCATTTGTCGTGGGTCTCCATACCCATTGCTATATTCTAAAACCCCAAATTCAAAACCCTTCACCATGTGAAATCACACACTTATATTCCAACTCTACACCCATGACTTTAACTCCATCATTCAAATCTGGAAACCTTCTCCAAGGTCTCAGGTCAAAAGCAGTGTCAGAAAGCACAGAAAGTTCAAAACTCCCAGGGTTCCAACACTGGCCCTGCTAAAGAGTCTGTCTCCATCTTTCCACAAGCTTCCTTTAGGTATTGAAAGGTCACAACAAGGTTTCCTCAGAGCTTTGTCTTCTGCAAGCTGAACAAGCCAAGCTTCATCAGCCTTTCAGCACAGGAGAGGTGCTCCAGCCCTCTGATCATTTTTGGAACCTTCATCTGGAGCCAGCCCAGCAGCTCCAGCTCCTTGCTGTGCTGGGGCAGCTCTGCAGGTGCTCAGGGTCTCACCTGAGCACAGGGGCAGAATCCCCCTGCCCTGCTGCCCTGCTGCCCTGCTGCCCATCCTGCCTCAGCCCAGGGCAGGGTTGGCTCTCCAGGCTGCAGGTGACCATGACCAGCTCACGTTGAGCTTCTCTCTACCCAAACCCTCCTCCCTAGGGCTGCTCTCCATCCTTTCATCCCCCACCTTGTTCTGACCCCGGGGTTGGCCCGAGGCAGGTGCAGGACCCTGCCCCAGATTCATGTGCACACATTTCCTGAGCTGGTCATTGCCCTTTGTGTTCCCTGTCCCAGCACACGGGCTCCAAACAGCCACCAAAGGCCATGCCACTCATCTGCTAGAAATAGCCCAAAGGGTTAAACTGCAGGGCTTTGTCAGCTCCCCAGCAAAAAGGTCCATTAAATTAACTTAAATTAACTCTGGATCTGCTTGTGGTCTACTAACACCAGAGAGCAGCAAATCAGGGGCAGCACATTTTAGTTGTCAGTGCTTACAACACAGAAGAATGTGTTTGGACCACAAAGCACAAGAGGTGGTTTTACAGCCCTTAGGTAGCACATGGTGGACATTCTCCAAGACTGGAGAGGTGACAGACCAGATAATGCTCTCATTTCTTGTGCTGATCCCAAAAAGGCACACTCAATCTGTAGATCACCTTTACCTGCAAGCATGTATTAAAATGTTCTATTTTTTTCCCAATAAAGCATGTTAGTTAACATATTTTTAGAAGTCCTCTTAGTCACATCTAAATGCACGCCAAAGGGATTTAATTTAGACTGCAATTAATTTTCTTCTCCCCTACACAGCGAGTACAAATGGTATAAAAAGCTCCTACATGAAAGTATTTCAAAGGCAGCAGAGATGTCAGGCAGTCATGATGTGAGGCAGCAATCAGCAGAGAATGTGACCTATTTGGTACTTACTCCAGTCCTCTTGCTTTGTTATAAATCAGGAGTAACTCCACTGAGCTCTGGTTTATTATACTGATGGAAATGAGGTGTAAGCCAGAGAATAAGATCCTTGATTAATCACGAGAAATTTCTTTCTGTCTGAAATACTTAGTTGTCTTCAGTGTGAAGGTTTCCTCAGTATGTTCTTTTGGCTTGCACTGGTCATGCTGTTTTGTATTATTTTGCCACACAAGGTGGCTTTTGACAGCAATATTTGTTAAATTGTAGACCTTGTAAAGGGTTTGCTGTGTATTTCCATATGTTTGCAACAGAGGAAAAAGTCACTTCCCACCACAGCAGCAGAGGGATTTATAGTGTGATGGCTAAATTAGTTTTAATGGGTACTTGTCATTTGCTCCAATCTGGAACAAAAAGTCTTGAGAACAAAGGGAAAATGGGTAAAGAAATGGAGTGCTCCAATCCACAGTGCTACATCACTGACATTTCATGTAACAGTGCTTTGTAAAGCTATTTGCCAAATATTGCTGCTGTTCCCAGTAGTGACCCTCACATCAGTGCAAATCCACTGTGCTGGGTTAGGTGATTTATTAATGTTGAATCCTCAAGCAATGTTGAGGATTATTATTAATTATTTATTAATTATTAGTAGTAATAATTATTTATTATTTATTAGCGTTGAATCCTTTAGCAATCCTAAAGCAATTCTGCAAAACTTTGGTGAACCTGCACTATCCCTCAGAAGAAGAAGAGACACATTTTTGTCCTCTCAGGTCCTTTGAGATTCCTCACAAATGTCAAACTACAATTCCAATAACACCATTGAATTTGCATTTAGCAAATGCTGCCTGATTGCATAAGCCACAAACACGTGGAAATTCTCCACAATGTCCAGAAAATCCCACTTACATTGGCACAAGGGCAAAGGCAGAGTGTAGCGAGGTTTTGTGACTAGCTGCCTCTAGTGTGGAACACAAAAGCAGCTGTTTAATGCCCACACAAAGGTAAAATAGTAACTGTTTACTCCAACTGTTTACTTTCATTTTGAGAAAGTAAAGAGCACAGTGTTAAAATACAGAAAGGAATGAATGGACATTGTTCACATCAGGGAAACTCACTGAGTTAAACCAACACTCCAAGCAGAACATCTGTTTGGTGCCTACTTCACACTTTTGCTAGAGAAATGGGAGAATTGGGTTTCACTCAGAGAAGAAGATGAATTTTTTCGAAATATTGCCATCCCCAAGTGAGGGTCCTTGACCTGAACTCGTGTCTGAGCTGTTGCTGGGCTTCTTGTGCCATAACTGATCTCAGTGAAGGCAAAAGGAAACCCCATGGATCCAGCAGGAAATAAATACTCCATCCCAGCGTGGTGGGTACAGATGAAGATGAGGCCCACCAATATCTGTGCCCTGCATTTCCATCATTTGTACAAAACACTGTGTTTTATTTCAATTTTGTGCCTTTGATGAGCCACCAGGAGATCCTGCTGGCACCAGGAGAGACACAGGTGCCTGAAGATTTGTTCTATTTCCTGCTGTGCTCCTTCCACACACCACACATACAAATATAACAGAAAACATAGGAAGTTCTTTGACCCCAAATTCTCAGGTTAAGTTTTCTGCCTGACAGTTTAAGAACAAAACCAGCAAGAAGCTGTCTGTACCTTCTCCACACGTTTCCAAGGCACAAGACACAGCCTGTGAAAAACATCTCCAGCTGAGCTGAAGGGTTTAAAGAGCAATAACTGGAAAGAGCCTCCTGTGCCCAGAGCCTCAGGCTACACTTTATAGGTTTTCTGTGCAATCAGGAAAACTTGCTGTTCCACCACAGCCTAATCAAAACTGTCAGCAGATGGGTGTGTGAGAAAGACAACAAATACTGCAAGAGTTAGTGGGAAACACAACAAATACTGTGAGGGCTGGAAACTTGGAGCCTCCCAGTGGGGCTGGTAAGGAGCACAGGGAGGCCCTTGGATGCCTCAGGTGAAAGGTGCTATCAATATCAATATCAATATCAATATCAATATCAATATCAATATCAATATCCTCTTGCTGGAGTCTCTCAGAAGATAACCAAGGCAGCCTTAAGATTTAAGAACAGAAAGGATATAAGTTTAAAAAAACAAACCACTAAACAGGCAGAGAATGCAAGATCAGCTTGAACACAGTGATGATGGGAAGGAACACATTGCTCTGCCTTTTCCACCTGAAAAAACCACCAAAGCGCCATACAAAACACCTATAAATACAATGCATTTAATGTTCTCGGGGTAGGCAGATGCTCACTGGGAAAATGAGTGTGTCTATACAAAGGATTTGTTGTGTTGGACCCTGCTGGGTTTTAAATTACTGTGCCACCCGAGACAACCTGCAGCCCTCCAGCCTGGAGCATCCTTTGGCCTGGCTGTGCCATTGACTCAGATCCCTCTTTGTCCTGCTTTGGGCTGGGACAGAGTTAATTTTCCTCCTGGTAGCTGGTCCAGTGCTGTGTTTTGGATTCTGTAAGAGAATAATGTTGGTAACACGCTGATGCTTTAGTTGTGCTAAGTTGTTCTTACTCCAAGTCAAGGACTTTTCAGTTTCCCATGCTCTGCCAGTGAGCAGAAGCACAAGGAGCTGGGAGGGAGCACAGCCAGCACAGATGACCTGAACTGGCTACAGGAATATTCCAGGAATATTCCAGATCTCAGCACATAAACTGGGGGAGTTGGCCACAGGGCAGGAATCTGTGCCCAGGGACTGACTGGACATTGGTGGTGAGCAATTGTATTATGCATTGCTCATTCTGTATATTGTTTTATCATTATTGTTATTTTCCCTTCTCTTCCTGGCCTACTAATCTGTCTCTGTCTCAGCCCACTTTTTCCCTGGCTCCATTCCCCATCCCACTGAGGGTGAGGGGAGCAGTGAGCAGGCAGCTGAAACCCTGACACTTCACACCAAACACTGAGTTATGGTACAAAATCCTCCCACAGGCTCCAAGTCACCCTTCAGAGCATATGTTCCAGAGAGATTCAATGACACAAGGTATTTCTTTATCTGTAGAAGGTAAGATACAGCTGGGTAGTTCTCTCCTGGTTTGTATTGAAGTCTTAGGAAACAGAATTCAGTTTTCTATTTTGAGACCCTGTAGAACACAGCCAAGCATGTGAACGAAACAAAGGAATGTTTTTAGAGGCTCAGGGATGTACTGTCTCTTTTAGAGTAAGGCTCTAGGTTGGGAGAGCTGTTTGGGTGCTGCCACCACATAAAGAAAAACTCCTGAGCTCCCTGTGCTGCTCCAGTGATAAAACCCTGAATAACCAAATTCACACATAGCAGGGAAACGAGCACACAACAGAGCAGCTGTCACATCACAGAGCTCCTTGGGTTTGTCTGAAAACAAGGTCCTTTAGTCATATGTGATGTAAAATTTTCCATCAGGTTTTCTGTTCTGATTTTAGGTTACCTAAGCAATACACAATAAATAAACAGAAACACAATAGCTTGGCATTACTCACTGAGTGGAACTCCAGGATGATCTCAGTAATACCAAGATCTTCGTGACTCCAGGCATGGAGCTGTACCCCAGACTGCATCCCAATGCACCTCCCACCAGATGATGCTGCCCTGATGAGTCCTGCTCTAATTTCTTTTGTCAATTAAATCCAGGAACTTCTATTTTATAGTAGATTATTTTTCTGAATCTGCAGATCATAAGGTACAGCTGAGAATGTGCAGATTGTTGTCCTTGAAAAACACTGCCTGATGCTTTGTGTGCACCCACACGGTGCCCCACCACCAATGGCTGGGTTTTCTGTAGTGCACTGAAAGGTCTTTTTGGAGTTCCTTTTGTGTGCCTGCAGTTATTTTGTGCTGTATGAGATTCTTGAAAGACTAAATCCATACTAACATAACAGCCATAAAAAGTTTTGGAAAGTGCAGTTAAGAGATAGATGTACGGGATGGGGATTAAATAAATCTGTCTGGGTTTTTCTAAACCTGTAATTTGGAATTGTGTCAACAAACTGCATATTATTTTACATCAGTGGGAAAGAAAAGAGGAAGGGAAAGGGAGAAAAAATACTTAGATAAAAATTACTTTCCTTTAAAAAAAACCCTACAAAATAATTGCAAAAGAGAACTGCAAAGGTCAAATGCCTGCTCCCCCAAAACAGGATATCCAGCCTGAGAAGTTTTTAATTATATGCTATATTCCTGAAGAACTAATGTTTTGGCCTGGGCTACAAGGAGCTGGCTCTGTAGTAGATTCACCTTCCTTGAACATTCTGAAAATGACATTTTATACAGAGAAAAGTAACTTGAAGATATAACAGTAGAACAGGACAATGCAAAAACAATAATGGAAAGAACTGGGAAGGCAGAGTAATCTCAGTATTTAAGAAGCTAACCTAGGTCACAATGCCCTGTTTAAATGCACAGCACTGCATTTTGTTACAACAGCACAGTGGTCATCACTCCATATTCTTTATGCAAGAGCATGGAAAACTTCTATTAATTAATTATAAAGTAGAAGTACTGGTCTGTGAACTGCTCCTCAATGTATTTTTCACTTATTTTTACATTTCCCTATGCTGTGCAAAGGCTCACCACCACAATGGGAAGAACACTTTAAAAAAATCCCAATGCTGAGACAGTATTTAAGTGTTTTTATGGAACTGGGAAAATATTTTTTTATGATGGAAAACCAGCTCATGGCCATCATTGGGGATCCCTGTTTATGTTTTAGATAAAGGCTGAGGTCAGAGTAACACTCAGGAGCAGTGACCAATCTGAGAGCTGGGTTCTTAGGTTATGGGAAGGCTGTAACTGAACTATCACTGAACACGTGTGTCAAATTAAGCAACAAACACCACAAAGAAAGCTTCCAATGAAATGAGATATTTTTCCAGTTTTCTAATCTAATACTGCTCCTCTGGGATGTAAAATGAAACTGTCCTTCAGTTGATTTTCTTTGTTCCAGGAGCAGTTTAACAGTGGAACACATCATCCAGATAACTCTTCTTTGGGTAAACAGATGGAAAAACACCAGGCTCTCAAAACTTCTCTCTCCTGGCTGCTGTAACTTTTGTACTGACACAGCAACCTGATACAAATCTCATCTCTGATACAAAAGCAAATCATCCTCACAGAAGTGCCCATCTTCCCTCATTCAGGAGTTCAGAGAAATTTCCATGGCTTTCAGGTATTAGTCACTACAGAATCATTACAGAAAGCTGCATCACCAGCTCGACAGAAATGTAGGAGGGAAGAACATTCAAAGATAAATCACTGTCCCCCCTCCAGGCTCTTTGAAGATAAGATTAAGCCCTCCATCCCCTCCCACACCTGACATTCCCAGCTCCAGTCAGAGATTACTTGTACAGAGGAGGCAGGAAGGTAACCTAGCAAAGCCCTGAACTGGAGGAGAACTGCAGAGCACTTGGGGAAGGGCAGGGCCACCTTCAGCTGGAAGGGCAGGGGGAGAGGTAGGAGGCACCAGTGAGAAATTGCTGGTGCTCAGGTTCTGAGTCTGCCCTCTCTGGGGAAGCTCTGGACACCCTGAGTCAGCTTCACATCATCCCTGCCACCATTCCAGCCTTCATCCCTGTCACCATCACTGCCATCATCCCTGCCTTCATCCCTGTCACCATCCCAGCCACCATCCCAGCCTTCATCCCTGTCACCATCCCAGCCTTCATCCCTACCATCACCCCTGTCACCATCCCAGCCTTCATCCCTGTCACCATCCCAGCCTTCATCCCTACCATCACCCCTGTCACCATCCCAGCCTTCATCCCTGTCACCATCCCTGCCACCATCTCTGTCCTGCCTCACTCACACCTTCCACACTGGCACACCAGGCACACCAGGCTGCCTCATGATGGAGCATTGAGGAGCTGGTGTTGGCTTGTCTAAAAGGATCCCTCCACTGGAAATGGGGAGGGGGACTTCCCTAAATCCAGATTTTGCAAGCTCTTCCCCCTGGCTGCCTGCAGTAGCAAAGGAGTGTCCTGTGCTGTGTGGTGTGCAGTCACATTGTCACAAACCCCTCAGTAAGGGATGGTGAGCCCCGGTGAATGCATGGCCCAGAATGAAGCAGTGGCTGTCACCAGTGAGTGATCAGATCATTACATATCCCTAAAAGGCTAATAATGACACAGAGGTGTCATGGAAAATGGGGTACAGATCTGTCTCAGAAACCCCAGATTGCTCCTTGCTTCCTCAGGACCTTGCTGCCACTGGCAATAACATAAGTGGGGTGGACCATAAGTACAGAAATACAGAAAAATACACAAACTCGAGAATACAGAAACATCCTTGTTGCAAGTAGCTGCTGTAATTATTAAGAAGCAATTAACAAGGAAGGCAACTTAATTCCATGTTCCTGGACCAGCTATCATGCGTTTGCAAAAGAAATATAAATGTCTTTGATAAGTTTCCTTTATTAAAGACAGTTCTATGCTGGACATATCCTGAGTGAGCAACTGTCATCTGATTGTGCAAGTCAAAGATTTGGGGAATTAGTTTCCAGGAAATTATGCCTTAGCAACACTGGATATTGTAATTATGGAGAACACTCAGGTGCCATTTCCCTTCCAGTACTTCTGAACATCAGTTATCTTCAGATCATTTCCTAGGTAATTCAGAAAATCCTGATTTTCAAGATCATTAAACTCAGATGAGCTGAGATTGTCCCACAACCCTAAATCTACTCTGTGCAATCTTAAATCTACCCAGGGTAAATCTTTGGATTAGGAACATTGGCTTTGATGCTGTAAACCTGTGATTAATTTAGGTTTATGAATAATCCCATTAAGCTCAGCCTTTTTTGGTTCATTTGCAGAAATGCTGCCGTGTGCACAGGTTTGTTATGAAAGGCACATTTGCTGTGTACTGTACATTGGAAAACAAAATGGAAACATGGCAGCAGAGGAACGTGGCCCATTTAATGAGGGGATCAGAAACAGCTCTCAGAGAACTTCAAGAGACAACTGACAAGCATGGTTCACTTACATGAAGGGTTTAAAATCATCTACATGCCTGTGCTTTGGACTGACAGCCTGGATTTTCTCCTTGGCTAAAGGAGAAATACTCAACACTTTTGCATTCTGCCCCCTACATTCTTGGGAATAACTAAATTCACTGCTAAATTCACTAAATTCCCTGCTGCATTTTCCCAGGATCCTGCTCCAGCCCTCAGTGCCTGTTCAGCAGTGACAGAAACACAGGGCTGCCCAAAGCAGAGTAAAGCCTGCTGGTTTATTTATTGGGACTCCAAAGGGAATCCCTCAAGCATGCAAAGATTCAAAAGGGATAGGAAAAGGTTGCTTAAAATAACAATCTTATTTTAAACATGGATTAGAGACTGCCCTGCCTTTCCTCATAGCACAGCAAGAAATGCAGTGAGGAGAGTGAGCTCCCACATACCTTGGGAACACAGTCAGAGGGGTTAAGAGGCACAAAATCTAAACAAAATCACCCAAGAAACACATTAATGCATAAACAAAGAGATGTTTAAGTTAGAATGAGCCTCCATCAGAGCCTTGCCCTGGTGTTCTGAGGACTGATGAGGTCCTGCACACCTCCCATGGGTAACAATCCCTTTCTCCTCTCTCCTTCTTAGGAGCTGCTCTGCATCCATGGAGTTGAAAGGGTTTATGGTTTATAAAAAGAACTGACGAGCTGTATTTCATGAGGATTGTACAGTCCAAACACAAGTGTGTGTAGCTGCATTGCCATGGTAACAGCAAAAAATGGGTTATCATTTTCTCAGAGCTTGCTGTCCATTCTTCCATAAACTATCTGGCTTAAAAGGCTTTATTGCTTTTCACCAGTGCAGTACTGCATAAATATTTTTAGCTCCACTAATTCAATTTCATATTCAAATCAATCTGAAAATGAGTTACCTTTCAGTCTGCCAAAGGATGTCAGGCAAAGCTTTCACTGATTTGGTTTTGCTTTGGCTTGTGGTGATGGAAAGATTACACCCTGTAACAACATGGAAATGTGTCCCAAAGTTCTAGAATTCCATTATTTCATTATTTCATTTCAATTTCATTATTACCCATTTACATTTTATATAAAATGTTGTTCTTTGAGGAATTGTGGAGGCTTGCACTACCTCTTCAGAGGTCTGAATAATAACATAATTACACATTCAAAAGTATCTCAAAGCAGATTGAGAAAATCGCATATAAAAGTCCTGCAATATTGCAGAAGACAAGCATAAATTATTATTATATTTCACACTGCCTGATGCAGGGTATTTAGACATTCATTCACAAACCCAGTAAAAGCCAGTAGAAACCAATTAACTTCAGAGTCATAACTACCCTGCTTCCTGATGCACAGGATGAGCCAAGCCCAGCATTTCTCCATTCCCAGATGCCTTCTGTAGCCAGCAGACCACATCTCAACACTTTGGATAAAATGAACTGCTTAAGGAGCCCTTGGCACAGCCTCCATCACAGCTGCACTGCAGGGAGATGCCAGAGCTCTGCTGGCCCCAGCTTTGCCCTGACTCTCTAAAAACAATAACTGAAAAAAAGGATTAAGTTCTTTTGATAAGAACAAACCCAAGGCTGCTAACACCAGAGACAAGGTTGCTTCATACTCAGTGCAGGGCAGTGCTCTGAGTAGATGATTTCTGCAGGGCAGTTTCATTTCTATGCCTGCTTATTCTGAACAGCAACTTCCTGCAGCTGCCAGCAAAATTTTAATGCAGTTTCTGAGGGACCCTTTGTCCTTGAGACTTAAACATTCCAATATTTTTTTTTTTAAACTTGGAATATTTCATTTATATTAATACTTTATCCATGAATCCAGGTTCATGGGCATAGAGGCAAAGTAGAGAGGTCCATTAGAGTTTGAAAGGGAGTTCTCTCAGGGCTTCTTTTTTTTTTTTTCAGTTGATCCAGCTGAAAATATTTATGTAGTACCATAGTAGAGAGAGTAAAGACAGAAAAAGTCAGGCACAGGTAAGGAAAAATACAAGGAAGAGTCTGAAGTTGTAGTATGACTTCTTTGAGTACTGCTCAGAACATCTGAGTACAGAGAGGATTTTGTTAATATGGATTCATGAAACTCCACATTTGTGGAACAATAGGATTCTGAAAGATAAGGCAAGGAAAACAATCTTTTACTTGCTAATAACTCCTTGTGTCACGGCACTTGTGTTTCTGTCCCTGCCACCCTAATGCTCACCTTAATGGAACATTTGTGGGCAGTGGGGAAATGCAATGATCTCATCCTCCAAAGGAAAGGACACGAGGCAGAGGCACTCACCCGAATTCCCACAGGCAGCCAGTGACTCACTGGGAATTATCCCTGTCCAGTGCCTTACCACTCACCTCCTCCCTGCAGGAATAAGCTCCTGACACCAGTGGCAGAAACCAGATCTACTTTCCAGTACAGGCAGTCTGGGTTAAGAGAGGGATTTGCCCTTCGACTATAAACCAGGTAATTTCTCACATATAACTCGGATTTTTATTTTTTATTTTATTCGGAGCATTAACTCAGTTTAGTTTTTTTTACAATAGTATTGCTTTCCTTGATACTTCTTTCATAATTATTTTCATGGGATTATGTCTCGTGATATTTCACTATGTAATCAGTTGAATCACAATTCTCCCAAAATACCAGGGGTACCAACTGTAATTTACCTGAAAACAGAATTAAAGCCCCAGCCTTTGGCCCAGTGAGGAGAGAAACATGTTCTGGATTAATGGTGCTGCCCAAGGCCCTCTGAGGGAAAGGAGAGCACACAAAGCAATTTAGGGACTCCTGCAGCAACACAGGTCTGGCAGCAACACCTAATCTGGGTTTAAATATTGTTTCATGTCCTCCTAAACTTGATCCCAGAATCAATCAGCCCATAACAAGCATTATTAAGCAAGAGTACTGAGCCAAATGTTGAGCTGGGTAGACACACAGCACTGGTATTACTGTCCAAACCCTCTTGTCTTAGATTTTCTGATGTCCTCACTGGGATGCTTCTGTCCCACTTTCCCAAAGGGATGTAAGGGCAAAGACTTCAGAGATGTTTCAGAGATGTAGGAACATATGGCCCTGGATATTTATAGAAAGAGCCCTGGGACTTCCATGCATGAGGAAAGCCTTCAAGCTGCCATCTGGGACTCTGGAGTTGTTTTCTGTCAGTGCAGTGGCCAAAGGCTCTGAGCCCTGGTGGACATCAGTGGCCAGTGGTCACCTCAGGGCTGTGTGTCACTGGGTGCTGCATGTGACACAGACTGAGCCACCCTCAGCACATCTGCAGGTGACAAAAGCTGAGGGTGCAGGGACAGCCCTGAGGGATGGGGACATCCAGAGGCCTTCAGAATTTTCTCTGGGATCTATGAAACTGGGAATAGTGCATGCAACAAAGCCCTGCTCAAAGACCTCTATTGACAAACTCTCATTGTTAAACCCTCATTTGACATGGGATCAATGCTTGTCAGAGACATTTATAAACAGAAAGCAATTTTAGCTCTTAAAAAGCTCTGTCTTTGCAGTCCAGCTCATGGGAGAAGCTCTGAGCTTGTGGACAAGCCTGAGTACTCAGCTTGTTTTGGTGAGGCATCACTTACAGAGCAGAGGGCCTCTGAAGTTTAGAGCCTCTACCAGCACAGCCCACATGCTGCATGGAGCAGCTGAAGAGTGAATTTTTATGCCTCCCTCTACCTGAAAACACAATTGACAGAGGCAAAAAAAGGAGGAATTGAAAAAATTTTTCTTTTTTAAACACACTAGCTGTCCCCTATGGTATTCTCCTCTCCTGTTCTTGTATCCATTATTTCTGCTAATATAGCACTAGGCTTTGAGTAACCTATTAAAAAAAAACTTATTGGAAAGCTTTATATAACACACGGGTTTACATATACATATATATATATATATAACACAAGCTGCCCATGCAGCTCAACACAGAACTTTAACAATTTTAACCTCTTTCACATCCTTACAATTTTTTCAAAATATTTTTTTACTATGAAAAGTCAGATGAATGTTTTATATATCTACACTGCAGATCACAGCAGAGCTTTGTACAAATGGAATTATTCATGCCAAATTCTAGTAAAATTAAAAAAAAATATTTAAACATATAACTGAAATGTTTTTGGTTTTTTTCATCAATTTGAGCTCTATCAGCCTGAGTTTTGGGGTCTTGCTGGGAGCAGGGACAGGCTGCTATAGAGTGACCCCCCTGAGGTGCTGATAATGGGGAGGGATGGGAATGACAATCTGCCAGCATCCAGCCAGACTTTTATCAGGCAGCACTCAAGGAGCACAGCCAAACGTGAGAATGGTTCTTAAGCAGTAACTCAGGCTGTGAAATCAGGATGGGCCTGCCCCAGCTCTGAGAAAAAGCAATAATTTACTTAGGACTCAGCTCACAGCCTTTGCTTCAGTGAGAATCTTCCCTTAGAAGTGGCTAAATGAGAGAAAGCAGTGAATTCCTTTTTTTTTTTATTTTTTTTTGCACAGGACTTGGAAGAGCATTTGAAGTTTCATTGATTTTGATCTACAAGAGACATGATCACCCATGAAGTAACAAAAAACCCTTGAGGAAAAGCTTAGAGATCAGCAGTGAGGAACTTACTAAAAATGCTGAAAGACCTCATTAATATAATTGGAGATGAATCAACAGTACCTGAATATTCACTATTTATTTCTCATGTCTGTTTCTTTTAACAAGGCAACTCGTTATCACATTCTTTATAAAATATATATTACAAAAAACTCTCAAACCACTCTAAATAACTTCTTATTGTTGAGTAGTGATCAAAGAATATACATAATTTAAAAAAACCTTTTTACCTGCTGTATTTATGTTTGGGCTTTTTTAATTGTCTCTCAGCTCAGTGTTCCAGTTTGCAGGAAGTGAGATCATCACAGTGAAAGCAGAGAATATTAATGACTCAAAGACTAATAGGCTAATTGCTTATGGGATACTGAGCCAGAAGGCTCAGGTATCAAATGGCTTTTCATTTAATCCTGGCAGAGACATCTGAATGATAAGCAGGGAAATTGGAGTGATAACCTTACAGGATGACAATGTGGGTGCCAGGGCTGTGTCCCCTCCCTGCTCAGCAGCAGCCCTGGCCAGTGGCTCTGGGCACAGCAGGTTCCTGCAGGAATTTATTTATTTATTTGCAGGAATTTCTATTTTTCTGTAGGAATAAATTCTCACTGAGATCCCTGCTCTGGGCACCACTGTGGCAGGGACACAGCAGGGACACAGCACTGCTGCAGCTCCAGTGCCACAGGCACTTCTACAGGAACCTTCCACATACCAGTGGCATTCACTGAAGTGACCAGCCTGGCAGACAAATCCTTTTTACCTGGAGTATCCACATACACAGACAATTCTACAATTACAGGCAATTGCACAATTAACCCTGCACCGACCAAACAGATCTCTCAAACTTTGTTATCCTGACTGTTGAAATCAGATCTTGGACCAGAAGGGCAAATTCCTTTTTGTCAAACTTACAGCATCACAGACCCTGTGCTAGACAGGACAGTAAAAGAACCTCTGCTTCTGCAAAAAATATTTCCTTTGGGTCAAGCAGTTCACTTGTGTTTCCTTGTAACATTTTCCTTAACGAGCTGGAGGTGAACAGCTCTCCCCCATTCTCACCAAGGGCTGCTCTATTCTGTTGGTGAATTCCTGCCCTGCAGTGCCTGCTGAGTGCTGGGACAGCATCTGTGAGCAACTGGGAGGTGTTCCCTGCTGCAAAGGCTTCGCAGAAGCATCTCCCACAGTGATTGTCATCACAGCCATGGGCCTGTCTCCTGTCTGTTCTGTACATGAACAAGCTCAGACACATTGTTGAACAGCCCAGTAAACTGGGAAAGACACGGGGACTTAGATTTGTAATATATTTATCAACCATGAACGACAATATTTTAATGAGTTAATAGGCACACTCCTGTTGGCCAGTGCATGGGGAGTTGCCCTGCCTGTGATTGTACAGAGGCACAGTCTGGGACTGGAGGGGCTGGAAATACATCCACAGGTCTGCTTTTGCACCTTTAAGCATGTCTTTGAGTACATTCCATGACTAGTCCATGAATTTGCTGCTTTGGGGGGTGTGTGTGCACCATCTATGCAGGTGTGCAGGAAGATTTACCTGTTCTTGCATGGGCCTGTATCTGATATACAGTCAAAATCTGTTTGTACAGATTGTGCACCCACTAGTGACTGGGTGAGTTGGACCATGGATAATCTTCTCTGGATGTTAAAAACATCAGAGAGAAGGCTCCCAGAGCATGACATTTTTCTAAGTCCAACATCCACACTGAGACATATTTACACACAAATTGTGAAGGGAAGAAGGGGGAAAAATTACTGTTTGTTTTTTAAAAACTGCTGTGTTTCAAGAAATTCACATTTCTATGCTGTCTGTGGGAGTTAAAACTGTAATAAAGGATACTAGTTTTCAGAAGACTTTAACAGCACAAGCAGTGGGCATACTAACTTGGATATCTACACATTTGTATGTACTGGACAAAGTAACCCAGTGTGTCTTGAGGCTTTTGCTGCAGGTCAGAGTTTTATCCTGCACACCCAGGTTTGACAAGGTCTCCTTTCCACGGGTTTCTGAAGACATGGCCTGCTCAGGTTAGAACAATGCTCTGAAAACTGAGAGCAGCCTCAGTAGGATTGACAGCTCTTTCTCACAATCCCAGTATTTCTCAGCTGTTTTTGGAAGAGCCTGTGAGGGCTCAAGGCCAAGATAAACACAGCTCAAAGCAGAGCAGTGGCTCCAAGCACCCCTGATAAATATCTGACCCGCTAAGATGTTGTCAGGCTTATTATAGAAGGTGCAGTGTTTGATCTCAGAGGGGCCAGATTAACACAGCAGAGTGGAAAGTTTGCTGTGCCAGCAGCTGTGGCAGGAGTGCTGACACCCCCAGGGCTCACCCTGCACTGGCCCCCAGGGCTCACCCACTGGCCCCCAGGGCTCACCCTGCACTGGCCCCCAGGGCTCACCCCCTGGCCAGCTTAGGCACTTGTCCCCACAGACAGCTGTGACACAGGGTGAGGGCAGACCTGACCTTGCTCCCACTAAAGCCAGAGATAAAATCTGCATTAATTGCCCCGGGAAAAGAGTCAGGCTGGTTGTGGTCGGATGCTGTGGCCCAGAGATGAGTTCAGAGCTGGAAATCCGATGGCACTGGCACAGTGTGGGACAGGGACTCATTCCTGAGCCACCGAGCAGGAGCACAGCAGGTAAAGCTGATATCCAACCTCGTTCACCCTTCTGATGGCAGAACCTTCACAGGAGGAAATGACCCCAGACAGGCCCTGTGACACCAGGTCTGCAAAGGCACCTCAGGGTTTTAACCACAGACAAAATAATTTGAAGCTCGTGAAGCAATGGCTTAAAATTTGTTCACATTAAGAGATTATGACTAAAGCCACAGTCTCTGTTTGTATACTTGATCCTTAAAAAGACTCAGAGAACATGTGTTATGGTACATTAAAAGCTGAAAGTTGCACTTGCATTGCAAACTTGGTATTTTTAGATGGGATTATTCCCAGGTCAAAGTGTCTAGCAGAAGAGATTTACCAGTTTAAACTAATTTCTACATTTAAACCTCTGGGCTAGATAGTAAATTCCAGTTTGAAAACAATACAAAGTGCCATTAAAAACCCCAATCCAGAGTAACTGTGTGTTTTGTAGAGTAAGTCTGGGTTTCTCTTGGAATTGAAAACAGAATTTCACTGTGTTTTCAGCTCAGACATTAGACTAATTCAGCTAATAAACACTAGAATAGTGGCAGCTCCTAATACAAACTGTGGAACTAGAAATGCTATTTCTAACAGTGGATGCATGAAAAACCAATAGAAATAACTGCATGATAATTTTTTTAATTGTAATTTTATTCAATCAGCTCTGTCCATAGTTTGCTCTTACTGTGGTACCATAGGGAGGTGTTATTAGTACTAAACTGCCTGAATATGGTGGCATCTGACAAACTAAGTTATTATTCCCAGATATTCACCAGCCTGTGGACTGATCTTGTGGAGCACTCCTGCCTTCTTCTAGCATAAAATCTAATAAGGGTTATTTAGAAGCAGTTCAGTCTGGCCTCTAAACTTGAACATCTTATTTTCTGAAGATTTAAGGTAACAATGCCTCAATGACCCTTTTGGGCCTTGATTTCACTGTTATAAATGTGTATAGGGCAAAGAACACAAGACCTTCTAAGCAGAAAAAAACCCAAACCCAACAATAAAAAAACAAAAAAAAAAAAACAAAACCAAAACCACCAACCAACCAAAAAAAACCCCTACCCCCCCCAAAAATCCAAAACCAAACAACCAAAAAAACCAAAAACCAAAACCCCAAACCTACCCCCCCGCAAAAACCAAAAAAACTCCCCAAAAAACTGAATAAAAGGCACTTTAGTCTTACTGTAAAATATATTAACCAGGGTCACCACTCTGCCCTCACCCAGGGTGTGTATTAAACTCACCTCTCCTAGAACTAACCTTTAATAATTTCTACCTCCTATTTAGCTCACATACAATTACTTACAATAAAGGCCACAGATATGTGGGTGTGAAATCAAAACCCTAGAGTTTTTTTTAACTTGTCCTGTGTTTTAAAAAGGATATTTCCTTTTTAAAGGAAATATCTGAGAAACAAATTCTAAACCAGGTTTATCACTGTGGTCTTTACCCTGTGGTTTTCTACCTGAGATGAGGATCTACACAAACCCAAAGCAAATGGAGAGTAGCCAAAAAGAGCAGGCAGAGCTCAAACTTTCCCTGTCCATTCTTCTGCAATTACATATGGACTGAAATACCTCCCTGCTCTTACTATCACAGTAACATTTTCACTAATTAGTTGTGACATGGGAATTTGCTCCTCAGTCGGGACACTGTGACACTGACACTCTGCAAAGGCAGAGCAGAAAGGAGCAAACCCCCATTCCACACAATTTACTGCTCTGGTGTTTCTGCTTGGCCAGGGTGAGAGGAACACCAGAGCTGAAGAGATCCTTACAGTGCAGAGATAAGGACTGGGTGAAGGTCCACGCTGGAATTCTGATTTACCAACAGCCCTTACAAAATGCCTTTGTGTCACTAAGAGTCTGCTGCAGTCACAGCATGAGTCCCCCCCATGCAGCTGAAACAGTATTAAAATAAAAACAACACAACAAAACAAAAATCCTTCTGTTTGTTGTAATCTAGTTTCCAGTAACTCCACTTTTCTATAAAGCCCAAACTGTTCCCTCTTTTCCTGCTTGGAAAAGAGCAAAATGTGATATAGAGCTACAAAAGGAAAAAGGGAGATACAAATATTTATTTTTCTAAAATTAAAATTAAATTATCTCCTTCCTAAAATATAGCTTTAAGCTCCTGGAAATTAATGTTTTGTTCTTCCTCTACCTTAATCGGCAATTTGGCTGTAATTGAAGTGGCAAGTGATGCTGCAGAAGAAGTAAACAAAGGGGCACTTGTTAAAATAACGTGAATTATTTCTACAGTCACCCCATGAGTAGATGGGGCTGTGAATGCCTGGCCTTACACTCTGGTGTCACCTCTGCCCCACTGGAATCCTGCTGGCTGAGGGGTAAGAACTGAGCCCTGGAGATTCATTTTCCTTCAGGTTTAAGTGGCAATGACAGAAGTCATTAAACCACAGTGTCTTTGTTGTCCTGGGACCGCATGAGTCACTAATAAAGGCAGTGAAAAAAAGAGATTATCTTTTAGTAATTGTGTCGTGCAGTACATCCTTATTGGTTTATTTCTGTGTAAACCAGCCTTGCCTTGCTGCTGACGTCAGTGAAAGAGTAAAAGCTGGGATTTTTGGTGTCATCACTGCAAGTGCTAATGCTCCTGAGCAGCCAGCCAGGTAAGTGATGACATCCTGCCAGTGAGCTCAGCTGGAACAGGCTGTCTTTAGTCCCTGCATGTCACCTTCAAGGAAATTTTAGCTCCTGACAAAAGTGGCATAAGGTAAAAGAGAATATTCAGACCCAGGTACCCAGCACGTTCTCAGTCAATAACTTAATAAGTACAGGCTAGCAACTATCAAGTATCAATTTTAGTACAAACTGTTCATAACACAAGGTGTTAATTCAGAACTGAGCTTTCAAATGGTTTATTTGAATCTGAAAAGTTAAAATAGTGTTTTATCCGATTTGCAGATGACAAAAGTACAGAGTTTGCTGCTGCCAACTAAAAAGGCATTTTGTCCTTAGCATGTAACACAACCCATTGAATCCCAGCAGATTCCAGGAAATACTCTGCAGCAAAACAGGAATATGGCAAGATTATATCCAAGGGACATGGGTTTAATTACAAAAATACATTTTTATCCATTGGTTCCACTGCCTCAGGAGCCAGTACTTTTCAAAAGCCTTAAAAATGAGAGTTACCTGTGTTCCATGGGTTTCTCCAGACCTTAATCTCTCTGTTCAGATGCCACTCCTGGCTGCCTTCCTCCCTTGGGTGTCTCTCTCACAGCATGGGCATAATCTGGGGAGCAGGAAAGGACCAGCCCTCAGTTCCACCCCAAACAAGGATGAGGGGAAAGCCCTGCTGCAGCTCTCCATCAACTTGTATTTTCATACACTGCAAGCCTGGAAACAGGAGTCCAAAGGGGCTTAACATATTCCCAGTGGGAAATGTGTGGCCAGAGCCTGAAAGCCTAGAAACAAAGAGAAAAGACTGAAGTGCTTTTTAAAAAAAACCCACACCAGCACACTTATAAATAACATACCAGTGGTCCACAAAATTCTGGGTTTGAATCAAGCAAAATCCTGAATGGAGTTTAGATAGTTAGATCCCAAAGTCTGAGGAAGAAATCCATAGCACTCTCCTAAATTAAACTAAATTAAATTAGTCTTACTCTCCAGAGTGCTTAATTACTCTCATTTCAATGAGCTTGCTCAGATTTCTGAAGTGTAGAATTTGAAGGGTAAATTCCTAACTTCCTAAGAAAAAGACAGTTTTCTCTCTCTGGTCAACACATCAGTCACATTTCTGTAGGAAAAGTTCCAAAGGGGAAAAGCATTCAGCTCATCCTGCCACTGACAGCTCCAGAGGGGAATTGCTGATGACAGGTGGAGAGTGGCAACAGCAGGGAAGGATGAGCTGAGGTCTCACAGAGATCCCCAGCACCACGCTGCCTGCCCTCCTGAATTCTCTGTACCCATCACTGGAGATTGCAGAGATTATTTTAAAAGGTGGCACACAGGAGCACGAGTGTTCATGTAATTGCTATTAAAACTGGGATAAGGTTCCCAGCCCATGGCAGAGGAGCTGGAATTAGATAACCTTTAAGGTCCCTTTCAAGCCAAACCATTCTGTGAAACTGCCATTAAAAACTGTGGCTAAACTAACTGGGATAAACAGCAATTGTTTTTTTACTTTTCCATAAATCACACAAAGCCAGAGATGATTACAGGTAACCCCAGAGTCCTTCAGCACAGGGTAATGCTTCAGAGCATGCATGAGTTTGTATGGGCTGTGTTTACAGAGCAGCCCTTAAAGAGTGAGATTTTATTACCATAACCCCATTTACCATCTCTGAGGCAATGCTGACTTTGTTTCAGTGTTTGGTAAACCAAAATGATTCTGTCTCTACAGGTTTACTGTTTACTGTGATGCCAAGCCAGGCACGTTTGAAGGTAAATCACCACATCCAAGACAACTGGAATTTAAGTGTCCATCAGATTATTGAGGTGTTGAGAGAAATTGTCCCTACTGCTTCTGATCTGGATCCTTCATTTGTTTTCTTAGTTGTGAGATACTCATCCAATTGCTTTACTGTTTTTTGTTCACCTTCAAAATAATATTTATCTGAAAGGACACAGGCTAGGTAGAAGGAATTAAAGTATTTAATTTGGAGATTTTAATGCTTAACTGTGATATCTGAAAAAAATGCAAAAAACATTAAAAGCATAAACAGAATCCATAATTGAAGAAGAAGAAGGGCCCAAGGAGAAAATAGGACCATAACCTTGACTCTTCTCTGTATTCTGCTCATTTTTCTCTTTTGGGGACTGAGAATAGCTCTACCTACTACACTCAACAGGTGAATTTCAGGTTCTTTCCTCTGGAATGAGAGAAACATCATCCAATGTCAGTCTTTTGAATTCTTGGAGTTATTGTGATGGAAATGCCTCTTCTTGTTAATGATTTTGTCCTATCTTAATTACCACAGAGGCCACGTGCCAAACCCTCCAGAGGCTCCATTTGCTGCTCACACACAGCTGAGCAGGGAGGGCAATGCACAACTCCACAGGATGCTCTGGAGCTGTGCCCTGGCCAAAGGCAGGAAAAGGAGATTCCCAGCTGCAGTGAAACCTCGAGCTGTGACATGTGGGTGTCTTGAGCAGTGATGCTAAAAATGTAACACGGGGTCCTTACAGCCCAGCCAGGTACAGGGGACAGCTGGAGCAGAAGTTGTTACTCCTGTTCCATGCATAACAACGTGGGCTATGGGCAGGTTTATCAACACCAGCACTGCTGCATGCTCCTTAATATTTCTAGTCAAAGCTATGTATCTATTCTATAAACTCTTGGAAAGTTTCAGCTTTCTATCAAGAGGCTGAGAAATAAAATTATGAAGAATGTTTTGGATTTGGCAGTAAAGGCTGTTCTGGCAAGAACTGTAATGTGAGGATTTTATTCATGCTGTAGCTGAGATCATCAATGTATTATTTACTCTTCCTCAGACCCTTATTTGCACACCTTGCTATCCAATGATTATAATAGCCAGAATCAATAAGGCAAGCTATTGGGGAAACAATTTTGTTCAAAAGGACTTGTGGACTGTTTCCTTAATGATGCTGGGGAGTTTGTCAAATCCACTCAAGAGACTGAGCTGTTCCAGTAGCACCTGGATGATGCCAGTTGAGGAAAGAAGATAAAAAAGATGTTGATGCTCTGAAAACATTTATCACACTCATGGTCAGCTTTAAAGGCCACTGGTTTTTGATAGCATAGCACATTTTCTTTTTTATATTTCCTCTTTTATACACAACCTCAAGTGGACACAGCAATGGTTGAAAGAACACCCAGGGTAAGAGTGAAAAGGTTGCCCATGTTGTAAAAGCACAAATCTGGAATTCTGGGTAGAACTGAGGCAGTATCTAAGGCTGATGCTTTGGCACCTTGCCAGCAAGCACACAGGCACCAATCAGCTAAAGCTTGATTTCTTTTAGAGCACAGGCTATAACTCAAATTCCTTTCTATTTACCTTGGTAATGTGTGCCCAAACAACATTAACACAAGAGCATGGATTCTTTTCAGAGTAGATAAATCACTTATTAATAGGAACTGAATACAAGAGAATACCATACAAAGGAACTTAAAGAGATCTAGATTTTTTTTTTCTGCCAATCCAGCAGTACACCTTTTCATGAAACTTACCACATCTGTATTCTATCTCAGACTTAAAGTTTGTTAGCATTGATGTTTCTTTTCCTGGACTGCTTAGTGCAGATTCTTCCTTTTCAAGCTCCTTAATTCAAATTCCTCCCATCTGAGAGAGTTATTTGCATTTTCCACCATTTCAAATATTCCGGACATCTAAATTCCAGGTAAAAGAGGTGGGCATCCCTCCAACCCAGCACAGCTCTGCTGTGGTGGAGCTGTTGTAGCCTTTTACAGTCATTCTCCAGTGCAAAAAATTTAAAGAATTGTACAAGCTATTTCAAATGCAGGCAATCAAATTACAAGATTGTTTTAAAGGATGTATTACACACAATCGTCCAGCTTCCAACACTCCAATATACAGACTGCAAAATTATTTCAAGAGCTAGGACATTTTAAAAAATCAAACTAAAGAACAATGGCCAAGAACATGATGAGAGAGTGCACATGGGAAACTCCTATGATTCTCTTATTTTTGAGGGCAACATGAAGATAGAGGTTTCTGGCATCTAATTTTGATCCTTAGATGAAATTATCAAAATTGACAGATCATGCTTGGCTAATTTGAGATCCTTACTCCATAAAATTCTTCCTTTTTGGGTTATTTATTCCTGGAAAGGCAGGCTACCTGCACACTCAGATCGGTGGAGAGCATTCTCAGGCACTGTGGGTACTGCAGGGATTATTAGAAACCTTTGGTGGGGTTGTTTATTCCTGCAAAAATCTATTCATTATTACAACAGAGAAAATGTACTGTAACCTACTACAGCCATGTGACAAAAAGAATTTTCTTCCACACAAAACAAAAATTCTTTGGTAGCCCTTTCCTTTGTTTCAAAATTAAGTTTGCCATTTCATAAGCAAATTGAGAAAGAGTCCCTTAATGCCACAATATTATATCCTGAGAACCAGTAGGAAAAGCTGAACAGCTCTTCCTGGTTTCAAGGCTGAGAGGAATGAGGGATTTGTCTTTACAAACGAGCTGTAAGTCTGCTGGTGGATCAAACCAGCACTGAGAGATAAAAGAAACAATGGGAAGGATTCCACTGATTGGTGAATGGAAAAAGTTATTTGCCTTTACAAACAAACTGTAGGGTTGCTGGTAAATGAAATTGGATATCGAAAGATGAAAGAAGCAATGGGGAAAAACCATGAATTCCATAAGAATTAAAAATTAAAAGGGAGGGTTATACATTAGAGGGGAATCTTAGGTGTCAGGTGTTCTGGGAAGTCTGTGCCTCTCAAGTACCTCAGCCCATGGGGAAAGAGAGAGGGAAATGTGGATGGGAAATTGGGATAAAAAGGGAGGCTGCGTCCTCTAAAAATTTGAGAGACCCCAGGGGAATGTCCCATGGCCTCTCCCTTTATTCCAATGAAGTAAAAGGACTCCTCTGTCTCCTTTTTGGACATTAACCTCTGGTGTTTGTGGATTAATTTTCCTGAGAAGGCCTTAGCAGAAATTCCCCCTGCTTCCAGCCTGGCTGGGACAGCTGCACCTTGGAGATGTCTCTGCTCTGTGAGTCAAGGTGGTGGCAGCCACATAATCCACATTACACTGAGTGTCACAAACATCCAGCCTTCAGTGTGACTTCTCCTCCCCAAAAGCTGCTTTGCAGCCCGGTGAGCCTGGGAGGAATTGTGAGAAGTGCCAGGCTGTGTGTGAGGTCCAGGCTGCTCCTCCAGCACCTCCAGCCATGCCCTGCTCTGGAGCTGCTTCTCCTCAGGGATTCACACACAGTGACATCACCAACAAGCTTACCTTAAAAACCCTCCAAGGAAGTTGGGCAGGAATGCTTTTTTCAAGGCTCTGAATCACATCTAGCTGTGACAGCAGATGGGGAATCTACTCCTGCCGTTGTGAATGAAAGAACCATGTGTGGGAGCAAGTGCTGTGAGTTAAAACTCGTCTGGGGCTCACCAGGCTGCTGTGAGCTGCCCAGGGGGAGGGAGGCTGGCACTCAAACCATCCCCATCAGCCTCAGCTGCTAAACCACTGACAGCACGGACCAAAGAGGGGAAGGTCAACAAGAGGACTGTGACCACATTTCCTCATAGACAATTGCAGTGAGAATTAAATGGGATGATTCATTCCTGAATATAAATAGTGCCAAGCACTCCAAAAGCCCGGTCCTGAAGAATTTCAAAATCAGGACTGGAAGAAGCTGAGCTCTGCATTCCCAGCTTTGGGTGCTGGGAGCAGGATTAGGCACATTGGCCTAACAGATTTGGGGTTGTTACTTTTACTAATCCAAAAGTTTCTTTGTTTGGAAGATCAATCCCAGTCTGAGATTCAAAGGGAAGCAGTACACTGCTCCTTCCTTCATTTATTCATATTGGCAAATAAAAAGAATTTGTGGCTTGGTTTGGATCCCTTTTTTGTCCACTAGCTTTGGAAGAGATTTTCTAGACATGTAAATTGGATTTGCAATTTGAGAAATACTAACATGAATTACAGACACTGCTTGAGTCACATGGCAGGGACTTCTCTTGCAGGTCTCTGATCATCACTTCTCTGCCCTTCATATCTACTTTCTGATTTAATAAAGTTGTGGGGGCACAGGAAGTTAGCATTATGCATGTTTCTTTAAATGAAGTGGAATCAGTGCAACACTAAAAGTCATTATTTTGCTTCTGCTTCAAAATCTGTTTCCAGACATCACATGACATCACCTGAGACATGAGTCATATAGACATTGTAAGAGTTCTTTTAGCAATGTTGGAATGACACAGCAGTATCTTCATTTTCAGCTGTTGCTTCTAAATCTCTGCTTATAAAATATCAGACATTAAAACCTGTAGCTCATGTGTGTGCAGGTAAGGGTGTATTCTTGTAGGCTTGGTATTCTGTAAAAGACTATTGCAGTATTTTTCTTGCAGTTTTAAGTAATTAAAGAACACTTGAACACCTTGCTCTGGAAATCCCACACTAAAAGAGTCTCTAGGAAATGTACTGATGGAGTGCAAGACCGGTGGAGCTCCTGGGATTTTCTTGCCCAGAGAGGCTGGCAAGGTTGGAAAAAGCTCATGTTGTTCCCTTCCCTAGTGATTGGTGGTATTAAGATCCCACCACAACTGCAGTTCCAGGTAGAAGTCCCACACAAACACTACACTGAGCAGCTTTGCTCTCTGTGCATCTTCCAGAGAGAAGTGGGCAAGTTAAATATTTGTCTCTGCTATCTACAAGGCATGTCCAAGGTTGGGCAGGATATTCACAGGACACTTTGCTAATTTGGCAAATTATATTCCCTTACCTTCCCTGATTAATCTGCACCTGCAAGGATATAGGGCACCACCAGACTCATCATCAGAATGGTGCATTTTGACTTTAAAATCTCTATATCTATGAAATAAGAGTGTTCTTCACAGTGAACATTTCACTGGTCTGCATGATTTGCCTATTTATCCTGAGCTTCCCAATGTCCAGACTCCAAACCAAAAGAAACTGGCTTCCCACTTCATTCCCTAAAAGCTGAGGACTATTTAGATATATGCTTATACATTTATTTAAAATCCCAAGCAAGCAAACTAAAATAAACCCGCAGACATGTTATTCAGAGAATTGCCTGTTACAGCCCTGCCTTCCTGCCAGCTTTATGTTAAGGCTGCTCCATGCATTCTCACTGATGCTGTTTTTGCCACCTTGCTTAGAGCTGGTGTCCATGCCAAAGCACAGTTTTAGGAGAAGTTTTGTTAATCTGACAATGTGCCATGGAAGCTCTCTGTTACCTTGTCCCAAAACAAAATCTCCAATATCTCCATGTTGCTGCTGAGCACTTGCCTCTGCATTTGGTAGTCACCTGCAACTTCAGTGCATCTAGACAGTGAATTATTTTCTTGTCCTTGTTCCTGTCTTGCCACCTGTAATGCAGGAAATAACTGAAGGGTATAAGTCTTGCCCCAGACCTTCTTTTCTCTTGCACCTCAATCTAGATTGTGTTCAATGTCCCAAAACTACACCATTCTAATTATCCATTCATATACTCCATTTTAATTGAAAAGCACATTTTAATAATAAAAACTCTTTATGGAGTTTATCTGCTTAATAATTCCATTAGCAAGCTTTTTTCCTGTACTATAGGCTCAAGGACATGCAGAGATAACTGGGTGGAAAAACAGCTCAAGTGTGTTTAGGAGAAACTGGGGGCATAATGTCAAGGGTTTCCAGTGGTGGTATCCACGTGCA
Source organism: Sturnus vulgaris (assembly GCF_052056855.1). Classification (NCBI taxonomy): domain Eukaryota; kingdom Metazoa; phylum Chordata; class Aves; order Passeriformes; family Sturnidae; genus Sturnus; species Sturnus vulgaris. The sequence continues at coordinate 2,659,551 of NC_142254.1, read as the reverse complement.
GAGAGGGACTGCAGAAGACAAATGAATTACTAAGCAAGCAGGAGGGAAGGAGAAATTTGTCTCCTGTAGCTTGGTAGATTGACACATGAATAAGAGATGAAATCACAAAACTAAGATATATAAGCTGTTAAAAACAAGTCTACGTAAATAGTAAATTGTGTTTGACAGACTTAATGAAATTTATTTAAGGGCAAGTGCAGAGGACACAGGAGGCTGACCAAGGCAGGAAATATCATCCACATTCAGGAAAAGACACCTCTTTTCCCACAGCCTTGTGGACTATCAAGTGGAGGTAACAACAGGACAAGACTGAGAAAATAACACTAAAATATGAAAAAGGAGTAATGGCAGGAGTCTGGAATGGGGCCTCATCTGAATCTGCACCACAGCACTTTTCAGCATCTGTATCACACGAGTCTAAGGAAAACAGCCTCCAATGTATCCTGCATGCTGACCTTTGCCTCTGGCCTTGAAGGCCCAAGTTCTTGTACCTGCTATTAAAGAAGTCATGGCATCTTAAAATAGAATTACGAACAGATTGCTAACATGTTTTTTTTTTTCCCCTGCTGTTGTCAGTGACCTACAAGATCCATTTATAAATATTGCTCACTAGTTTCTCCAGGCCCTTACTCACCAGGGTGGAAAGGCCAAGGACTGTTACTGCTGCAGCACAGATGAAGAAAATTATTTCCACCCAGAGAAGAGAGCAGTGACCTGTTTTTCTCTTATATAGCCAACTGGTATCTGTGAAGAGCTTCCTTGATTGTCCTTGGTTAAGATCTCATATCTGTTTCCATGAAAGGCAGGATTAAAATGCAAAATTAGGAAGGGCTTCTGGATAAGTTAATCTGAGTTTGAAGCTGGAGCATAGGGGGCTACCAAGCCACAACATTCAGGGCAGATTGAATGTTATTCACCTAAAATGCTATTTCCTACATTATTTCTATGTTCTTCTTTCCTCATTTCCAGGATATTGATGATCAGTGTCTGGTTTCCTGAACAGTTTGGAATGTACCAGCCATGGAGTCCACTGTTCCTGATGACCCTCAGCATTCCAAGGGCTCGAACCCAAAGGAAGCCCTCCTGTGACACCTCTGGGACTGACACCACCTGCCTGCTCAGGAGATGGAGAGTTCCTCTTGGAATGAGGCTGTATTTTCCTCTTCAGATGAGGTGCTCTGCAGTTTGTAACTGCAGGAAACCAGAGTTGAGCTCCCACCTCAGACTGAGCACCTTCACTCTGTGTAAAATGCCAGAAACAAAGCCCCCTTCAGTTCCTGTGCCCCACACTGAACTGTGCAGGATGCACACCGTGCCTTTTCTCAGATACCTGAGCTCTCTGTGCCTCCCTGAAAAATCAGCCCAGCACTAGCAGCCAGCAAAGAGCACAGGAAGGAAACCAGCGTGACCAAGGAGTCATCCAGCCCTAGGGCAGCACACCTTGATGACACTTGAGGGAAAACTGAATCTCCCTCCTTTGGTTTGCTGCTCCCAGCTACAGCAGAAACTGTGAGATGGGCATGGGTCCTTTGACCAGCCAGGCCACTGCACCTGGTGCCACCTGCTTGTTGACAAACCTGGACACAGGAAAATTGTATCCTGGGCCTTGCCTGGCACTGCTCTGGAGTGACCTGGCAGTCCTGGGTGTGGATATCAATGTATCTTGGTTTGAAAGACAGGTGTCTGCCAAGAAAGGCAGGAGCCTCTCTTGAAATAGACAATGTAAATCCCCTCCCTCTAAATCATTATAATTTTGAAATTAAGGGGCTGTCAGGCAAAGATATGGGAATAAGAATAACAGTTCTGTACTAGGAAAATTAAAATAGAAATACAGTATTACAAAGAACAAACCCAAAACCACTGACACAGGCAGAATACAACCTGACACCCCATCAGTCAGGTGTTGGTAGCAGTGCCATTAAATGGTGGCTGCAGTCCTCCTGCAGTGACAGATGTGGTTCAGTTGAAGCAGTGCTCCTGTAGAAGGGTGCAGTTTTCCTCCAAAGGTCCAGTGATGATGTGGAAAGGTCTGATTTTCCTCTGGAATCCAGTGGAAAAAGGCTGCCTTGGTGTTTCAGATCTCAGTTTTTATCTAGGTAGGAAAGGCTTGGCTCCTCCCCCTGGCTGGAGCATCTCCCAATGAGATGATGTAATTTTATCAGTCATTAAGTGGGAGTCAATAGGATGATGTAATTTTATCAGTCATTAAGTGGGAGTCAATAGGATGATGTAATTTTAACAGTTATTCAGTGGGACTCAATGGCCCATTAACAGACGATATCGTCCTGGAGGAAGGATGGGTTGTGGAGAAGATAAGGATGACTGCCCCACCTGGTTTTAACAGATGGCCCATTAGCAGAGAATATCTCCCACAGAGCTAAGAATCACTGCCCCACCTGCTTTCAACAGATGGTGATAGAATTCATACTTTTGGTTACATCCTGTGTTGCAACTCAAGACAAAATGGATAAGGAAACCAAAGTGAATGCAAAACTTGAACAAAACTTGAACAGTAATTACTCAGGGCCTAATCCTAAGTAAGGACACATTAGCTGTGGGGATCACATTTGTCATGAAATTCCATTATTCCATGAGATTTCTTTTGCAGTGGGGTCCTGATCCCAGGTTCTACATAAACTGGAATGAAGCTGCACGATGGTCTGATACACAATTTGCCTGTTTAATGAGCTTGGGATCTTTAATAGCTAATGCACTGCAGCGTGCTTTGGCTGAGTCCCTAAGATGTTTCAAAGCCCAATTATCTCTTACAAGGTCAGTAGGCACTCACTCTTAAGGGCCCATGATTCAATATATGTTAGCATTCTACACTCCCTTTAATGTTTTAATGTTTGTTATAAAAATTGCCACAGTGATTCATTTGCATGTATTTCTTCTTTGTTTGGAAGGGAGTCATTTGGAGTGGCTATTTTAGGGGTTGTTAAGTGGAACAATCTAAGTGTGAACACTCTGAAAAGATAAATGGAAACATTTAATATTTATGCTCTGCTATTCTACTGTGTCTCAGTCACGTAAAATCAGATCACTATCCTACAGCTCTTGTTTTAAAAAGACAGCACTTAAAGTAAGAAAATGTAGCAATAATTGACTTGTTAAAACAAGTGGTGATAAACAATTCAGAGGCACAATTCTGTCATGCTTGCAATGCTGAAAGTGTGCTGAAACCATGCTGAAATAAAGAAATTAAAAAAAAATACTCTGCTATGCTCAGGCAACTATTTTCAAGTGAGGCTGCTTCATCCACGCATCCAACATGATTTTGAGCTGTATTAGATTTTTGCTCCTGCTCCCAGTACATCCTGAAGGTGCAGTTCCTATCTCCTGGCAGCAGTGTTAGTTTACAGAGTTCCCTCGATTTTGTACACAATTTTCTCAACACAACTGCTTGTGAGTTTACTGTACAAATCTAATAATGGGTTCTTGTGTTAGCAAAAAGGGACTGTGAAAGGCAGCACAAAATCTCCTCGAATGGGCTTTTCCACAGAAACCAGACAGTTCCAAACACGCCTCCCAGTACTGCAGGCAAGATCCTGATCCCAATTCTGTGAGCAATAAAACTGCAGATATGAATATGCATATTTTACCAAATCAGAACTGTACTGCCTCCAGGATCAACTGAGAGCTACCAGAGCTCATGGAACTCATGGACAATGGCACAAGGACAGCACCCTGAGTGACAAACACAGCTTCACCTCAATGCCATTCCCTCTGGAGACTTCTTCCAGCCTCGAGCTGTGAGCTGAACACAACAATTAAACTTGTCCTAGGGTCAGCCAGTATAAATTTAAACATTGCCCATATACAGAGCTAATTTTGAATCTTACTGCTCAGTCCTTAAATTTCAAGGATTAGGAACCACTGTGCTACACAGACAAAGGGATTCCTTGTTTAGAATATTTTGGATCAAGCTCCCACAGATAGACTGATCTGCATTTGTAAAATCTCTAAGTGTTCAACTTCTGGCATAACTTGGTCTCTGATTGAATTCTGAAAGACTATTTTTGTCCTTCAAATTGCAGTGAACAGATCTATTTATCATTTCCCTGTAGGTTTTGAGAAGAGTAACAGAGCTATTTTTTCCTGCTGTGAAATATTTGCCAAACGTTTTTGACTGACAATGAGTTTTATAGGTGCAGACATTTGCAGGCAACACATGAACTGAATTTCACCATTTAATTGTTTCAAGTCATTCACCCACTTCTAACAATGTCTGGTAGTATCCCATATTAGGGTTAAACCTTCATTCTCAGAACTGAAACTTGGCTGCTAAATATAAACTTGAGCCTAATCCAAGATCTTGCTTCAAAAATGTTGGTTTATACAGCTGACTGTGCTAAGTGGGGATGGAAGGCTGTTATGCTGAAGAAGTTCTTTACTATTTTAAAGCAACTTTACCAGCAATTCCTTTGCTGTATCTCTCCCTGTCACATTGCTGGTCACAGCTAAAAATACACGGAATATTTTTGCCATTCTCCCTGGGGCAGTAGGTGAGGGCAGTGAAGTGGTCAGGGGTTTTCACAGCTGACATCCTGTGTGTCCAACCACACAGTTGGCAAGGAATGAGGCTGGGTGAAGAAACACCAGCAAAAATAACCCAAGAAGACTGGAGATAAACTCCTAACTTGTGAATAAAGGTCTGTTAGAGCACTGAGAAGCCTCTGCTCTCCTCAAAAGAAGGGGGTACACCCACAGCACCTGGTGTGACACTCAGCCACATGGCAACTGCTTCCTCCTTCTCCTCCTTTCCTCCTCCTCCTCCTCCTCCTCCTCCTCGCACTAGGGTGCAGCTTGACCTTGCCTTTACCTGTCCTTTAGAGTTTGATCCATCTACAGCTGTGGAGAGAAGCAAAATCTTTTAGGTGGGATTAGACCTTTAAGATAGGGTTTCACTGCTGAGTCCACACCAAACAGGTCCCTGTGCTCACATCTTCACTTGTGCTTGGCTATGCTGCTCATCTGTGGAAAAAAAAAAGCAAAAAAAATCAAAGGTGAATTTGGCTGCCAGCTGGGGATTTCTACTCTGAGAATATTCAGAAACACTTGCACATATTTTCTTCCACTCTGTTCCAAAATCAGCAAAGGAGGTATAAATAACTATCTTGCTGCATGTTAGTAATGACCAAAAAGAGCTAGAAACTTTGGGTGAATATCAATAATTATTAGCATTAAGACTTTATCAAGTGGGACCTCCTTAAGAGCTACAGCTCCACCTCAGTCTTACTACAGAACTCCTCTCCAGGTGAGCACCCCCAGCTCTGCCAGCCTGGCTCCAGAGCAGAGGGGCTCCAGCCCTCAGAGCATCCTTTGGCCTCCTCTTGATGCCTTTAGTTTTAAGTTTTCCTATTCTCCTTGGATGTGCTTTTCTGATGTGCTAGGGTGATGAAGACAAAACAGTCCTATTCCAGTTAAGAGCTCAAGGACAATTTCTCCAAACCTCAGGCCCTAAGCACAAACTATGTGGAAAGGTGGAGGGTGGGTTCATGCAAATTAACCAGAACCTATAAAAGTGTAAGATTTTGTGACCAACCTCCTCCTTTCCTTCCATCTTGGAACCATCCAGGCAGGGGCCACCACTGTGGCACTTTTATTGATAGGGTGTGGCTTTTGTAGGCCTCACAATAAATATCCATTTTATTCTCCTTAACTCTGTGTGTAGCCTCTGCTCCAGCTCCTCAAGGCATTACTCTGGATCTGCTCCAGCAGCTCCACATCCTTATCTTGGGGTCCCAGAGCTGGATGCAAAGAACCAATTTGATCTTGTGCTCTCCCTAGGTAGTGTATTTGCTCAAGACAGGATCAAAGGAGAAGTTAGTGTGGTCTCCATGGCAGCCTAATTAGGCAGAATTTGTTCCCCTTTTTCCCACATGAGGTACCTACTATTAGAAAATGGCCCTGTGGCCCTGAGGGGCATTGCTGTGTGTGGCAGTACCTCAGAACACCCTGATCACACTGGTGTACCATGAGTGTACCTGTGTTTGGCCACAGCACAACAGGCTGTGCTCTTAAACACCCATTCCAGCTAAACAGCTTCTCAGCCCTGTCTCTTCAAACAGGATTGTCTCTTTCTAACCCTTGCTTCTTGCTCCTGGTTATCAGAAAATACTCTTCTGTCCCCTATCTCCATAGTCCAGTGCAAGTGGTAAATAAGGATATTTCCTTTAATAAAGAGCTACACTGGAGAGCTACAGATTTGTCTGGGAAGCTTTGTAGCAACTTTGTAAATTTATGGACTACAAAGGAAATCAACAGAACTGGTGATTAGCACTTATGAGATTTATTGGTTTATAAACCGTATAAATCCAATTAGGTTTACTCAATATTGCAGTGAAATGACCCGTTGGTTTTATCTGATAAGCAAAGTGATCTGTAAGCTAAACTGTTCACTAAATATCTCCCTGGTTACTCCTAAACTGTACCCATGGAGTGCCAGGCAATGGATAAGCATCATCAGTTATTAAAGCAGCAGCATCAGCACTCATTTCTTATCCCATCCTTCAGTAATGAAATTCAGTAAGAAGCACTGTTGTTCTACATCGTTCTCCACAGCTCTAAGGAATCAGCTAGAAATCACTAAAAACGTAAAAATGTGAATTTACTTAGCTCTTGTACTAATCCAAAGGTTCAAGTGGCCAAGGAATATCTTCTGTAACTGAAGCCTGGCAGGTTTGTTCCTGCTTTGTCTCCAAAGCCTCCTCCTGTCACCTGGGACAACACAAACACATTTTTGTGTGTCCTGACTGCAGAGAAAAGCCAGCCAGGTTAAACTTACACTGTCCCATTTGCAGGGGTGGTTTAGGGTAGCCACGGTGCAGGTCAGCTGAGGGATGGTGACTTCTCAGGACAAACCAAATCAGTCACTTCACAGCTCTTTATCTGTGTCTGCACACCTGAGTGAGGAGAAGGGAGAAATTCTCCTCCAAACCCACAGAATTGTGCTTTTAACAAAATGGGACTTTGGTGGTATTCACATGGCAGCTGCCAAAGATCCCTGGGATCTCTGGATGTGAGGAAAAGTTGTGTTTTGGTGGGGAAAGTAAGTGTACCTCTTTCTGAAACAGCTCTAGCACGTACCTCTTAACAAGCTCCAGTGTATGGCAAGTGGAATTTTCAGCTACATGCATAGGAACTCAGCTTTTCAACGGGGAGAGGCTCCTGAGCCAGCAGAAACCATCCCTATTCCTTGAGGTTAACAACCAGAGAGTCTCACACACACGTGTCATGAAGAGAAGAGCTGAAGTGGTTTCTGTGCCAGTCTTCCTGTTCCCTTGCACTGTAACCAGCCCAGGGTGTGACCCTTGGGGTGTCCTGTGCAGGACCAGGAGCCGCCCTCCATGGTCCTTGTGGGTCCCTCCCAGCCCAGCTGATTCTTTGGTTCTGTGAGTTGTTTTGTTTCCTTGTATTTTGTACCTGTCAATCCCTTCCTCTTGTATCCACTAAAAAAAAAAAAAAAAAAAAAAAAAAAAAAAAAAAAAAAAAAAAAAAAAAAAAAAAAAGAAAAAAAAAGAAAAGAAAAGAAATATACTGGCACCTACAACTTCTTAATCAAAGAAGAACATTCTGCCTCACTAGTCTAGGCTAGGAAATACATTGAATTACTATTCAGAGCCAAGGTTTCTGTGCCAGAAACCAGCAAGCACATATTCCCAATGAAAGAGGGACTTGCACAGTGAGAACTCTCTGGAGTCAAGCAAGCAGGAATTCACACACTCATTTTGTCCCTGGTAGCAGTTAAACATCTTCTCTTTATCTAATCCTAAAGTTAAGCATGATCAACAAGTTTCTGTAGAAATTTCTCTAAATTCTCAACAGAAAAGTTATTTTTACTGCCTGAAGGGAATGACTTTCAATAATTGCAGCCTGTGCTTACAGAGGCACTTTGGGGCAGTAGAATGAAAGTTCAGCTCCTTTGAGCTGGGCTCACACTTAAACGATGCTCCTTGGAAACTGAAATCCAGGCAGCCAGCTGAGATTGCTTTTTGAGCATGAAGACTTCTCATTTATAATTCATAGGAAATAAATACTCATCCTGGATGGTTTAGAAGAGTGGTTTTGTACCTTTGTAACAATGAAGGGAACTTCGTATGAGGGAATTTCCCTTGTCTTGTAATAAAGGGGGAAAAGCTTTCTTATAATTGAGGCCGATTTCAGAGTTTTAAACTTGTAAAATAACTAAATTCACTACCTGTATAGCTGAACCTATTTTTTAGTAAGTCTTAACTGGAAATACAACTGAAATGCAGCATGTGAGAGAGCAGGGAGACAGAGGAAGTGCACCAGTACTTTCTGTTTAGGCTTGGTACTGAACTCTGCACAGAAATCAAACTGAAAAACACAAAAATCATAGAAAGGGAAATGAAGAGTTTTCAATCACTTTTGGAACCAAAAGTCCTATCTAGAAAAAAAAAAAGATTACTGAAATCAGGTAGAAATATTTTGGAAGCTAATTTTATAAACCTGTGGAAGCTTGAGGGGCTGCTCGGTCCCAAGAGGTTTCCAGATTAAAAAATGCTGAAAATAAGCTACTAGGTAGGAACTCCTTTACGTTAATCTAGTGAGCTTTTCTGGGGATGGGAGGAACTAACACCTTGAATAAAAAAGTTCTACAAAGCAGAAAAGCAGACAGAAGTTTGAAGGGAAACTTCGATGAAATTTTCATCTTGCTTACTGAGAAAAGGACTAGGCTTAACTTAAAGCTTAACTTAAATGCAAAGCATTCAGAGCAAGAGGGACACCTCCTCTTTTTATCCAGGGATCCTCACTCAGAAAAAGGAACCTAATGAGTTAAAGGCAGTTTTATCTTTTTTTCTAGCATATATTTCTACCAAGTCTGAGTGAAGTGCTCAGGAGAAAGGAGAAAATACTGATATCTTTCCATGGCACAGGATTCTGAACATGCTGTGTTAGGTGGTTAAAGAAGCTAATCAGGTGGAGTACAGTTTGTTTTACATTTTGTTGCAGGAAAATTATGTATTTCCCAGCAAAATCATCTCTAATGTACTTGACCAAGAGTTTCAATGCAGTTGGATAAAACTTCCCCTAAGAAAAAGGGAATACTTGAATATCTCTTATGAGTGTTCATTCCCTTACAATGGTAATCCTTACAAATGAACCAAGTTTCTTATGAATACTTGGCACACATTTTAGATGGAGCCTTTTGGAGAATACTGTTTTGTTTAATGAGAATCTAAGCAAACCTGCTGCCATTTCAGAAGTATCCTCTAAGGGTGTTAGTGTAAATAGTTGTGAAATTCACATTATAAAATAGGCTTTATTATTAAAATGCACAGCTTGGGTTAATCAAACAGGCAACACTCTAGTTTGGCATGAAAGATCAGAGGAGCCTGAGTGAGAGGCAAGAGGTTCATGGCAGGAGAGAAGCAAGTCATGTCTTTGTCATTCCTAAAACAAGAGCCTTGCTACACAAAATGTGACCAATTGAACCACAGGGCCTCAGCTGATAATCCTGATGATACTATCTAATTAATTAAAGCACACTGATTAGCCCTGAGGCATTTGCTTTGGGCAGCCAGGTGCTCTTTACTCAGATGGAACAAGAGCTGAAGAGCATTCCAGTGGAGCCATTAAGGTGAACTTCCTATTTTTAGCAGTCCAGAAAGCAAATTCTGTCAGAATCACCTCAGCATTCAGGCAGCGAGTAGTGAGGGGAGCTGAGACTGTGACGCCGCCCGCCTTCTCCACCCCGCACCGACTGGCCCAGCCAGCTCCCGAAGGCGAGCCCAGCGCCCAGAGTGGCGCACTGCCAGGACTGAGGGGAACCCGCAATGTGGGCAGGGCTCTGAACCCGAACGGCCCCACACGCGTCCGGGGACGAGCAAAGCATCGAGACAGAGTCCTTCTGAGGGTCCGGGGAAGCAGGATTTATTGAGGGAGGAGGAACAACTGGGATCGGGGGAAGGGAACCACAGAAGGCAGAGAACACAGGTGTGCAGCAACTTAACGAGGGGCCCTCCCCCAAGGGAGGGTACAATACAGAACCAGTCGCTACAGTTTGGGGGTGTCACATAAGGCGGGGCTGATTATACATACAATGAATAGGGGAAACATAGGCGGGGAAATACATGTAACATCAAATCATGTGCTAAGGAGGGGATGACTGATACAGAAGATACCAGAAGGATAGGAGGGGCTAGGAGGGATTGACAATCTCCGGGGCAGGGACTAGAGTGAGGGACAGGGAAGGTTCTGGAGGGTGGGTTTGGGCTTGGGTTGATTGATCAAGGGAAGGCGGGAATTAGGGCAACTGAATTATAACGGGGGGCACCAACAATGGAACAAGCCATCTAATAACAATAAAATAACGCAATACAACAAGACTGCATTTGTTAAAACCCAGATCCTGGCAGTTCGAGTGTCAGACGTTCCCAGGGATGTGCTGATGGTTCTGACAACTCCTCTCAGCCTCCCGTGCAGAATTTCTGCTTTCATGGTGGAAATGTGCAATTTACCCAGACCCAGAAATAACACCAGCTCAAAAGGGGCCAAATGAGACAACTTTCCAGTCCAAAAGTAGCTTGAAAAATGAGCAATGACTGATTAAATAAACAAACCAAAAATGAGAATAGAGCCTCTATACACAAGGAATGCAAACATGAAGCATATTTTTAAACCTTTTTCCATCCCCAGAATGGTGCAACACCTTAAATAATGCAAATGTTTGCTCTGGAACTGAGGAAGAGCTTGGTAAGTACCATATTGATCTTTTCAACTGATGTACAAATGCATTTGTATTGACAAATTTCTGTTAGCAATCTGTTCAGCAAACCAGCAATGATCCCCTAGCACCCTGTTTGGGAAGTTAGAATATACTCCCAGATCTACACATGGATACACATTTTTATTTTGTATGTGCCTAAAAAAATAAATATATTCAAGTTCCCGTTTCACAAAGATTGGACTAGCTGGCCTGCTAGAAACCTGTGATGAGAAAATGCATTTTCAACTCCACTGGCAACCTTGGCACCTGAGCTTAAGTGAAAAGTCAGGTAATTCAAGTGTAATTCACCCTGACCTTTTGGATGGTCACCTATTTAGATGAAGGGTTCCTTGTTTTGCCTGTGCAGTTGGGAACCCAACAAGGTTTACATTCTCTATTGAAACATTTGCATGGGAAACTAATCTAACAATACTTCGACTACTTCTAATACTAGTACTAGTATTTAACTTTGCCTGCAGAACCTCCACATCACATCAGGTGTTGCTCTGAGGTAAAATGCTTCCTTTGAGTTCCTTGTAGGCTGCTTTATTATAGAACTAAAGTTTAGGCATCTGTGCAGTTTTATATTGATGTCTACTCACTTGTGCATCTCAGCCTCAAAACATATTTTGAGTCTGGTGAACAATTTCACATACATTGCAAAATCTAACACTATCAATAAGTTAAATTTATGAGGTGAAACCGCTGGGCAGCGGTGTCCAGTCAGCTGCAGAACACTGAGTGTCACTCAGCCCAGGACAGGCAGCTGGGACACTCTGGCTGGAATGTGGCAAAAAGCTGGTGAAGGGCAGCAGAAAATCCTAGGAAACACAGGAAAGATCTGGGGAATTGCAGGGAAGGTTGTGGGAGATGTGGGAGGGCTGAAGATGGTATGATGAGATATGAGAGATGAGATATGAGATATATGATATGAGATATGAGATTATATTAGATGAGAAGTATTATAAATGAGAGACGAATGTCTCGATTTTCAGCAAAATTTAGATTGTTTCATTTGATATAGAAAGAGCAAGCAGCGCTGGGTAACGTGAGGGGTCACCGCCCACTCCACGCTCCACCGAACCTTGGTTTGCAGCCTCTTCTTATACTGGGGTTTCTCGTTGTTCAGAAATTCACAAAGCCTTTGGGTGATAATTAGTCACAGATAGCCATCCGGTCCTTGTAGATGACCACCAGGGAAGTTCTGGAAGTCTGGTCTTTGTAGATAACCACCTGAGAAGTTCTGGGAGTCTGGTTTTTGGGATAGGCTGTATTGATCAGACAAAGGCAGGAAGGGCATTTTGGGAAGACCGATTTTGCAAGCTGGTAGCTGATGCAACTTATTTGAAAAACACAACATAACATAATATAATGTAACATAATACAACATAATATAACATAACAAGGTGATTTTAAAGAGAATTATTTATTCATATAATTTCCTTTATCTAGTGTCCATGCTTCACTTTAGAGCTTAGTATTCTGGTTTATACAAACCCTAATGCTTTTGTGATTAACACGAATCTTTTATCAATTGTCACAGAAGGATGTGTGTTTATAAACTGGTGCCTTTTTGGCCTGGCCAGCTCTGGCTCAGAATCTGCCCTGCAGGTTCCAGGCAAACAGAGAGCAGGGAGAGAGGGAAAGGACAGGAGATGATCTCCACTCCACCAGCACAGAAGGGAGACCTTGCAATCAGAACTCACCTTTTTCAGCACCAGATCATCCATCCCTGTCCAGATCTGTCTCCCTGAGGATTTTCTGGTGTCTAATAAGCACACACTCCCACTGCAGCTTTTCCAAGTGCACACTCAGCTCTTCCTGTGGCATTTCTCTCCCAAGTAATACAGATTCATATCAAGTTTCAGCCTTTTAAAGCTCACTTAAAATCCATCAACTACAGGAAGTGAATAGTTAGACAACCAAGTTACATCAATGTCTCCCAGTGAGAGTGAGAATATTAGTTTCTCTTGAAGATCTTTTTTGGTTATCTGCATCACTTCTTGCTCTAGTATTGTCTTTCCAGTACAAGGCACATTTATTGCCATTCTGCCTGTACATCCAGTGCCTGGAAAGGAGAACATTTTACACACATGTAATTTGAAGACAAAGAGCATTCACTATTTATTTCAATGAAAAAATTGCATTATGAGCATCTTAAAGCTGTAGCTCCACAGCCATTTCAGACTTCAATAAAATCACATTGTCACTGAAAGGAAAGATTTCCAAACATCTCCCATTTCTTGAGCAGAGCAAGCATACACAGACAAGCACTGAATGAGATTAGCAACAAGAGCATTTGTCAGTCAGCTTTGGGAAAGGATCTTTTCCACACAGACTGGAATTTTGCCTTTTTCCTGCAGTCTCCCTGGCAGCCAGGCACCCCACCTTTGGCTGCTCCCCAGCACCCTCTTGCCTTACTAGGCAAAGTGTTTCAAGCATCCAGAGAGGGCTCACACACCCTGCTTGGGTTCCTCACTCTGTTTTCTTGCAAAAGCTGCCAATTTAAACAGTTCCTGTTCTTAGCTGCATCCACATCACTCCATCCACTGCTCCAGCACAGCTGATGTGCCAAATGTGCAGTGCACAAGATCATCTTAAAATGATGTTAAAAACAAATGCTCAGGTGTTTCAGATGGTCACAGCCCTTCACTTCTGTCCATGTGATGTGGTGACAATGCACAGGTTCAAAAGATGAAACAGCTCCCTGGACTGAGTGTGGTGAGTCAGTGGTTCTGCCTGCACAGAGTAAATATCACACATGGAATCAGGAATTCTTGGATAAAAAGGTTAGTAAAAAGCCCATATTTAGTAAGCAAAGCAGAAGAAAAAAAAGTAAGAATGTACAAAAATAGAAATAAATGAGAATCCAGTAATGTTAAACAGCAAAGTCACTAAAATACCTTGTACTTTGAGGCTGGCAGTGTGTTTATATTATAATTATAGCTGGATCCCAACAGGTACAGTATGAATAGAAATAGCACAGGAATAAAGAATGACCCCTCACCACACATTCTCAAAACCAGCATATCCTCAACACATCAAAGTAATCTTTTGGGGAAAAAAAACCCCAAAATCACTATGAAACACACCCTCAGACAAAACATTGATTCCACACCACCTCACTGGTATGATTCTCTATTCAAGCCAGAGCTTTTTAGTTTGGAGTTTACCTGACGAAGCTGTGAGAAGGAGACTCTGCTGTGGGAATACTGCAAAAATGCCTCAGAGAAACAGCAATTATATAAATATTGTGTGCAAGGCACCAGGGGGGCAGAATTACTTTGGCTATTGAAGCAAAGTCTTCCTGTGGCCACAGGAACTGCCTGTGCAAGCAGTCCTCAAGATAGATCATTGACATATTTACGTACTGATAGACTTGATATTGGTATATTTGCATATAATTTGCATGATATTGAAATGAAAAATGGAAATTTAAATGCAAAAAACCCCCAACATTTCTACATTTTGTGCTCTCAAATGTTTACATTCAAGTCATAACCCCACTGCTGCAGTAACCAAGAGCTGGATTTACTTTTGCATTCAAATTTAGGAAAAAATCCTCAGTCTCAAAGATTAAAGAAAATTCTGCATCTGTGTTTAAAGCTACCGAGTGAGATGTGTCTCTAAAACTGGGCAATGGGCCTGAGGAAACCCTTTTTGTGTAACAGAGATCAGTCTTACAGATGATACTGTGAGCAAACCCTGAGTAGGAAAACTGCCCTTGACCCTTTCCTTCCTCCTGGCCTTTGGCCACACATTCATACAAAGAGAAAGCTGAATTGGGAAGGCACTGAAAAGGCAACTGCAAGGTTCCCTTCCAGCTGGCCAGGGCTCCCTGTCAGCCCCAGAAAGGGCTCCAGAACTGTGGAAAAGCAGAGGCAGGCTGTGTGCCAAGGGTGCTTCAGCCCTTCCCTTTGCTTCCACCCTCCTCCTGCTGAAACCCTTCCATGGACAAGGGAACATCCCAGGGACAAGGGAACATCCCAGGGAAACATCCCAGGGACAAGGAAACATCCCAGGGACAAGGGCACATCACATGGACAGGAAAACATCCCAGGAACAAGGAAACGTCCCAGGGAAACATCACAGGGATAAGGAAACTTCACATGGACAAGGAAACATCCCAGGGACAAGGAAGCAGCACAGTAGGATGAGTAAACATCCCAGGGAAACATCCCAGGGACAAGGGCACATCCCAGGGAAACATCCCAGGGACAAGGGCACATCACAGAGACAACAGAACATCACATGGACAAGGAAATATCCCAGGGAAAAGGGAACATCCCAGGGACAAGGGACCATCAGTGCCTGCCAGCAGCTCCCTGGGAGGGGCTCCAGGGCCAGGGCAGGAGCCCCCCAGCCAGGCAGGATTTGGACGTTTGGGTGTCCAGGTCCCACAGGCACCTCCTGCCTGGGCACCTGGAGCCCTCAGCACAGCCAGGCCAGGTGAGGCTGGGCAGTGTCACCATCCCCATCCCTCCACCTGCATCCACCTGGAGCCAGCCCCTCAGCCATGGACCCCTGGCTGGGATGCACTCAATATTCACTTCTGTGGCTTTATATATTCCAGCAAATTCTGGCAAACAGCTTCAGTCCAAGAGTCCCAAATGGAAGGAGTTATCAACATAAAAATGCAAGCAGTCAAATAATCAGACATCACAAGTCAGTGGATCCCCAGTGTAAAATCAGATTTCCCCGGTTGCTTTTCTTACCAATGCAGATGATTTTCTGTTCACAATAGGATTAACAGCAAAGAAACAATTACTGGCTAAATGTTAAGGTTCAAAACTGACTAAATTTCAGTTCATCATCAGCTAAAGCTCCAGCTCATCCATTGCATTTTATAAATAGCAGTTTATTATTTGGCATTTGTTATACAACTGGGAAAGGAAGAAGGAATTTAAAAATCAGTGTAAATGGGAGGTGAAACATTTTAAAATAGTATATTGGAAATGTTGTAAGAGCCTTAATTTAGAAAAAAAATCCCCTCAAAATATTTTAGTCTATTCAGGTTGTGATGCATGTGTGTAGTAATAGCAAAAGGAATTTAATCTGCTATAAAATTTCTCAAACCAAGGCAAAGGGCTACCTGCATCTTTTAGTCATTATGGTAGAGAGATATTGGTTTGTTGACCCATTTGCAAAACCAAAAGGAATAATTTTGGTTTAGCTTTTAGGATGAAGATGGGGATGACAACGAGCAAGGGCTGGGTGCTGTCACCAGGCTGTGGAGAATCTCCAAGGGCTGTGCCAGGAGGGCTGGGCTCAGCTCTGAGCTGCTGGCTCTGGGCTCCTGTCCTGGCAGCTGTCCTGTTATCCTGTTGGATCCCAGAAACCTGAGATTTTGGGGCTTTCTGTGCTTTCTAGCACTGACCCCCATGAGAACACTGTGTTTGACCTGGGGCCTTGGAGAAGGCTTCTGAAATTTGAGTGATGGAATTAAAATCACGGGTGTGTAATTAAATAGGAATGTGTGCTTTCACATGGTGAAGGGTTTTAAATTTGGGGGTTTTATAATATAGTAATAGGTATGGGACAAGCTGGAGGATTTTGGGTGGTGTCTCTTTCAGTGTTCATCTTCCTTCTTCTTGATTTCAGGCAGTAATTTCTGGTTGGATAGTTAGTGCTGCACTGCAGGTCACAAGAGTTTGGTTATTGGGTCAAAAGTATAAATAATATAGGTGTTAATTCTCTCTTAGACTGTTTAGCTTTAAGAGACCTTGTAGCTAACTAAATTCACCTGCATTTTGTTCACTTTTAGCTGGTAGCTAGAGGTGTTGCAGAACTCTCTGTACTTTAGGTAAGATCTAATAAACAACCAAGCCCAAACACGAAAATATTCATCTCCTTTGTGTTTTTTAGTCCTGGCTCTCGGTGAAGACAAAATAAACTTCAGAGAAACCAATTATTAAGTAGTGCAAATACCAGTGTTACATTATCCCACACAGCTCCTGGCAGGGAGCCCAGCCCAGCTCAGCCCAGTCCAGCCCAGCTCAGCCCAGTCCAGCCCAGCTCAGCCCAGTTCAGCCCAGTTTGGGCTCTGGTGCCTCTGTGGGTGTCTGTGAGCTCAGGGACACTCCAAGCCCACAGGCTGTGTCTCATGGACTGCAGCTGGGGTGAAATTCCCTCGTGTGGAGGAAAGGAGCAGGCAGGAACAAATCCCAGTTTATGAACTGCAAAGGACTTGCCCAGGTTATGAATTTGCAAAGGACATGCCCAGGTTCCACACACAGGAGCACCATGGCCCTGCCTGGGAACTCCCTGGAAAGGGAATTTCTGTTGTGTCCCTGTGCTCTGGGGGCCTCATTTCAGACCCGTCACTGCATCCCAGTGATGCCTTGGGTTTTAGCTTTTATATTTTTCAGAATCTCTGCTGCTCAGTGTGTAACTCTAAACGTCACATTAGGTGTTAGTAAGGTCTCTCCACAGGGTAATTAGACAAAAAAAATTCCTTCCCAGCTGGAGAATCAAGGACAACTGGTACCCAAAAAGCAAAAACAACAGCAAGGGAAAGAGGGAAAGCCAGAGGCCTGGGACTTCATAGCCTGGGGCTGTGCTTGGAGAATTGAACCCAAGACGTAGATGAACCAAAACTTGTCAAAATGTAAAAACTCGTGACCAGGATCCAGCTTGGATGTGATTTGGGTGTAGCCCAGGCTCTGGCACTGCCCAAGGTGAATCCTTTCAATAAATTCCTATTTTATCCCTTTTGCTCTGTCTAGTCTCTGTTCCAGGTCAGACTTTCCAGGCAACAGTTCTGGCGACCCAGATGGGACATCAAGGCATCTGGAAAACCCCTGGACTGGAGGAACACCCAATTCCAGGCAACACCAGGAGCTGCTGGGATTATTGGAATGGCCCTGGCAGCAGGGGCTCAGGAGCTGCAGGGTGTGCCAGGGACAGCTGGGCACACACAGGCTCCTTTCTCACCTCCAGAGTCCTCCTCACCACCACAGCCACTGATGCCAAGGTTTTCTGTGTAAATACCTATCAGTCTGGATGCTCCAGGTCTCTGGTCAAGCTATTTCTAAGCACTATTCCAGAAATAGCACATGGTTTTATTTATTTACTGTGTAGCAGTCCACGTTAATTTGCCAAGTGCCATTACATAACAGCCATTAATTCCATTATTTCTTCATTACTCGATGTGAGCATAGACTGTGTCCACAATGTGCTGAATGCATTTCTGTAGCTCTTCTCAGTAGCTTTGAAGGAAAGATAAATGAGGACAAGCAGAGTGCCTAGATTAACAACAAATGATAAATCCAAGCCCCTTCATTGAGCCAAATTAAATATTCTGTTGTAGGCCTTGACCTAATTCCAGCTACTGGTTATTTTTCTTGTACTTTTTCATTAAATAGATTTTTAAAAAGATCTGGGTCTGCCATGAGAATAGGCTGACTCTTCCTTTAGACATACCTTCAGAAATTATCTTGCAAACTATGGATAATTTCAGATGGCTTCAAAAGTTGATATTGGTTTTCTTGGAATCTGGATTTAATTCTCTATTTAAAGAGAAAAACTCGTGTTTTTTAGAATAGTAATGTATCTACCTTTTAAAAACTACAAGCTATATGTGCTTGCAGATGTTATTGCCAGGACCTGGTCCTTAGGTTTAACTTTTTAAACTTTTCTTTGGCTATTCTTGTATTTTAGTACACTGCTGTGTCCAGAAGATACATGTAAGTTATGTGTTGTATACCCCCCTGGCACACACACTATATGCTGTACTTTACTGTTTTATCAGAATTGTACCTTCTTTCAAGCATTTGTAAAGGGCAGTCAACACTGTACTGAATTACTTTGAAGTCATTAATTTATTTAATCTTGCCTGGTTTAGCAGCCTTAGAATCTCCTGAATTTCTTGTTTTAGAGCTTTGTTTTCTCTCTCTGCATCTTCCCTGTAGTAAGTGATCTCTCAGTCCCTAGGATTTCTTCTCCTGCATTAGAAAAACTCCAGTGTGTTCTATCTCAGAGATTCAAAATCAGTCCTAAACTACTCTGACCTATTTTACCCCAGTATCATTGTCAGAGAGGAGATGTGCCAGAGGTCTGAGATGTTTCATTATTCCCTCAGGGAATCTGACCTATCCTAGAATAAAACTAAGATTGCATGGGAAGGACCAAACTCTGTTTTCAGGGCCAATGAACTCACTGGACAGGTTCAGAGTCCTGGAAATGAATGTGTGTCCATACTGGTGTGGCTGGGGCAGAATCTGCCTAAAGAGCTGCTCTCAGAACAACAGATTTGCCAGCTGGTTACTAAACTCAGTGCTAAACTGAGTTTGTCCTGTGCTCTTCTTGCCTGGAAAGGCTGACCTAGAACAGAGACTAGACAGAGCAAAAGGGATAAAATAGGAATTTATTGAAAGGATTCACCTTGGGCAGTGCCAGAGCCTGGATGGGGCTACACCCAAATCAAATTCAAGCTGGCCACGAGTTTTTACACTTTTGTAAGTTTTGGTTCATCTACATCTTGGGGTCAATTCTCCAAGCACAGCCCCAAGCTATGAAGTCTCAGTCCCCTGCCTTGCCCCCTTTCCCTCACTGTTGTTTATGATTTTTGAGTACTGGGTGTCCTTGATTCTCCATCTGGGAAGGGATTGTTTTGTCTAATTACCCTGTGGAGAGACCTTACTAACACCTAATGTGAAGTTTCAGAGTTACATTCAGCAGCAGAGATTCTGAAAAATATAAAAGCTAAAACCCAAGGCATCACTGTTAAAATGCTTTTGGCCCAGGTAGGCTCCAGACAAGTGCAGGTGTTGGTGTTCATGACATCTCTGATGCACTTGCTGGGCAAAATGTCCTTATTCAAACTCAGTGCCAGGTCTGCTCCTCCACAGGCAAAATCCCACCCATGAGAGGACATAATCATGGGAGTAAATAACTCCACACATGCTTGTTAAGTCACTTAACTGTACAGCTCTAAAAACCCCCAGAATATCTGCAGTGTCCCTGCCTTTCACACGCTCCCTGCACTGAGGCTGGGCTCTTCCAGGATCCTCCTCAGCCCTGTTTACCTTCCATAGCACACTTTGTTTACTTCTCTTGTCCAACCCTTTATAAAATGTATTTATTTTGACTTGTCTCACAGCTGATTTTATTGTATTCACACGAATTCCAGCCCACCCTGACCCTGTGCCCTTGCAAGCCAGCACTGCCACCTGATCCCTGTCCTTGCTGTGCTGTGTTTGCTGGGTGGTAAAACACTTCCACAGCTGGAGACCTCATACCTCATTCCAAACTGTCAAAACAGAACTCACTGCTCTGTAAATATCATTTCCTCAGTTCAAATCCAAAAAGGAATGATGCATACAGAAAGAAGAGAGGGGGTGATTTTAATGCTCCCTACCATCTGTAAGTTTCTAGGGGTATGTGACTTTTTTCATTATCAGAGTTCAAAAGGGATATACAGATAAAGCTCTCCTAAGAAACACACTCAGCATTGCAAACATCAGATTTTGCAGCAGATTTTGAATTATACTGGCTGTGTATTTGGGGTATCTGCAGGGATACAGATAGAACTGTGTCTGTATAACTTCAAACAACCATCTCTGTATCCCAAAGTGCAATCCTGAGGTGACCTTTTAAACCTCCACCGATTCATGAGAGAGATAATTGAAATCTGTGCCTATTCTGATTAAATCCAAACTGGACCAGAAAAAAACCTATTTGGTGACCTCTGTACTGCAGTTGCTTTTCCAAAAAGCAAAAAAAAAATTACAATGCTGCAGTTGACAAACAGGAGCTTATATTGAACAGTTTTGGTGGAATGGGCAGTGACAGGACAGGCTTGAAGGCACAATAACCTGATCTTTCTTTGAGATGGCATCTCAAGCAAAGCTTTTAGCATAGGGGCTGTCAGCACAGGGGAGCTTACCCTGATTCTTCTTCTGTCATACAAGTTATTCAGCTGACACCAAGAAAAATTTACCCATCTACTCCAAAGAAATATGAAAATCACTTCATAAGTGTAAGCACATTTTTGGGCATTTTTACTGTAAACAATTTTGCGAGGTGTTAATTAGATTTCCAGGACGTGAAAGAAATATAATCAGAACAGAGTTAGTAGGTACAGAGCTCAGTCAGAACAAGAAGAAACTGTAAACTCTAAGTATTCCCTATGGAAAAATTGGAGTGTCTTATTTTAACATGTCAGCATTGAAAGGAAAAATCCTGAGACTTATGACAGCAATGAATGCAGAGCCCACAGTCAGAAGGCCTGGAAAATCTGTCCAGTGCTCGAGGGGAAGGGAGACAGTGAAATCACATACACTGTAAAGATCCATACAAATTAGATAAGCAAATTCTTATTTTTAGCATTTGCCCAACAGCAAAGACAAGGGAACAGCTCGTAAACAACTCAGAAGGGAAGCAGAAACCTAAGCTAGTCCAGGGTGCATTGAGCAGCCAAGTTCCAGAGGCAGGAGGTGCTCGTGGAACTGAAGAACATGAACTCCTATAAGTGAAAAAAATTGTAATGGGCAATCAAACAGGAAAGAAAAAACACATTTTACTGTCCCTACCTTGCCACTCCAGGAGGGATCTTGCAAAATGCCAAGGGTCTTTTGCTCAAAACTGAGGGCCAGAGTAAATCAGAGACTTCACTTGCCCAGAATTATGAGAGTAACTTGGCACTTAACTGTCATTAAACTGTCATGAAAGTCAAATGGGGTTTAGGAAGATGAACCTTGGAGGATCCAAGCCTTTGGTACCTAAAATAAAACTTAAGCTTAGTTGAAAACCGGCACCAAAATGGTGATTCTGAATTATTTTCAACCATCTGGAGATGCCTGATATTTTTAGTTTTCCCTGTTTTTCTGAGAGAGGCATAAAGATAGAACAACTCTATAGCATAGAGAATATGGAAATCAGTCTTGAGCTCTTACACTCTGACATATTTAAAAGAATTTCCATTTCCATACCTCCTTCCTGAGCAGCTGCCTTTACCAGAAAAGGAGACACCACCACCCCCTTTCCTCCCAAAGAACCTGTCAGGACAAAAGGGAAACCCTGCTCTGCTGTGTGGGTGAGCAGGCAGAAGGGGCAGAGTTGGGAAAAGCTGTGGGATCTGAATGGACAGAAGATGTCCCCTGACTGTAGAGAATAAAATCTCTTGCAGCTCAGTGTGTGAGATCCTGCTGGTCCTCAGCACTTCCCAAAAACCAGCACACAGCTGCCTGCTCGGGTGGGACTCTCCAGATCCCTTCTGCTGCTCTTCCCAACTCTCCTGCAGCACTGGAATACAAAGTCTGCTCCTGACATCAAGTGCCAAAATGTTAGGAATATATCTGGCCTTGAAGCCAGCGAGAATTCCACACCTGCTGAAGCTCCTGTGGAAAAGGGACATAGATTATATATTTTATATATATAATTACATTCTATATTTTGCAGTATATCGAAGAATTTAAGATCTGTCTCCCAGGGTATAAGACAATATAGGAGATATGCTCCTAGGAGCTTGTCTTGCCCCCCCCCCAAAAAAAATATGATCTACACTTGTTCATGGTATAAACAGAGCTAAATTGCAATTCTCTCCACTGATTCAATTCTGTTTGTAAGTAAGGAAAGCAATTAAAGATGCCATTAGCCTGGTGATGAGGACGTTTCCATCCTCCACGTGACTCTTACTTGAGCATCTGTGCTCTTGTGAGCAATCCTGTGATTAAATTCATGATCCCTCTGAAGATAATCTCCTAATTTCTGCTTGCTTATTCTCTCAAATTAAAAAAATTGTTTGTCTGAAACCTGAAAACGATACAATTAAGTGTATGTAGCCTAAAGTAAAGCCAAATTTTAGAAATTATATAAATTGTACCTGTTGACTATGTCCTCTGCTCAAGACAAAGATTTTTGCTAGGATTGGCCAAAGAGATTTTCAGAATCTCATTGCTTCAGGCACTTTGTATGACTGCATTGTAAGAAATCTGAACAATAGCAGTAAAAACATTTTCCAGAATGGAATCTCCTGGAGTGGGAGCCAGTGTGACCCACAGGCTGCTTGCAAAAATAGTCTAAGGAAAATCTCTGTACTTGACATGGAACAAAGATCAACAAATGGCAGCTCTGGGAAAGACTGGGGTGTTTATTAGCTTTTGTCATCACCCTTTTAAAAAAGATTGGTTGCAATATCAGGAGCCTAACTTAATCAGTACCGGTGAGGGAGGGGTAGGATCTTAACTAGAAGAGGAAAAATAAGGATTAGAGAGATTTCATATGGGCTTAGAGAATTTTGTCATCCTTGGTTATTTAATGAAGTAACTGAAGCAGTGCTGCAGCTCATAATAGTTCTCTCTCAAAAATATAGCACAAGGGTACCAAGGGGAAAAAGAAAAAGAAACACAGTTCTTATCCTAAGAAAGAGTGAAAGCAATTAGCAGCTAGGGAATTATAAATTGTACTCATTAATTAAAATTCCAGGGAAAGTACTCACATATTTTCCAACATTTTATCAAAGCACATGGGAAACCTATAGATTCACAGGCATCATGGATTTACTGAGAACAAACTCTGTCAAGACAATCTAATTCCTTTCTCTCAAAGACAACTGGCCCTGGGAATGCAGAAAAAGCAGTGGGAGTCAAATGTCTGGGCTCCAGTAAAGCCTTGGCTGCTGTCTCCTGGAACATCCACACGAGGAAATATCCTCTGGATGAAATTACTGCAGGACCTGTGCAGGGAAAGGACATTGAGGCTGCAACATTCAGTGATTCAGAGAAAACTGAAGGACTTGTGCCTAATTCTGTCCCAGAAAATCCTGTTTGTGCTCTCAGTGCTGACTTGGAAGATGGAATAGAGAGTGTCCTTATTAAATTTGCAAATGCCAGTAAGCTGAGCCTGCAAGTACCCGGGATAAATAAAAGTATAAATAAATAAATGTCTGAGAAGAGATGCAGGTCAATAGGAAGAAGTGTTAACACTGGTCCAAACAGAAATAGTCCACTGCAAAAATACAAGGTGGGGAATAAATCATGAGGGAACATTAATGCTGAACTTGGGAGCCTCAGGGACTCAGAGCTGGACATGAGTCAGGGAGCCAGCACTGCTAATGCAGCTGCAGAAATGGGATGTGCAGCAGGAGAGGGTTAATGAAAGTGAAGGAATATTCTGCTCTGCTCTGCAGTGGTGCCACCTCTGGACCCTGGTTTTGGGGCCATTCTTCAGGAAAGATGCTGCTGAGTTTAAGAAAATTCAGAGCTACAGTGAAGGACTTTTTAAACTCTGTGTAAGAATGAACGAAGTGGGATTGTCTTGCTTAAAGCATTGAAAACTGGGACAACAAATAAGTACTCGCCAGATGGACAGGAAAAGGAAAAAAAAAATATTTAATTGTAGCAAAAAAACCCCCAAAACCAAAAAAAGCCCACAAAAAACCCCAACCAACAAAAAACCCCAACAGTGTTCAGGTTAGACATTAGAAGAGTTTCCCAAGGATAATAGTGAACTTTCAGAACAGTTGATCCTGGAATATTTTAGTCCCCAGCACTGAAAGTCTCTAAGGACACTGCTGAGGAAAGGCTCAGTGCAGTTTTCTCACCATGTGGCTGGGGGATGAAGCTGGTGATAAGCTGAGGCTTCCTAGAATGATTCTCTTTGACTTTCTAGAATGCCTGAGTCTCCAGCTGCTGATAACTCCCCTTTCTGGAGTAATGCTAAGCCCATTTTTATGGACATTTTTTGTCTCTGAGATCCCCCTGCACAAGCCCCTGCCTGTTTGCTGGGGGAGGTTCTGTCCACACTGCCCCCATTATTTAATGGCTGTATTTAAAACATATTATCTTTCAATACCAATCTTCATTTATCTAATTTTAGGATATGGATAAGAATTATCCAGCATATTGCTTTTACAAAACATTAATCACCTGCATAAATGCAACAAAGTGGATGTAAACTCAATAGAGCCATGTGTGAAGATACCAGGACATAAACACATTGTGGAGCTTGAATAGACAAAAAAAGGAAGCCCTACACATGTGTAAAAGCAGTAACACTTTGTTATTCAGGTGAAAAGAAGAATATGAAACATATTTCTTTATTTTGTGAGTGACTTTACTTGAAACAGATACTCTTTGAACTAATAATCTCATCTATGGATCAAGCCTTAAGTGCCAGAGCTTTTCCATGAAAATTTCTTCTTATAACATGCAGAACAGGTAAAAGCAGTATTGAAACTGCACAACATTTTCTTTGAAAACTTCACTATTAAATAACACCAGAAAAAAAACCCAAAACACCAAAGTTGAAAAGGTTACTGCTGCATATTCAAAAAACATCTTTCTATGTTAAGAGATCTTCTTGAATTTAACCTAAAATTATTTCTTTACTTCTTCCTATCAGTTAGGAATCTTCAATATACAAAATGACGTAGATATACTGAAACATGTAATAGCTTAATAGTTTTCTGGTTTCCTCTATAAAGTTATTCTATACATCCAGAAGCATTGATTTAACAAAGTAAACTCTTCACATTTTTACATTTTTAAAAGAAAAAAAAACCAAACAAAACCCCCAGAAGCCTGTTGATTATAATTTGGGCTATTTGTGTGTTTATAGAGAGTTTATCTCTCTGATAGCTGATAGTCTCACTAACAGCCCATTCATCTGGATTTTCCCCCTAAATCCCTGGGACGTGATTCCAGGGCTGCGAGCAGGTGCCTGGGGCTGTACTTGGTGCCTGTGCTCACGGTGATGCTCACAGATTCCCTCCCTAAGGATTCTACAAGAAGATTGGCTCCTAGAAGAAATATTTTTCAGGAAGCTGCTGAAATAAGGAATAATTCAGGAAGCAAGTCTCACTTCACCTCACTGAAATGTATGTTGTTCATCTCAGAAGAATTTACTGAATGAACTTTACATTTAAATCTCTTTTAAAGCTGCTCAGAGTCACCGAGCTCCTGGCTAGTTTTGTTCTCTGGATAAGATTGAGATGTTATTGCTCCCAAGAAACAGACAATCCCAAAACTATGAGCACTTGATCAGCTCAATCCCAACCCCTTTTCCCAAGTGCCCCCAGCCCTGTGACTCCCACTTTGGTTGAAAAGCACAGGCAGGAGTGAGGGACTGGCACCCAGTCCGGACCACTCCCAGTTTGCTGCACCTCCAGCACGTTACAAACAGCACTGACAGGAACTAAACACCTTCCATACAATGCCCCCAAAATTATAGCAGCAGAACACAGAAGACCCAAATAAAGGTGATGAGATACAGATCAAGACTGTTAAAATACACAGGATTGTCCTCCTGTGTCCATTAGAGGTTTCTGTTAACTGTCATATTCTTTTTTTTTCTGAAAAATCGAATGAAATTGTTGTTTATGTTTTGATTATGTTTCTAAACACAGATCTGCAACTGGAGGAATTTACTGAGTTTCTTATCCAGGATCTGCCCTCCCTCTCTAAGTACTAGCCAAACAATAGTTCTGGAGAGAGCAGGAGCTTCGTAGCAATCATGGCTCATTGAGTGAAATAAGAAATCCACTCTGGTTTGTGCCCTGCTACAAATAGAACCTGCCTGATCTACAGTCTGAGCACAGCCAGAGCTGATAAAGGACAGTGATAATCCCTGATGTCACCATTGCTGAAGACACTCAGCAAAACTCAAAAAGACTCAATGTACTATAACAGTGATGCAGACTTCCCAAGCTGGGTATAATTCCATCAAAAAGAAAGACTGAGTTTCAGTAACCCTGTTAACCCTGGTCTCTTTCAGCACTAGTGAATTTTGCCCATTCCTGCCTCATGTAGGAAACCTTTCATGTTGTTACAGCAACCAGCTGAGCTTCTTTGAAAAATCATATGCCTGATAAAATGGAAAAGATTCTGTTCCAGTTAGATATCAGCCTGTTGGCAGCCATGGGCTATTTTGGGAATCACGCTTCCAATACTGCATGTCAAGCCAAGATATCGACTTCTGCCAAGGATACAGCTTGATGGGAGTTTAAAAGGACTTCAGGTTTTCTAACCAGATCTTAAAAAAACTATTTCTGTAATAGTTTTTTCTTGATTCTGCTTAAATCAAGATTATAGTATGTCAAGGGATTTACTGTTCTGTAGTGAAGAATATTACATGCACCTTTTTATAGTATGTGAATATAATTCAGCAAGGTACTTTAACGAGTGTTTTCTGCTAGTATATATTTCAGGGTATATGCATGTCTCTTGCTGAAGGAAAACCTAAATTACTGAGGATAAATTCTGTGTCAAATTGTCAAAAGCAGCTTTTCACTTTACTGCTTGACCAAACTGGTGTGTTGCTAAGAATCAAAGTGTAATTCTGCACCTCTGCAGGTCTCCAACCTCCTAAAAACTCTACTGCTGGAAGACAAGTTCTTCTGTGAGGACTGGAAATGATGAGAGGGCTGCTCTCTATGGGTGTGTGTTCTTTACCTCCACAGATGCTCACATTTCTCTCCATGTGCTCTCAAGTGTCCCTGCCTGTGGGCTGGCCCTGCTGAGCAGAGTGTGGCACTCACACTGTCCCTCTCCTCCCCTCACCCAGCACTGATTTTCTCTTCTGCACAGCCTTCAGTTTTATTGGAACTTAATTATGAATCAGACTTCCACATTTTTAGTCCCATGGGTATAAAGCATCTCCAGGGAAAGATAACGATGTTATGGATGAGAGTATGATAATATAAATCTCATTTTTGTAAGAAGCTAAGCTACACAGAAAAATGTCTGTCAGAGGTTATAACTTCCACGACTTCAGTGGAGCTCTCCCAGGACTTCAGCTGGTTCCTCCTTATCTCAGAAGGCAAATCTGGGGAAGAATCATTAGACTTGTTTCTTTCTTTGGCTGAGAATGTCCAGTGATTGAAGTCACTGTCCCCAAAGAAAGCATTTTTACCACCTGGTCTAAGAAATTCCAGGGACAGTGACCTCCAGAGTGGAAGATGTTTCTGCTGCTCTGCAGGTTTTCCAGAGACACTGGCAAAAGACAGAAGGAAAATAGTCCAGTGTGTACCATGGGAAGGCCTGGTGAACATTTTCTGGATACAGTTCTTATTTTTTTTTACATTTTTACCTTTCCTGAGTATGGTGAAAAACAGCTTGTAAGTTCCCAGAAAATGTGTATTTGGATGTGAAATCTGAATAGTGCCTGACACTCTAGCAAGTGTCAAATAAGTGGGTGCCTGTGTGTCTGCTATTTTTATTTAATTCATCGAAAATGCTCCTTTTCTGATTTGGAAGAGACTGGAACTAAAGAAAACAGCTGACACTTCAGGGCCAGTGTTAACAATGGCTCTACAAATATTTCTTGGGGCTTCCAAGCCTTGAGAATAATGAAATATTAATTTGATTTCTTTTTAAAAAATTGTAAATTATACCAACTTAAGAGGCAAACTTGTAGATCCCTTTAATGGCTCTTTCCTGCTAGCTTAGAACTGTGGTTTGTGTACAAGCTCTCCTTTCTAGAGGTGGGACTTTAAAGGAATCATTTGAAATTGGAGGCAGATTCTCTTTGCACGTTATCAAAACAGCAGTGAGCTGTGAAAAACACCAAAATTTCTCCCAGCTGCAACCATGTGCCTGGAAGCTGCTTTCAAACTTATTTTTGGAGTTTCCATGTATCTTGTAGCACCACTGAGCCCTGCAGTTTTGCAGGAAAGGTCTCCTGTTCCCGCTCGGGCTGGACTCGTGCCCAGGTGAGGAGCAAAGCTGAGCCCCAGTAAAACCAGTGCCAGCGAGCTCGAGAGGCTCATTAAAATAGAAATAGCTCAGACAAGTGGTGCAGCCACACAAAATTTTCCTGGCAGGGGAGGAAAGGGGTGCACTTGAGCTGGCACATGAATGTCAGGCTCAGGATTCCCCTCCCGTGGTGATCTCACCCTAAATCCTAACAGGGGCTGCCTCCTAGTAATGGTTTAGCTACAAAATACCATTTCCCCTCATTCAGAGAGGATGACAGAAACCCAAAATTACCTTCTTCTGTTCTTTTCATACTTCTACACCCTAGTTGTTTCAGTGAAACCTTCAGAAAGCCGGGATATGGGAATGAGTTTCCGCTTGCCCATCTCCCTGTCAGCCTCCAATTTGATTTATACTTCAGCAGCCTATAGATTTGGTCTTTTGATACTTTGTAGTTTTGGAGAAAATAGGTAAGAAAGGCTGATTTTTTTCATTTCAGCTATTGAGAGTGTAGACTTTTGCAATTATTTGATGGCCTGACAGCAGAGAATGTGATGACTCACAGAAGGCAATGAGGAGGAAGCAATTGTCTTTCACGGACAAAGCGAGTGAAATGACACAAAATGGAGTTTTATTTCAGAGATTTCCATAGAAACAGCAGAAGCAAGTCATTTGTACAGATTCAGAAAGATTCACAAGAACAGACCTAGGACAGAAAACACCTTGAGATCACAGATCTGGGAAGGTCAAAGAGCCACCTTCTTCCTCCAAAATGCCCTGCCAAGACTGGCATCTACCAAACACAAAGGAAGCAAGCAAGCCATCAGCCAGACAGAAATCTGGGCTCAGGTGCTGATTCTTGCATTGCTGTTGTCTCCTCTCCCCGTTCCTGCCACCAGGTCTGGCAAGACTGGGATGAGGAACCTGGAAAGGAATGGAATCCTTTCATCCTCCTGGGAGCTGTGCCTTCCCTTGGGCACTGCTGCCTGGGGTGGTCTCTGCGTGGCTCCTGTGGGAGCCCTGACCCGTCTCCCACCAGCCAGGGGCTGTGAACAGCACCCAGAAATGGGGTGAAGGTACAATGCTCATTAATTACATCCTCATTACCTTCTGAGTGGCAAAGGCTCAGTGTTCCATGGCAGAGCCCCTCCTGGGCTCCCTGAGCCCACTGTGAGATACCCCAGGCTGGAGGCACCAAAGGGGAAAAGGACTGGGAGCACCTGTGAAATATGAGGTTCACTTTCCTGGTGGATTTTAGAAGATTTGATAAAAGGCAATAAGAAATAAAGAAAAAAGCAAAAGGTTCTGTTGGCTGGGTGCCTGGCATTCAGCCAAGAGCAGCCCTGCTGGTTTGGAGACACCCCTTAAATCCATCAGCCCCTTGCATGTTCATAGACCTATCAGACATTTTCAAACTTTTCTGTAAACTATTGCCCATATTCCAGGAACTGTTTTACATGGCCACTCTTTCAGTCCACCTTTATAGAGCGTGTGTGATTTTTGGCTGTGGTTTTAATTTCTTTTTTTCATCAGTCTTAATTTGGGCTGTGGTGTTCAGTGTGCACAGACAGTGGGTGCTGGTGGCTGCTGTGTCAGTAGCAGTGTCTTCACTGGCTGTTATCCAGCCAGGGCACTTCATTACTGCAGACACTTTATCAGCCTGTGCTACTGCTAAAGAAAACTATACCTTAAAAACCATTTCAACACCACACATATGGCACCCACCCTAATATTTGTGAAGAGCCAATACCATAATATGTGTTTATAACACACTGACTCAGGGACTCCTTCCTGCCCTGCTGGGAAGGCACCCCTAGCTGCAGGAGCTCCCCATCCCTGGCAGCCCCACAGCAGAGGGGGAAGCTGGGCTGTGGCGAGCACTCAGTGACTTTCACAAGTCACACTTCCCTGCTGGAGCTATTTATAGCCACTGCCAGATTATGCAAGGATTCCCAGAACACTGCAGACTCCAGTTGGAAATTATATCTGCATAGCCTGGAGTTTATCAAGCAATATTTTTTAAAGCCCATTGTTAGCAGAATGAGTGTCTTGCAGTTAAAGCTGCAGGAAAGCGAGGTATATTTGGAGAGATTCCATACAATAAAGAAGTTAATTTTGTTTTGTTTGCCGGTAATTTTGGAAATTTATAGATTTTTTTTTAAATCCCAAAATGTTAGTTGCATTTAAAAAAGCCTGAAAACCCAACATAAATGGCTCATTTGATTGAAAAGTGAGATTTTTTCTGATGTTTGGAACAGTATATTTTAGAAAATGTGAGGGAATGTGAATAATTTGGACAAGAATACCTGAATTTCAATATTTTAATGTCAACGTTCTTTCAAATTTCTGACAAAATACAGTACCTTGCTATCCATTCATCCATGGGATAGGAACTTTCAGTGAAATCTTGGTTTATGTTGCAAATGTTACAAATTTCTTGCACTTTCATGTTGAAAATAGCAAATAATAAATCTGGGACTTACAATATTTCAGTGACATTTGAAAACCTGATAATCCTCAAGAAAGCAACTTAGTAGGAGAGCCATATGGATATAAAAGTAAAATACATATTTCACTCAATATCCATGTCTTCAATGGAAATACACTGCAAACACCTGCATCTATTTATTTTCCCCCAACTCTTAGGCCATGTAAATTTGCAGTACTTTTATGCTTTGAAATAGGTCAGTTGGCAGAGCTAATTCTTAATTTTTAAATGGCTTGTGACTCCTGAAGCAGGAATATCTGAAAATCAGACCCAAGAAGACCCATTGTGAAAATTTGGCTGTGTTTTGTTAAAAGCAAAATAGATTCATAATTCTATTACACAGTTTATTATCACTGAACCATCACAGATTTTTCACTGAAACATTAAATACAGACCCAAGTTTGGGTCAAGTCTGTTCAAAAATATAACCAACAATGATAATTTTCATGCCAGTGCATTCATTAATTTCAGAACTGAATTATTGAAGGATCCCAATTTATTTCAGACAGTGAAACAGTGAAACTCTGCTCACTGGTTTGCTGGTTAGCTAATCTATCCAAAAAACAAATTGTACTCTCCAGTATGAAGTGAACTTTGGATTCTAACAATAAATACAGCTACAGAGTCTGCACACTCATCTTCAGTAATAGGCTCACTTAGTAATATGCCTGGGCTTAACTGTAACATTTCATGAAATGTCTTAAATATGCCACAAAGCAGGGTTTCTACAGCTAGAATTAAAAACCCAACATCTGTGCTTGATTTAGAGACGGGGAGTGAAGAGTTTCCTATCGACCTGTTCATGCAGCATCCAGATCTCTGTACCTACATGTCAGGTTCTGCAGCTCAGTCCATTAAAAATAGAAAATAACTGGGAAGAGGGGAGAGAAGGAACGGAGTGGTTTCTAGACCCAGCATAATGTGGAAGGGATTTTTGTGGTATTTTTGTTTAGTGATGTCACCTGCACCTTTATTTTCACTCAGATTTGAACCTGGGAAATGCCATTTTTCTGTCAACAAACTGTGGAAGGAGTGATGTGAGATCAATTGTGTCCCCAGTTATCCATCACTAATGGGCTGGGCTGCAACATAAACCCTCAGGAGTAACTTTAGAGTCAGAAAGGAGCCAGATTAGGCAGCTTGAATTAGCCAGGAGTGGTTTCTTCCCAGACCCTTCATTTTTGAATCCAGCCTCCTGCCTTCCACTGCTCTGGCTCCTCAGCCTTTGGGCTCTGCAGTGACTCCCCAAGGTGTGAGGAGCCCATTTTTAGCTATCTGGGACAAAGTTAGCAGCACTGCTATTCTCACTGGGCACAGCATGCAACATCTATTCCCACACTAGGAGAGCATTTAGTAAGGTCACAAGGATGCCTACTCCTTATCAAACACATTCCCTGGAAACTTGGCAGGGGTTTCGTTTTACAGGAATTTAGGTGCAAATTAATGGCATTTGTTTTAGACTTATTTAAATTTCCCAGTGTTTGTGCAGAAAGAGATTTGCATTACCAACATATAACAGAAAATTCCCTGTCGGCAGCTTTCAAAGTCTAATTTTGCTCTCGTCAAATTGATTTTGAATCCATTTCATTGACCAATTCTGGTAGAGTTGCTTTACATTTGTACAGGAAGCACGCTGCATTTACACTCCTAAGATTTATTTTAATCTATTTAACCACTTCATAAGGGAGAAAACTGAGCTTTTAGCATCATTTTCAGGATAATAACAACGAGGCTGGAGGCAAGCAGAGTGATACATGCAAGGATGCAATTTTCCATGTTCAAAGAAGATCTTACGTAAACCAGAGACACAGAAGTGATGGACGTGTGGCTCTAAATGAAAACAGAGCCCTGCAAAGAGACAAGACTTGGTCAGAACACTGTGCCAGTCTGTCTAATAATCTGTGGTAAGAGGGGAATCCCCCACAGACTTTTGTTTCTTGTCCTTTTCCCAACATTTTCCAGTGGAAAGTGTCTGTGTGTGCTGGGCACGTTGCCAGGACAGAGAGGTGTAAATCGAGCTCCAGCAAGCACTGATGGTGCCCCAGAGCTCCCAGAGCATCTGTGCCAGCACAGAGGGCTCCTCAAGCCCTGCTCCAGCCACACCAAACTCATCCTCACAGGATGCAGTGAAGAGCTCATCACAATGCATCCAATGGGGAAAGATGGGATATGCTGGATCCTGAGGAAAGCCTTGTTTTAGGGAAGAGCCTGTTTTAGAAAACTTATTAAAAGGGAAAAAAGAAGAGCAGGAATAGAGTTATTATCACCAGCAAAGGCTGAATAGAGCCTCAGTAAATGGATGAGGGAGCTCAGACCACTCTGAGAATGCAAGAATAAAAAATATTTCATGTATAAAAATTTATTATGGATCTTAAGAAATATTGTATTCAGCTCTGTATCCTGAAAGCAGAATATTCACATCCCATACACAATACAAAATACTTGCTGTGGCATCATCAGCTGGGGTTTGTCCATTTGTTATGCATTGAGGCCCCTCCTCCACTTCCTCAGACTCAGCCAGAAATGAGAATGTGAAGATGGAGAGTTCATTGGTTTCAATTAATAGAAAAAAGCCTAAAGGGTGCCTTGTACAAGCCCTGTGCAATCAGAGCCCAGGGACCACGCCGAGTCCTTTTTTTGCAGGCGGGCAGAGCAGGTCCAGCAGGCAGCAGAGCTCTGCTCCCACTCTTACACCTTCATCCCCACCATGCTGGAATGGCACCCTGGATGTGCAGAACACCCCGGCCAGAGGGTGGCATTCGGGTAAAGCCCCACTCCAGCACCCAGCACAATAAATCCTACCAGCCTGTGTGTCCCAGTAAAGTCTTCACCAGAGGACACCTCTTGTCAGAGGTTGGCAGTCCTGCAGAGAGCAGCCACGCTTTGGGAACTCTCACATCTGCCTCTGTGACCTTGAACAAGTAATTGGCTTGTCTGGGCCTCAGTTTGCTGCCTGAAAAACATTTGCAGGGATTCTTGAGGATAAGATTGCACAGCCCTCGAATACAACGGCACTGAGGACGAGAAAAGCAGACAAACTTTTTTTTGGAAACACAGCTTTGTACTTCAACTATCAGAAAAAAACCCCAGCTGCACCAGAGTTCAAGCATGGGGGTCAAAAAAGGCTGTGATAAGAGAGGGCTCCCAGCTGTGCTGGTGGGCAATGAACATGTCCTGTGGCACTTGCCCAGCCCTGCTGACTGATAACAATGCAGTGCCTTGGCCTCCTGGCCACACGGAGGGACAGCACAGGCAGGGCTGGAGCTGCTCTGGGAAATGCAGCTCCTGGAAGGCTCCAGCAGGCAGGACACAGTTATATAATGACCATTCCCTCTGTCAGACACTGCCTGGCTCTGCTGGTGCTGGGAGCTCACGGCTCAGTGCCTCCCTGCCTGCCGTGACTGTAAGTGGCAGTGTCAACGCTCAGGCCAAAAATAACCCCCTGATGGATGGCATGGACACTCCACAGGCACCCAGGCAGCTTTTTATAGCAGCCCTTTGATTTCAGATACCAAACCTGGGCTATTTTGGGCACACAGGCTCGGGGAAACATTCATGATCTTTAGCTTACATGACTACTTGTGCACACAGGTGCTGTCAGAGTTCTTGTGGCTCTTCTTGAAGATAGGGAATATATTTATCCCACTGGACATTTGTACCCACGGAGGGATAACTAACCTAGAAAATGGAGACTGTACTATCACATGAGGTTTTCCAAATTGTTGCTGGAGTCTAAAGGACTTGTCACTTCCAGAAGTCTTAAGATGTCTGATGGTTTGATACTCAATGTAACTGAAAAGACTAATTTTGAATTGAATTAACTAGAAGTGAAATGTAACCTTGGGATGACTTTGATGCATTTCCTCATTTAAGGACTAGGAGAGGATATACATATATACACACATACATATATACGTACATATATTTATCTTTTAGTAAGAGAATGTGGTACTAATGGCAGATGTCTGATTCACCCTTCTGGCAGACAGAAGTTCACTATTTATTGATGGTGTATATTTCCCTATCCAAACACATTTGTTAAAACAGAATGTACCTCTGGTACAACTCTACCAGCCATAAACAGCACTAGAATCTCCTGTGTGGGCAGAGCCCTTGCTATGTTCACATCAGTTCAGTACAGCAGGGTAACAGAACTGGAACATTTTGGCAGCATCACCTGCTTTACACATTACTATCAACATCCTAGGGAACTGTATTTCTGATATTCACTGTTGTAGTCAGAGCCAAATCTCAAGGAAAGGTGTCTAGATGGTAAAAGTCCTTGAGTAGCTTGAGGAATGCTGGCCAGATCAGACCTAGTTTACCACAGCACACACAAATCATCACTGGCTAAGATTTTTCAAAGGAAGATTGTAATTCCTATGGCAACCACCTCATCTGCAGCTGATTAAATACTAGTTCAAACTAACAAATCAACTTTCACCTAGGAAAACATAACACCAGGAGACAGGAACAAGCAGATGCTCTGGAGGGACAAATTTAAAAGAGAGAAGAGGCCTTGTAAGGTGCCACATCTGGAATTCTGTATCCAGTGTGGGCTTTGCTGCTGTCCAATGCCTCCAGTTCAGAAAGTCTCTGCTCCCTGCACCTGGCACCACTCACAGAACAGAGAGCAGCATCTGTATTATCCAGGACAGACACAGCATTGGGAGGTAAAGAAATGCAGCAAAAACAAATCCATGCCTCAGCATCAGAAAAGCTGGAACAGATGCCCAGCTGTACTTTAAAACTTCTCATTGCAGTTTCTTGATCATGTTACCTTTCAATATGACTTTATAGCCAAACTAGGCAAAAAAAATGCACAAGCGAAAAAACATCAGTGTTATGAACACTTAGCCAATATTTGGGATAATTGAAAAAGTTAATTTCACAAGAAGTCTGTGAATAAGGCCTTATTTCTTCTGGAAATAAATCTGGTCCTAAATACCAGTGCATTAAGGCTTCTTAAGGCTGGAAGTAGGGTGATTCCAACTTGTCCTATTTTAACAGAGTATTCCCAAGGTATGCTTTAAAACTACAGAATGCAATTCATTTCCCAATTACTTTGAAAGGATTAAAAACCTGACCAGATTAGATTCAAAGCCTGGGCAGCAATTGCTACAGCTGAGTATTTTCATATACCTATGCATTTCAGCTGTTCCCTGATGGTAAAAGCCCCTGGTCATCAAGGAAAACTCAATCCTTCAGCCTTTCTCCCCTTAGGCACACTAATGAATTTATTTATGGATGTTAATCCAACTAGGAAATTGTTCCTCTGTACATAATCTCCCTCTGCTTTAACATTTGACCATTTCAAAAGCTGGAAGAGAGACTATGACCTTCAATGGAAACACTAAAATTAGAAGAATAAATGAAAACAAAAGATTGAAAGGTTACTACAATTATGGTTAAAGTAAGGGGGGAGAAATTGCCTTTTATTTTTAAAGCTGACCTACAATATCCATCTATCTGTGCATGGGTGTCCCTATGCTTTAGCAGGTTTCTTCTTTACCTTTTCCAGGTCTCCATAGTCTGGTCTAGCTCCAGGGAAAGCCCATTGAAGATTATATATCTTGTTGTGCTGCATCTGCCAAAACTGCTTTATTTGAGAAAACAACAGAAAATAGGCCAAACTAAGATTAATAGAGATTCATAACTTACACTGTCAATCAGAGCACAGGCGTCAGAAAAATATATAGTAACACAATGAGTTGATTTGGATGTAAGGAAGTTCCCTTCCCTTCCCTTTGAAATTCAGTAGTGATTTTTAATTCTGCCGTTTGTCAGAAAATGTACTAAAATATGAAAGCTTAAGAGAGATGCAGCCATGATCAGAGAGGAGCTGCATTGTCATAAACCATCCTTCTCTCAATTTATTAGTGTTATAAAATCTGACAGGAAATCAAAATGGAAGAAACTCTTTGCTGAACATTCCTAGTGTGGGGAATCTGCTGAGGGGAGACTCCCAGGCTCTGCACAGCAGGACCAGCAAGTCAGGGTAAGCAAATACTGATTATTAGCTATTTCCCACAACCTCCTGTGTGCCAGCACCTCAGAAAGGAAACCAGTCCACTGCACCAAGATGCTCTGAGAGGAAGGCAATGCCTTCCCCTTAAAATGGAAATGTGCAAACCTCCCTGAGGAAGCTGCGAGCAGAGCCAGGATGAAGGGCACAGCACCAAGGAACAGTCCAGGAGCCATCTGCACTCCCAGCTGGGCACTCCCCAGCCCCTGCTCATGGAAATTGTCCAGAGGATGGCTCTGCACTGCACAATTCACACCACTAATGTGCACTAACTCCCCAGTTATAAACTAATTCCCCCCTCTTACCAGGGATTTATCACCACACACTCCAGAGGGTGATGGTTGTACCCACCAGGAGCTGCCTGATCCATTCTAAATACCCAAGCCAAGTCTCCCACTATATCACACTTGTGTCATCCCAATGGAGCATGAAAATCTCCAGACTGATGACAAAACAATAGGTCAAAATCTTGATTATTTTATTTTTCTACTGTTTTTACCTGAAAGCATTATTTATATACTGTAAGTATGTAGAAGCATATAAGAAATACCTAAGTTTTATGATTACATGACTCAGAAAAATAACAATGAGCATTCTTGGACACAACCTGACAGCAGGTT
This sequence comes from Sturnus vulgaris, assembly GCF_052056855.1. NCBI lineage: Eukaryota > Metazoa > Chordata > Aves > Passeriformes > Sturnidae > Sturnus > Sturnus vulgaris. Next base: position 2,622,053 of record NC_142254.1, on the reverse strand, counting down.
GGCAAGTGGAGGGAAATAATTCTGAATTCTCTTCATTTCAGCGTGAAATAATGTCAATTATTATTATTCATTATTGTATAATGAAATAATTATTATTCTTCATTATTAGTTCATAATGAAATTGTATAAGCTACAGACAACTCCCAATTAATGTCTGAAATACCCTTGTAATTTAGCTTTCAAAGGGGAAAAGTTGAAACAACCATCAATTAAAGATCAAAAATATCAGACTGTTGTTTTTGTATCTAAGTGTTATCAGTCTATTTCCAAGATTTTTAGAAGTCCCCGGTGTCAGATGTGAGCCCCATTGTTTGAGTACAATGCAAATTGTCAGGCATGCAATGTCTGGGGGCTTTTCTCATCCCCAGTGCGAGGTGCTGGGGGAAAGGAGGGCTGCTGACAGGAGACTGATAAAACTCACATCTGACTCAGATGCTCCACAGCCCCACTCAGACAGACAGACAGACAGACAGACAGACAGACAGACTCTGCTGTCCCTGACATTGGGCAAAGGCAGGGGAGGGCTCCCAGGTGAGGACTGAGCAGTTTTTGGCTGCCTGTGCCACCTGCACTGCCAGATGTGGGGTTCTGACCTCCCCTAAGCTCACACAGGGAGAATCCCCCTTCCCAGAAGCCCAAAATGGGCTTTTCAGCAGATGTGAGTGCAGTGTAGGTTAGCAGATTTCTAAACTCACAGGTGAAAAACTGGAATCAGAGTGAATTACATAGTTTAAAGTATTTCCATAATTAGAATTATAAAAGTCTAAAGAATGTCCATAATTAGAACTGCTAAAGAATCTGTACTAAAAAAAATAGAAGCACTGGAAACCCATTTTTGGTAGAAGTTCTCATTCCCCTTGCTGGAAACCAAGAGAATCTCTGCAGGCAAAGCCCTATTCCCTCATTGCAAAGAGTGCAGAACCTGAACTACTTCATCTTTTCTCAGAACCAAGCATCTCTGCACACAGCACCTCTGCTCCACTTACCTCCAGATTCCAGCAGTAGATTTCCTGCCTCTTTTCTGGAAGGGCTGGGATATTTTTACTGTAAGCAGGCAGTGTTCAGTGTTTGCACCTGCTCCAAGTTGTGAGCAGCAGCAAAATAACTCCCAACTGCTCTTGGAGCAAAAAGCTGAAAAGATTTTAAACATTCTACCCACAGCTGACACCGTTCCTTCTTGTATTTAGTTCAGCTCTTTCATTTCCACCAAGTACCTGGAAAAAAAGAATAAATTGTAAGGTGCCAGATGAGGAGCCATTTTTGCCTAAGTGGAGCTGTAAAAAAGAATACTTTTGCTCCTAAGAGGAATTGATTGAAATGTAGGCTGTCAGCCTATTAATTGCAGAGCAGACACAAAAAGTTAGCCCAAATGGATAAATAATGGTATTGCACTTCATTTAGACTGTAGTGAAATGAGCTACCTACTTTGCTTTCATATGCAGTCACTCCACTAAGACAGAATTATTCTAATTTAGTTGGATCAGTTATTTGAGCGTTCTAGAAAAATATTGACAGCTAATTAAAGTTGAACAACTACTACTTCTACTCTTTTCCTACCCTGTGTTTTGGTCACAGCTTGACTCTGTTCTCTCATTGGGCCAGGGGGACTCAGCTGATGCTGCTCCTGGAACTGATTTTTCACCACCTGAACAAAGTGCTTGTGTGTTTTCATGCCTCCAGTTCCAGCACTGTTCTCTGTGGTGGATCAGACTCATTAATCCCCAATTTCCATGAGTACAAGTAATTGGAATGCTGGTTCTTTAGCAGGCAAATTCTGGCTGTAGTTATTCATAAATATGTCTTTAAAAAACCCAAAATATGGTGCTGCAATATCAGGCAGTGGTTTGCTGCTTTAGAGATGGCAAATCTTACTGTGCATAAACTCCAGAACCAGAATGCTGTGTTCCCATACTAATATTATTTATCTTTAAATTAAAGTTTGGTAGGACAAGTGGTATTTCAAACTGTAGATAAGACAACCTATGTGAGACTTTGAGAAGTCTTTGGGAATCTTGGTTAATACTTTCAGCAGAATAGTGGGACACTACCACTTTTATACTCAGGAGGAGATAATTTTAAATTAGTCATAGTTTGAAAAAAAAAAAGGCAAAAAGCTTCAATCTTTGAGTATTGTTTTTTTTTTTTCAAAAATGGGAAACTTTTATTATGCAATTAGTTTTAAAAAATAGTCTATGGTAGCCACAGATTCTGTTCAAGTCTTCCTTGTTTTTAGAGGGCTGGGTGCTCTTCTGTAGGATGGCTTAGAGACTTTAGTAGGATTTCAGATATTTTTGGTAGCAGAGCTTTTGGCTCTTCTCTTCTAATGGTGAAGCCAGTGCAAATTGGGATAGCAGGAAATTCTCACTGCAATGCAAGCACACATTCTGCTCGGTCAGCCTGGGCTTCACAGATCTCACCACTTCCAGCGGCTACTTTGAAGACATATGCAAGAAAAAATACACCACAAACTGATCTTTCAATTGTTGTTCCAGTGGAGAGCAGAACTTTAACTGGTACTTTCCCATGCAGAGTTCCCACCCTCTTCCAGAACACAAATACTCAGCCATGGCTGCAGAACAGAAAATCCCAAGTGACAGGGATGCACAGCCATTAGCAGCAGTGTCAGAATGGTCTCAGCACTGGCTGCTCCCAGAGACATGCCAGGAACCAGCCAGGGACAATATTCCTTAGTTCTCCACTGACAGAGAAGTAATCTTAGATGCCATAAGCAGCAAGTAAGTTGAATGCATAAATTTGTGTCCTTGGCAGAGATTTCATGGCTGATCCCCTGCAGACCCAAAGCACAGAGCCTGAGTGCCCAGGCACTGCAGTTATTTGACAAGTGTGGATTAACACGAGTTCAGAGGCACCAGCTGTGCTTTGACTGGACCCTTCCCTACTGAGCTCTAAACCAGGGATGCTCCACTTGTTCCATTTCTCTTTCTGCACAACTGTTGGCTTGAATCTGCATTTTGAGTTAAATGTAACAAGGCAAACCCTATCACAGAATTAATGTTTAAACACCTTTGTACAGTAGGCTAAAGGCAGTATTAATACATCCCATTTTGTGCCATTTCCAATGCCTTGTCAAAGATAAGATAATCTCATTAATCCTGTTGTGCTCCCTCCCAGGAGGTGAAACACCAGACAAAAGAACACAGAAATAAGGTGGTTGAAAAGGGGCCTGACACCAGAGCATCAGAGCAAAGCTGTAGATGCTGCCAAAGTTTCTGAAAAAGCCCAAATTTGAATTAGGGATCTTCACATTTTGTATCTCCCACCCTAGACTCACATATAAAAACAATTCTTTTTGACTGGTCTAAAGTGTGGTGGAAAACAGACAGCTTTCATTCACTCCTGCAGTTACTCCCTAACTTTGCCTCTAAACAATTCACAGTCCTCAGAGCCTCAGAGAAAATTGTGAAATGAGAGCATTTTTCCCAATTCAAAGTAATACAACAAAAATATATAAATACACTTTAAGCTCTGTTACTGTTGCATTTATGAAATATATCTGTCTCTTAAGCAGATATAATATTTCCTTCCCACCTTCCTTATACTTTCATTTGACATCAATTATTAGTTCAGAAGACAATAACAAAAGGTAAGACATTTTGTATCAATTAGTTGTATTAATATTAAATAAGAAATGCATAGAGGATTGTGGTAAAAGTTAGAATTACACAAACTGCATTTCCACACTTACTATTAAAGTAATGGGAATTCTGCAAACCTGGAAAATAGAAATTTCCATCAGGGCTCCAGTAAAAGCAAGAGAAAACTGTGAAGAGCCTGTGTAGCATTCAGAGGTTCAGCTGCTTTCTGCTCACAAAAATACAGCTTTAGTCAGTCACATCCTGAGGATAACTCATGACTCCCCATTTTGTGCTTTTATAACCAAAAAATGCCTTCACACTGAGTGAACTCTTCTTACAAGATTTGGATGATAAAAATAAGATAGAAGTAACAAGCCCTGGAGAGTAAAAAGCAACACATGAAACAGAAGGAGAGTTGTCATCAAAACTGTAAAAAATACATTATGAAAATAGAGTGTCCAAATGAACATGAGGGTTAAATGCAGAGTTGGAAACTTTAAGGAAAACCTATCAAAGGGGACAGAGATAAAGCCTCCACACCAACCATCAGCTGCAGACCATCAATCCTTGCCTGACACAAGTGGATTTCACTCAGCTACTTGGGGTTTTCAGTGTTCTGGAGAGAGCTGTTATACTTCAGTCACACTCAGTGTTACACAGAGATTCTGTGTTTGAAAACAGAGATCAGAATCACACAAAGAATCAGTTGGCTTCAAGACTTCTCCATTTTCTAAAAGTTTTTAGTTAGCATTTTTTTAGCTGGGCTGTCTGGCCTTTGGACACAAACAGATTTTCAGGCTGTCTGAAAGCTTCTCATGGATTTCCTTTTTTCCCATGGAATTCCAGGTTTTAACTTTGTGTTTTCACCCACTCCCTGCACATGTTGCAACTCAGAAGGAGCAGTGATTGCTAGCAATCACTTCATAACAACAGAGAAAGCTTTCTGTCCTTGTTACCAGGACAAATGTGTTCTCAGATAATTATTTCACAGTATCATTGGCATAAACTCCCTCAGCTCAGAGCACCCAAAGCTGTGAACATCCTGGCTCAGCAGTCTCAGCCTCTGCAACAGACACCCACAGTGAGAGACACCCAAGAGTTACTGCTTGCCAAAGACTTGCTGGAAGCCCAACTAAGTATTTGGGGCCAAATTATTGGAGGACTACTACTACTACTACTACTACTACTACCACTACTACTACTACTGTTATTAATAATGTTTTACATTTTTATAGTATAATTATGATGGTGGTGATGATGATGAATGAAAGTATCCCCAAATGAGCCAGTTTCTTTAATCTTGAGACACCAAGAAACAGGAACAACCTGGTGCCATTGGCTCAGCTCAGCTCTCCCAGCAGTATGGTAACTCCTTGGAATTACCAGGCAAATTAGGAAAATGTGCTCTAACACCAAAAAAAAAAAAAAAAACAACAAACAAACCCCAAACCATCAGTCAGCCACTAACAGAAGTCAGCCTGTAGCCAGAGAGCATTCACAAAGGATTTGTAAAGCTCTCCCTAAGGAATGATCCACATCTCTACTGTGCAGGAAGCAGCACGTTCCCAATCCAGCCATGGCACAAGTTTCTTCCCAAGGGAAAATGGAATAAATGTGGCCTTGAGGACCAATGGCACTGTGATGTCATGATTCCACCTGGACCAGCCTGGATAACTCTTAGACAGAGAAACTTTTAAAATTAATGCTTGCTTTTATATAAGCTGATCCTGAATAAGCCATTTAACTTTAAAAAGTGCTGATGGAAATTCTGAATTGCCTTTTCATAGGAAATTAAGATTCTTCATTCCTACCCTGAGGGGGAGAAAAATTTATTGCAGACATTATTTCCCACTAATATTTTGTTGATTACCTCCAAACATTCCAATTTTTATCCTGTGAAAATCAGCAGGTAAGTCTGTGAAATGTGTGACTGAACAATCCAGTTTCTTTAAACCAACAGAAAATTATTGTACGTCTTATTTTCAAATGAAAATCAGAGCTCTGTAGGCCATTGAAAAAGCTGTGAGTGCTTAAAACTTTTTTTTTTTTTTTAAGAAAAACCTTTTCATAAATTAAAAATTACCGTTTTAAATCACCTTAGTGATTGCCCTAATGCTGTAACTTGGCAGGTTATAGGCTTTACAGACAACTTGTAAACCTTCCAAATAGACATCAATCATAGAAGTAATTGCATGGTCTTTATAAAGCAATCTGAACAATTATGCTCCAATACAAAAATCAATTTCCCCTATAACCAGCGATGAATCAGCTGCCCATTAACGAATAAAGATTGTGAATCATCATCTGTAAAAGATTTAAGACTGGAAAATGTAACAGCTTCTTAAAATTGGCTCCTAAGCTTGTCTGTTCCAGTGACTGCATGGCCGAGGTGGTTGGGAGCCACTGGAGTTTTTTCCAGTGTCCCAAAGTTCCCCTGATGTGCAGCTGGGAACTGCCTCTCCCAAGGACACACCTGTGTGGGAATGTCCCCTGCTCTCACCTGGGCTGGAAAACATCACAGATTCACAGATTCTCTGAGTCACAGAATCAGCCAGGCTGGAAAAGACGTTTGAGATCATTGAGTGCAGCCTGTGACCCAACACCCCCTTGTCACCAGACCATGGCACCAGTGACACATCCAGTCCTTCCCTGAACACCTCCAGGGACACTGCACAAAGCAAAAGGGCCTCCTTCAGCTCAGCATCCATAATGGGTTCCTAATTTCCTATGAAACCATTCCCTCCTCCGCCAGTATCAATTAAACGCCGTGTGAGTCAGGGGGCAGCAGAGCAGGCTGGCTGCTGACTAACGGGGCAGGGCAGCACCAGCTCCTGCAGAAATTCAGTGAGCTGATGGTGACTGGCAGCTCTGAGCAGAGGCAGCCACTGCAAGCACAGTGTCTGTGTTTTATGGGTGGGGATTATTGCATTTAAACCACTACCACGAGAAGACAAGATACACCACAGAGACTTTGATACAGAATAACCCAAATCTACTTCTGCTTGCCAATGTTTTGTAGTTTATGAGTATTTTACATTCTTTCCTCACTCTTTTTGCTGAGACTTGTTTGTGGTTACTGCACTGCAAAGAGAGAGAAAGGACAGCAACACACACGGAGCTCTTTGGGGAAAAAAGGCCAATTTATTGTACAGACAGCCCGGATTTAAAGTGTGTTAGTGCAGCCAGGGCAGGACAGGAGCTCATTGGACAATTGGGAAAAACATCCTTGGGACAGCACCTCAGGATGTGTCCCACGGGAAAGACACCAGGGGTTAATGTTGGTGATGAATTCCACTCTGTTTGTCACCGTGTTCTCACCCTGGGAGACTCCTCCCTAACTGAAGCTGCAGTCAGCTTGTCAGCCTGGGAATGGAGCTGAGAGTCAGGAGAAATCCAGGCCTGAAAAGAATTTCCAAGCTGTAATTCCCCGGCTCTCTGAATGTGTGTGTGTATGCCTAAAAAATTTAGGCAATGTGTTATTTTTAACCTCTTCTTTTTATAAGCATTGTATGTGATGTAAATCAACACATCCTTTGCCAGAAGGAAAAAAGTTTGCCAATCTGCAGAGACCAAAGGAAAAGGACAAACATGCAAGAAGTACTTCAGTAATTTTGAAATGAGCATGACAAATTTATTTTTCAGGTCACTGCATTCTATTACTTTATTTTCCTTAATCAGCCCTGGTTTACACTGCCCATAGTGTAATTAAGATCACTAATTTAATCTAAAATTGAAATAGATTTTTAAAAGTCAGTTTGTGCTTTCAGCTCGGATCCTAACACACAGCAAGTCAGCCAAATGTGAGGTGGTAGTTTTGAACTCGGTGCACAGGATTTTTGCTACTGTCTCCAAGTCTTCTGAGCTTAACAAACACTAAAAATCTGTTTAGACCAACTGCCCATTCCCACTTGCTCGGTTTTGAGAGAATGGTGTTTCTTTCCATGGAGGTTGAGGGTTTGGGGGAATTTTTAGTTTTTGGAGAAGGGACCAAAATTGTAATAAGGCACAATTCAAAGAATTCAATTGAATTTGAATTAAATTCAAATTTGAGCTTCAGATTTCCTTCTTCTGACTTCAGAATACTCTAATTACTATTTAGATAGTCTAATTTTGCCACAAAATTCATCTACATAGGTACATAAGAAATTTCCAGTTTTAGGGGAGTGAAAGAATGATTTCTAAAATAAATGTCAAAAAACACAGGAGGAAAGACAGACATGACCTTGAAGTTGTGCAAGTTATGTGCATTAACAGTAGAAATGACAAGCAGAAAAAATAAACAAGTCACAAACACCACAACACGATATAATTTCAGGTACTGCCTGTGTCCTTCCCATTAGGATGGTATAAGTGGGTCTAAAAAAGTATTTGCAGTTTTGTCTCAATCCAGCAGCTGCCCTGATCCCCCAAGAGCCATGTGACAAACGGGGAAACCAGCCACCTGTCTTGCCATTATCACTGCTTCTTTTCTTAATGCAGTACCATGAGCACAGAAAAGTCATCTTTATCTTTCAGACACAAATATTAGATGTTTTATTTATAAAAATAAAAAGATTTGTAGCCAACACAATTTTTCAAAGTTGAAAGTATCTCTTTAAAGAGTCCTCTTGAAAGATCGAATGCTTGGCATAACTCGATGAATTTTGCAGTTCTGGGTGTGAACAAGAAAAACACCTCATGTCAAAGACATTTCATAGTGAGGAGGAGGAAGCAGGACTTTCCCAAGGGCTGCTCATGCCCATGGCTGAGTCTGAGCTCAGAGCTGGGCACTGCCAGGGCTCACAGGATTTATCTGTTCCTACCATTGTCTGATCTCAGCAAACTCTCTCACTCCTCTGGGTGCCCTTTCTGCCCTTTATTCCTTTCTGAGGTATTTACAATATTCGTATTTTATGTTTTGTGTGAGGAGAGGGGCGAGAATTGGGATTGTTCACCTGCAGAGGAGAAGCTTTGGGCTGAGCTCAGGGTGGCCTTGCAGGGCCTGAAGGAGCTGCAGGAAAGATGGAGAGAGACAATTGGCAAGGGCTGGAGGGACAGCACACAGGGAATGGCTGCCAGTGGCAGAGGGCAGGGCTGGATGGAATATTGGGCAGGAATTGTTCCCTGGCAGGGTGGGCAGGGCTGGCACAGGGTGCCCAGAGCAGCTGTGGCTGCCCCTGGATCCCTGGCAGTGCCCAAGGCCAGGCTGGACATGGGGACAGTGGGAGGGGTCCCTGCCATGGCTGGGGGTTCTGGATGGGGCTTTATGGTCCCTTCCAGCCCAAAACACTCTGGGATTTTATGATAATGTAATTCTTAAATATCAAATGCCATAACTTAGAAAAATGTCCTCCAGCTCCCCCTCATTTCTTTATGGGTCTCAGGGTGCTCACCCTGCACAATGAGCTTTGTTCCTCAGTGAGGAAAGACGAAATCAATTACTTAGGGTATTATTTCATGATAATAAAACTGACTGGTTTGGCATCCAGCCATGTTTGAAACGTGCCAATGAGGGAGGAATTAGAGCAAAGTCTTCATGCATGCCCAACTTCAGAGTTCCAGTTCTGGGAGGCACTGTGTGCCCAGAGTTATCAGTTCTGTGTGCCCAGAGTTATCAGCTCCCAGAGGAATTTGTGGTGGCCTGATGCAGTGAGTCTTTACTCTTCCATCAGGGTAGAGAGTTTACAGGATTTTCCTATACTAATCCTGCTTGAGACAGTGAAGTAGAGTCACACATCCATAAATTTACCTCACCACCTCAGCACTGTGTGTTGATTCAGGAGTCATATCTGTCTTTTACATATAAGGAAGACTGGCAGTGGTTAATAAGACTTTAATTTCATGCAAGCCTCACGTGGAGATAACTCAGAATAGCAGAAGATACCAGAAATCGTTTATCCCATTGTATATACTTCATTTATTTTCCTTAGCATTAACTGCCCTTATTTTTTCCTCTTTCTCTTCTTCCAGTATATGCTGCCTTGAATCTCTTTTTCCAGATGGTTTCTATTACCCTTAACAGTAATATGAAAATTGCCCATGTGTTGTTTAAAGGTTCAGAACCAATTAGCTAAGACTTTGTTTTCATTTCACCAGCTCAAAATTTCTGTATATCTGATCACATTGTTCCAGCTGTGATCCTAATGAGCTAGAATTTCTCATTTTAGGGGCCCCTAAATTCTATTTATAGAGTATTTTCCAACAATGAATTCATCTGTTCAGAAAACAAGGTCGGACTGTGCTCAAAAATAACTTATAATGAGCCATGTCAGCAAATACCAGATAAAGGTAGTGCTGAAAGAGGGAAATGAATACTTTAAGCTCATTTATGATTTATGAGTTCAGGGTTGAAATGGAAGTGGCACGTAATAATGAGCAATGGAAATATCTCTTGTTTGGAAAGTGCAGATGAATAGAACTTTGGGCTTGAATAGGTTATTAATAGGTTATTGATCCAACCTATTTTTGCTGCAAGAAAATAGAAAAGAGACCAAAGCTCAAAAACTGGTCAGCAATAAACAAAAATATACTCCATCAGCCAATAGCCAAAGTAGAGATGAGCCATATGCACAGCCATAAAAATAGAGACCTTTAAGCATCAGTCATGGATATCTCACACATAAAACCACACTGCACGTGGAGGCACAATGTGCACATCCAGGGCTCCCACTCTTACTCCTCCCAGGTTTTCCAAGCAGATGACAATTGACTCTGGACAGTCCCAGGATGTCGTGGTAGTGAAAATTGATGTGACCTCCACGGAGAACACAACATTTCCTACTCCACGCCAAGGAATCAAAAATTCAGTGATTTTTTAGAGGTGGACATTTGCTTTCTTTCTACTTTCCCAGTAGAATTGTCCTATTGAGCAGTGCCTGACGAGGTCTGACTTCTGTGCAATGCCTACATCACTGGCATGTTTGGTTTTAATTCAACTCCATCCTGGGAAGCAGAGCCAGCCTTTGCTCTGTTCCTAAGGAACCTGTCAGAAATACAGTAATGCCTCTGTTCATGGCAAAGTTCTTAGAGCAGCTAAAATGTCATCAAGCTGAGAAAACCTCCTTAGCCAAAAATAAAAATTTAAATGGATGCATATTCATACATCTCTTTTTTTTTTTTTCCCCACAGAGCATAAAAATCATATTTTCATTGCAAAAATGTGTTTAAAGCAGGAAGATCCTGGTGGTCATGGCTGCCCTGGATCCCAGCTTGCCTCCAGGTCTTCCTCTGTAGATCAAGTCATGTGCTTAGCCACACTTACACAAAAATAATTTATATACAGCTGCAGCAGTCAGTCTGGTGAATAGTACAACCTGTTCAAATTTATTTAGTAATTTTGTTATATTTTAACTAGGTACGAAGGCTCCTGCTGAAATTTGCAGTTTTCACAAAACATAATTGCAAAATACAACTCAAGGAGAGCTGTTTGATTACTGCTGTTATTCCCTGGGCACCATGTGAATATTTTGCAATAAGAACATAAAGTAAGAGCAGGTTCACCTGTTGCTACATTTCCTGAGTTACATTCTTCCTCTTGCTTTAATTAACCAGAACTTTGCAATTCCTAACCTCTTCAAAAAAGTGCAAAAAAGCAATAGAAAATTCTTACACTAAGCTGGAAAGGCAGGCGATCAATTCCATCCATAACTGGAAAGTTTTTGAACTCTCTCAGCGACAGAAGTTTCGTGGGAGATTGTTTTCATCAGCAGGATGAATAAAAGATGAGTTGGCAGGTGAATCAAGTAGAAATATTTATTACTAGCATGCACTGAGAATGACACTAGAATGCCTCTAAAAGCCTGACTGGGGGAAAAAAAGAAATGAAAAAGTTAACTCTCACTCCAGAAAAGGAAATGAAGATAACCAGATAAGTAAGCACACCATGTGATTAAAAAAACCACACGAAAATTGAAGTCAAAACAAAATTGAAGCCAAAATGAAATTGAACCCCCTTTTCCTTTACATGGTCATAGAAGGGCAACAATGCCCCGTTTTTTCTGTGGGTTTTACAGAGGTTTCAGGCTTTTCACCACAGAAAATCAGACTATTGGCCAGTGCCATCTGCTCCACTGCAGCCAAAGATTTCAGAGACACAGGGCTTACCACAAAGTCAATATAAAAAGAAATAAATCCCTTTTTCAGCAGCGTTAGGGATTTACTACTATTGCCATAATTTCAATAATACAGCCATTATCTCTTACTCATAAATTAAACTCTGCAAGTGAGGGGAAGGGTCTGTGTGCCTGCCTTGGGAATTCACAGGGGATTTCACAGCAGAGAACCTGGCAAAGAGCAGGGTCCTGAATGCATGGCACATCAGGATTAGGGCTGGATGCGCTGATTTTGTTTTACATATGCCTTTGAACAGTCAGAAATAATTATTTCAGGCTTTTTTAAAAATAGGATGATGCAACATGAGCCCAACCCTGGAAGATTTCAATCATGACTTATTATTTCCTCTGAAAATCTGGCCAATCACTGGATTTCACTTCTAATAGAGTGAGAGCACAGAAAAGATCTGGTTAGCAAAGACTCCAAATGGGTTTGAGATCAGAACCCAACCCAAGGCCATGTGTGGAGCAAGTCCATGGAGGACCAGCTCCAAAGTTCACAGCTTTGCCCTGCTCCACCACTGCCCAGCATCTCAGTCCTTCAGTTGAGTTCCACTCGTGGTCTGGTTGCTTTATTTTCATAGTGAGTGGTTAGAAAGAGATTCAAACAAACTCCAGGCTGAAGTTTGGGATTACACAAAAAGTAAAGCTGGTCTAAGAGGACGATGCATTACTTTTATCAAATAGCAATGAGGACAAAGTTATTCCTCTGTCCCCCAGCACTTCTGATGGGTGTTATTTGCTGTGTTAATTCTGCATTCTGTGACAGCAGCAAACAGTGGGAGAAGCTTTTCCATGGAACTGTGGATTATTCACGTGTGCACCTGGCTGAAACCATACCTGGTCAGACTCTGGAATTCCCTCACCCTCCTGTGCGGAAGAAAGTCATGTCTCTCTTCTCATACTGCTCTAAAATGACAATGTTGCCCCTTTTTCTTGATGTAGTTGCTCGGAACAATGATCAGAAAATGTAATACCATGGAGTAACTGGAATAGGAGGGGGAGAGGCATGTGGGAAATGTGACAGCAAGAATACACTGAAGATGCAAGTTTTGGTAAGTTGCATTCAGTGCAGGCAACTATGTCCAGAAAAAAAAAAGAACTGGAGATAAAAGGAAAGGGTAAAGGGTGAGGGGAGTCTCATTTTATTCAAGAATGCCAGCTGACAATGAGGCTGGAGCAAGACATCTCTGTGAACACCCAGACCAACAGTGCATCCCCATTCCTCCAGGAGCATCCCAAGACAATTCCCGGACTAGAAGTTTGTCCCAATGAAAATGTTTTAACATAAGCAGCCATGGCACTGCAGCTGAAGCTGCACAGCAGCAGGAGGAGACACGGGGGTTATGGCTGAGCAATGATTTCCCCAGCTCTGGAAGCATCTTTTCCTCTTGTGCAACTGCAGACTCTCCAGGAAACTCAGGCAGGTGTGTCCTGGCTTCACTTGGATGTTCTTGTACCTCACAGTGCCGGGACAAGGAGATTATTCCAAAAAGCTTAACCCCTTAAGGTACTTGGGCCGTTCAAACTTGATCTTGAAAAAGAATTAATGCTAATCAAACTCTTGCTCAGATTATCCCGTTCATAAGTTTAAAGTACTAATAAATCACAAAGAATTTTTAACATGTGTATGGGTGATGGGTGGCTTTTTTCCCCTCTATTTTCAAGAGCATCTGAAATTTATGTTATGAAAAGAAAAAGAGCGAGGAGAGGCTGGTCACACAGCATAGCAACGCTTTTGCAAAACTCAGGTGACATCGTCTGGCCAAGCTCGGCTCTGCAGGTACCAAAGCAAGGATTATCCAGTAACGCACTGAAATGGGAATTCTGCTTGTTAAGAGAATCAACACAGAACTGGGAAGCTGTAAGAGCCACCTCAAAGCAACCAAGTCCATTTCAGAGGGGACAAACCAAAGCGACTGAACACAAATAGAGAGGAGCAAGCCCAAGGCTCCACGCTGGCAGCAGGACGCTGGCTCCTAAAGCACTGCAGTCAGCTGCAGGAGGAAGAACTTCTGCCACAGGGAGAACCTCTGGGCTGGTTTGAGAGAAGTACAAAGCCAGAGTCTGAACTCACCTACCCGCCCCAGAACAAGTCCCTATAGGATTGGCTCCAAAATTTCAGCAGGGAGGCAAGGGAAGTGCACTTCATGGCCTACTCATCTGCCACCCATATAATTTTAAACATTGCCTGCTGACCACAGTTCCCCTTCTGCACTGTTTGATTCAAAAAAACCTCATCAAGCCATGCAGTTTTTTCTCTTTCAGAAAAGTGCCAGAGAAGTTCCCTTAACCCAAATAAAAATCATAATTATTCTTCCCTGCTCCAATTGCTGGCTCCCAGTCACCTTTTTCCCAGAGGATGTTGAAGAGCTTCAGCCAGAGCATCCCCAGTCCCTGAGACCTGGTGCCCTGTGGGGCTGGCACAGGCCAGGCTGGGATGTCCCTGAGCCACCAGCACAGAAATGATCTCACCCAGCTGCCAAGTGCAGAGATCCAGCAGGAGCAGCGTGAGCCAACCCTTCAGAATAAACACAATGATCTGCTAAAATGGCAAGTGTTCTACTGGACAGTAACAATCTGAAGGTCAGTGTCCCCACCACAGGGGATACAAGGAAGGGAAAACATTCTTTTCATGTCACACCACACTTTGTAACTCCAAAATAAACTAACATCTTGGATTCTTTCCTTTCTACTTTCTGTGGAAGTACTGAGCCTGTGGCAATACAGATCACACACCAGCAGTGTGACAAAGTGATCCCTGACAAACCCCCAGGTGTGTACAGCTCTGCCTCATTACAACTACAGCTCTGAACAGAGAACCTCTGTTCAACTTAGTTCCAAAAAACTCCTCCTCAATTTTAGTCAGATTTCTTCTTCTGGAAGAAATCAGTCCCAAACAATTTTATTTTCTTTATAGGTAAGAACAGATAAATACTTGGAATTAATGGGAATAAAGTTAAGCCTCAAAGACTAAGGGCATGAACACATGCCTTGCTACTGGTCTATTGAGGAGTGGGGATTTATTGTTCCTGTAGGTGTTGTAGGGGGGGGTTGCATTATTTTAAGAAAATGACAACATTTTGAATGTTACAATGGTGCTTTAACTGCTGAAGAACACATACATATCAAAGTTAAAATAACTTTCTGTTAGTGTCAAATTAACTAAAGCCCAGTTTGGATATTTTGGTCAGTGAACTTGTGTCCCCTGTGCTACCTGGTTAATTTAATGGAACCTCAATAGTGTCATGATGTCTTTACTTCCATTTATTAACAGTTGTTTTCAGTGTGGAAAACCCCCAGAGCTACAAACACTTCAGCAAACTCAAGCTGTTTACTCCTACCCCAGGTTGAACATTTGTGCTCCCTGACCTGGAACCTGGCATATTTCCCTAGGAGCTACATTCCAGTGAAGCAACCAAAACACTGCCTTTCATCCATTTAAAGATTAGCTTTATGTGTGAAAGAAATATTTTTATTTCCAAAACCAGTGATTCCCTCTCACCAACTACAACAAAGTTAAAAAAAAAAGACCCTCTCCCAACTCTAACTACATTATGGAGGTCTGAATATTTAAATATAAATAAGCATAATAATTTAGGAGTTCTGAAGAAAAAAAGTGACAAAGTTGTATTTGAGCTCAAGGTCTAAGTTTAAGGTCAGAAAATATTTTTTTCTAGAATCCATGCTTGGCCTCAGATGTTTTATTTAAAAGTCATAATGCCCATAATTTTAAGACATAGAATTTGTTTGAGTATTATTGACTATTACTTCTCTTACTGCTGCAGAAATGAAGAACACAGAAGGCAAGCAGAACTATCTAACCTAAACCAGACTGTCTGCAAAGATGTTTATTCCAACAGACTTTCAATATTGCAGGAATTGCATCTAAATGTCCTTGTGAATCTTCACATCATCAAGCTTGCAGGACTAGGTTAATACAGTTAGCTTGTTCACATAAAAAATGTTTGACTCTCCAAGTCACAAAATACTATTTTTATTAGTGCCAGTTAGGTCTGATTGCACTAATTAGTGGAGCAATTGAGAGATGAAAATACCTATGATCCTGTTCAAACAGGTACAATTTTTCTCACCACAAGTGTATGGTGTACACATTACTGGGAATTTAGAGTGACTGAAATCTGGAACTTTGCTAACATACATTGGATAGTAGACACAACTGAATTGCTGTCAATTCAGGTAATTTCAGGGTGCAGTAAATTGTTGAACTCATGCAACTTACCGTGGTTGTAGTGGGTGAAGTCATCACAAAATATTTTGCTATGTGTACACTGGCACGGTTCATCACAACCTTTAATTTCTGCAGTGACTTTAAAATGTGATTCTTTCCTAAGTAAATATGCACACCTAATACTGCAGAGAATTGAGACTGAAAGGAATTGCAAGAAAATGCAACATTTCAGCACGGTGCACGCTTTCCTCTGTTTCAGCAGCTCTTCAGAGCTGAAGATCCCTCAGGCTTGATGAGAGAATCCCCCTCATTTTGATCAGTTCTTTTGGATCACCAGCTGGCAGAGATCATGAAAGGAGGGGGGACAGTATTGTCACCTTGTTCTTATGTGAGCCTGGAGGCAGAAATGAATCTCAGTGCTGATGTGGCTGCAGCAGCCCAGCTGTTTGATGGGATGAATGACACAGCAGCTGGCTGGGGTGTGTCACCTCCAGCTGGCTGCTCCTGTCACCTGTGTGACAGCCACAGTGACAGAGAGCAGAGGTCCAGGGGCTCTCTGGTAAGAAGTTCTGTCATCTCACAGCTGCGGGGTATCATCTGAGAATACAAAAAACTCGGTGCTCTGATAAGAACGCAGAATAACACCTTGCTTACCTGAAGGTTGTCTTCACCACGTGCTTAGCATTTCAGAGAATCAGCTTTGGGTTTCCAGAGTTCTCACACACTTCTATGTGTGGACCTTTCACCCTGGAGTGTTCTCATCCTGCTTAGTCCTAGCTCACACTCATTTTGTGCAGGGGGAGGAGTTTCTGGCAAATTCCTGTCTTTCCCTGTGTGCTTGCCCAGGGCAGTGGTGAAGTCACCACCACTGGAGATATTTAAACCCACGTGGATGTAGTGCTCAGGGACATGGTCTAGTGGTGGCCTTGGCAGTGCTGGGTTAACAGCTCAGTCAAATCTTAGAGATCTTTTCCAGCCTAAATGATTCTAAGTATGGATGGATTGCCTTCACTGATAGCAAAAAATTTCAGGGAATATGCAGTTGAATCCATGATTTGTATTTAAAAAACCAAGGAACAAAACCAAATCAAACTTTTAACTAGTTTAACATTACCCTTTTTCACCATAGATTATTATAGTGCTGCATGTCAAAACTGAGCAAACCTACCATGAAATGGGAAATAACTTTCTGATTTTCAGACACGTTCTCCTAAACAATCACTACCAATTTGCAGGTGCAGTTACAACCTATACACAACAATGTCTCCAGGAGTTACACCTGATGAAAAACTGCCACAGTGGCTCTTTCAAGAGATAACCTGGATTTCACCACTGGATGCTGAAAAGAACAGAACTTTGTGTTTATTTTATGACACTTTGTGCTTTGCTACACTACTCTTGCAGCAGCAGTTTGGCTCTATATTAAATATTCTCTAGACTATCTTCACAAGACGTGTCTCAGTTCACATCCCTTTGGTAAGGGTTTAGCACCTTTGTGCCTCTGGCTACACTGGTTAAGTAATTTCTCTGTTAAGAGGTAGTTGAGAGATGCTTTCGCACTACTTTATGGCTAAATTTCAAGCAGTAAAGCCTGTAACTGAACACACGAGAGGGTCTGTAAGAGCAAACAGAGCCCAGTGAAGCCAGAAGGGTCCAGGGATGCAGCTGAGGAGCTCTCCCCTCCTCATCCTCCACCCTGCAGGCAGAGCAGCCCTCTCCTGAGGTCAGCACAGGAGCCATGCCTGCCTGCCTTTCCTGGCACAGGAAATCTCACTCCCACAAGCACCAGCCTGGAGGATGAGAGCAGGGCACCCTTTAAACAAGCTGGACCCCAGCACCAAGAACTGCAGCAATCACCTGGCACAAATCCAAAGCCTGCCTGCAGCTCTTATGATCCAGAGCTTGGGGCAGATTTCCTGAGGTCAATCCTGGTTTGTTGGTATCAAGGGGAACAGACCTACTCATTGAATCTGCCTTCAGGCTGAATGGCTGGATGTATTCCAGTATGTACTAGACAGAAAGAAAAAGGAAAAAATTAACAGTAAATTCAGAAGTTTTTTAGAGATGCATTTAGTAATTGCAATTGTAGCACTGAATTAGTCAATCCTGAATAGTCAAAGCATGAATATTTTTTCAACTGTTTTAGCTTCCTTCTCCTTCTAATCCCATCTTCAAAACAGATTATCAAATGCCTGAAAAAAACACTAAGAAATTTTATGTGTAAGGAAAAGTACACAAAGAGCCCCAAAAAATCCACAAATGCTACCAGCTTAAGACCCAAGACCTTCTTTGCTTAAGATCTTGAGAAAAAGTAACTTTTTCATCTGCTAAACTGTAGAGAGATAATGCTTTTAGGTGAATTTAAGAAAAAAAGCAAAAAAGCAATATTTTTATTTGCTCTGCTGCACCCACACAAGTTCTTACTCAAGTACAGTAAGAACAGTAAACAGATCTATATTCCCAGTGTGCACATCCTTGTGGGAAACAGTTCCTGCTGAGTGTAAACAAGGAAGAGGCACCAGAGAACACCATATGTAAAAGCTAACTTGCAAGCTTGGACAGCACTCTGGAAAGCTCAGTATAAAAAAAAAAACCCAACATTGTAAAGTACACTTTCGTGTATATTCAGAGACCAAAACATATATTCATTAGGGAAAATAACTCTGTACCTATCAGGAAAAGCAAGAATGAAAGATTAAACCTATTTTGGAGACGTATCAGCAGAGTTATTTCTTCTAATTTAAACCTGGAGGGAAAGATGCTCTCTTTTGCTGTATTTACTTTTAGGAGAATTTTTGAACTTCTACATCTGACAAACAATTTAAATTACAACTGGTGGATTTGATGCACAGCACCTCATAGATCAAGACTTAATAAAGGGTACATTGTTTAAGCAAAGCACTCAAATGCTTAAGTCTAGTAATGTCAAATTCTGAACAGGGAATTGTGAAGACCCTCACGTGTTTGAACTCTAAGCTGCCACACAAGTCCACACACAGTTAAGAGAATATGAATTCCCACTTAAAAAGAACTGCACAAGAAAATACAATTTTTCCCTTGCTTAAGGAAGAGAATCAGGAAAGACGTCTGACAATCCCAGGGCTCTTCCAACAGCCTTCTTCCATGTTGTTTTATGAATGGGGGCAATTTCTTAAAACATCTGACACATCCAAAAAAGGTTTGGAAGTTAATTTATTTAATTCAGTTACAGTGCTTCAAAAAGATGCTACTCGTTCTCCACAAGAGCAGAGCCTGACACTCCATGCAGCTACACCTATTATCCATCTCTATTGAACTGTACCATTCTCAGTGAAATTTGCCTTGCTTGTCCATTGGAAAGTTTTACCAGAGGTTCTCATGGAATCAGAACTGGTCCACAATCTTTTAGTCACATTTCAGTGAGGTTTTATGAAAACATTTTTCTTCAGTGTGTACAAACCTGGAAACCCAGGGAAATTTCACCTTTCAGAAAGTTATTTTCAAAGCGAGTAAGTAACAAAAAAGATTGAGGAACTTGCAGATACTGGACTACCAGAGAGCGAGAGGAATGGGTCAGTATCAAAGTTCCCTAGTGGTTTTGAACTGCAGCAGTGCAAGGCTCTACTCGTGGTTCCTGTAGTAATCTTCAATCGTTTCTGAGTTGAAGTACACCACGGTGACAGTGATGTCATCCCTGTACATCCTGGCCAGGTCCTCAGGCAGGGTGAGCATGGCAGCCAGCTTCTCTGGGTCCACCTCGCCATACTCGTTGCTGCCGATGGCGTGCCGGATCAGATGGGTGGCAATGTTCTGGTCCAGAGAGGCCAGGCCTTTGCTCTTCCTCTGCAGCAACAAGTTGTGCATGTAACCCAAATTAACTGGTTTCTTAAAAGTCAGTGGTGGTTTCTGCATGTTGAGCTCTGTAAGGTGTCCAGCAACAAGTTGTACAACCTTCTCATTACTCAGCATCTCCCATAGCCCATCTGAAGCAATAACAAGAAACTTATCCTTGCTTCTTAACTTGTGGTATGTGACTTCAGGCTCTGCAGTTAAATAAGGGGGGGTATGGTAGTTTGGAGGAACGTACTGATAAATGTTTAGAGACTCAACATCACAGCTGTTCTCGAGAATGCTGTGTTGTAATTCTTTACTCCATTTTAATTGCACATCTCCAAAAGCTCTGGAGGGCATGAGAATCCCTAGTAATCTGTCATTCACAAATAGGGTTTTCTCCTCAGATCTAGGATGTTCTCTCTTCAATCTTCTAATTTCGAATTCATCATAGGCATTGTGATCTCGGGTTAGAGGGAGAGTAGACCATGTTCCATCTTCTTCACGGACCCCTAAAACCGCTCTGCAATCACCAGTGTTAGCCACGTGTAGATGAACACCATCAATGTGAGCTACACAGGCTGTTGCACCAGAAAAAGCCACCTGAAGGGCAATATTCCTCATCAACTCATTTTCCTGAGGAGCCTGAACCTCCAGTGATATGTCTGAGTCTAATCTTTTGAATGCACAAATCATGGCTTCTTCCAAACTAAACCCCGGCTCAGCATCCAGATCCAGCAAGTGCTGCCAGTAAACCCGGAGGTTCTCAAAGTACTGAGAGGTGATTTCCTGGTACTCCACATCGTTGGGGTGCCTGTGCCACTGCAGGATGGGCCGCACAGGTTTCATGGCCTCCACGGCCAGCTCGATCTCCTCCAGGCTCTGGCGGGGCAGGAGGGACACGGCGATGTAGTGCAGGAGCCGCTCACTCACGGCCTGGGCGCAGGCGGCGCCGGCGTGGCCGTCGAACACCCCGAACATCATCCCCGCCGTCTGCAGGCACGTGGCCGCGCTCCGCCGGTCCTCTATGGGGCTGTTGGAAGCCAGCTGGTTGCTTTCAAACCTCAGCACGGAGTTGGTGTTCCTGCCATGCAAATCCAGTGTTCTGTGGGATAGTTCGCCCGCTCTGAGTATGTCGTTGATTTGTGCTGGAGACAACTGGAAGGAAAAGTGTTCTTCTTCGGTGGAAGTGTGTCGGAATGCTTTGGGAAAGGAGAAAGTTCTGTCTAAGCTGCAGCTCCCAGCAGAGTAAGGATACGTTTTGGAGAAAACGAGCTTCCATTTGATCTTGTTTCTATTTGGGATACGGATGGAGTAACAACGTCCTTTCCCTTGTAAAATAATGCTGCTTCTGGCTGAGCTTAAAATCCAGGATGATACAGTTCTTGACATCATAAGTCACTCCAAAAATGGAGCACCTTCCTTCAGTAACACAGAATGTCCTTGCAACCTGGAATGTAAATGAAGGAAAGGGAAAATAATTAGAAAGTTCGTAAGAAGCTTTCCATATAGAAGTACAAAAGCAGCTCTAGAGCTCTCAGAAATGTTCAGAACTTCCTTCCTAAAGAGATTGCTATAGATAAAGGCATCTTAAAAGTGGTAACAATTTCCATCACTTAATTATAACCAAGAATATGACTGCTCCATTTAACTCCTCAGAAAAGAGAATTTTTACTTTCCAGACAGGGCTTTTTTTTCTCATTGTGGCAAGAATAAGAAGAAATGGCAACATTACAAGAAACGTTATGGGCAACTGTACAACGAAAAGCCTCGTATAACATGACACAAAACAAACAGATCCAAGGAGCTTGAAAAGTTGGGACTTATGTGACAATTATTGCACAACTCTCAAAAAAGCCTGCTAGAGTACAACTCTATTAATAGACTCAAAACTTCACACACAAGAAGATAAGTACTTAAACCCTGTGGAAAGACTAAGAGATTGGCCAGTTAATGATTTATGTGGACTACCGTGATCCCCACAGCTAGAACAAGCCAGTCTACCTTTCCAATTCTGTTACAGCTTATAAGCTCAGCTGTTCTTTTTTTTACCTTCAAGGTCTTAACCAACCCCCAGGCAGGCAGGATCTTTTACACAGCTGAAGGCAAATTCTACTGCTGCTTAATTAATGCTTTTTTCACAGCATTGTGCACTCTGGTGCAGTGAAAGCTATAACACATTGACAACTTTTACAGGTTCACAGTTTGGCTTGTTCATTTGGAGGGCACTTAGAACAAGCTGCAGAGAAGATCTCTGCTGCCAACAGCACTGAAACCTCGGGCACTTCAGCAGCTGAAGTTCCTCAGTTGCCATGAGGGAGGTCCTCACATTGTCTCCTGCTTTTAATATGGTATTCCAGCTGTGGGATGTTGCTAAGTACAACCAGATGTTCACTCACAACAGAATTTTGCCCCGTGGATTTCAAAAACTCACAATTATTCCCAAAATACAATTGCAATTGTACTCCCAAAGTACAATTACTCCCCAAAGATCCCACTAGCGGCCACTGAGAACAAGAGAGTTGCTCTCTGTGAGTTTTCAAACACTCTGAGGTGGCCTGTGACACCACTTGCTCAGGCCAAAGACACTACATGCTGCTACAACACCAGTGTTTTGGCAGAGCACTTCACAAGAAATAACAAGAAACCAGCCAGATCAGATGAGTGGAAATGTTTCCAAGAAATCAGCAGGAAGTAAAAGTCACATTGAGCTATTCTAAACAGAAAGCCTACTGATACAACCCAAGAACTGCTAAAATCCTGTTTGGAACCCAAAGCAATGTGTCACAAAACAGTTCTGAAGTGCGTTACCCATACTTAATGCAGAAAAGAGCAGACAAGCATTCCAACAGACCCCACCACTAAGATTCTGGCGACCTGGTGAGAACAGGCAAAGACACAGCATAATTTCATTGCTGATGTCAGGAGAGCAGATGGAAAAGGCACTGCCAGTTCACTGTCCAAGGCTTGCCTGCAGTCTCCCGGGACACTGCATCTCCCAACACACACAATGCCTTTTGTTGTCCTACAGAAAGAACACAACCAAAATAATAGGAAGACAGCTGACACTACTAACTCCAGCAACAGCTAAACCCAAAAAGCACCTACAGCACAAGACAAGCTAAGGTTTGCCAACCTTTTTCAGTCCATTCCCCGTCCTGTTTTTCCTTCTTTCTCTTCCTGACCCTGTCAGCCACACGAGATTGAAACAAGGATGATTTTTACAGACTTGATCAAAAAGCCGATTGAAACAGTGTTTTAAAGAAACCTGCCCCGTTCACAGCGGCTGGCTGACAGTGCGAGGTGGTGTGGTTTTATCCCCAGCAGCAGAGTCACTGACACCGGTTAGCCCTGTGCTTGCCTAAGCTCAGGTAGCCCTGACGAGCCCTGGAGCTCCTGTGAGCCAGCCCTGCTCACTGCGCTCCCATCCTCGGGGTCCTCCCATCCTCCCCAGCCGCAGTGTGCAGACGCTGCTGCCCAGGACGCCCCCGGTAGCGGTGCTAATTAAAGCGGTGTGCTAAAGACCATTATGTAAGAGCCAATTATTGCATAAACTCGCTCCGGCTCCAGCGCCGGCACTGCCTCCCTGGGGACGCGGTGTCCCAGCGGGGCTGGGGCTGAGCCCGGCACGGCCCTGGCACAGCCCGCAGCTGCCGGCCCGCACAGCGCAACAGCGCCCGCTTTTCCCCATGAAATGACCGACACCCGGTACATCTGGATTTACAGCCCCTCTGAGATCCCCACAACCCCGCATTCCCCTCACTCACCCTCCTGACGCTGCCCACACCCACCCCTCACCCCACACACATCCGGCACACACCGACCCTTGCCCGGCCACCTCCACACTGCCGCAGCCCCACACACAGACACACGGACCCCCTCTGTCCCCCAACACCCCGTACCGCCACACCCGTCCCGCACACCCCCTCTGCTCCCGCACACCCGCGCCGCACCCTGCACACCCCCCGTGGCCCGCACAGAACACACCCCTTACCCTGCTCACACCCACCCCGACCCCAGCGCCGCCGCAGCCCGTGTCCCGCACAGCTCCCACCTTCCCGCTCTCGCTTCCGCACAGCCGCCGCGCCAGGCCCGGCTCCGCTCCCCGTGTCCCGGCAGGCTGCCCCGGCGGCGGCCGCTCTCTGCCCGCCCCGTCCCCCGCCCCGGGCGCACCCACCGGCCGAGCAGCCGCCACTCGCGCCCGCCGGCCCCGCGCTGCCCCCCGGCGGGGCTGAGGGACGGCGCTGACCGACAGCCCCGCCGCCCAACCCGCCCCGGGTTCCCGTCAGGACACGGCGGGGCGGGCGCGGCCCCGCCTCTCCGCCATGTTGTGCGCGGCGGGCGCGGCCGTGGCGGAGCCGGCTGGGCTGAGGGGCCCCGGTACCCCCCGGTACCTCCCAGTCTCCCCCGGTCCCCCCCGCTCGCTCCCGGCACCGCCCCGCGCCCGCCGCCGCTGAGGGGCCCGGCCCGACCCGGCCCTGGGCCGTGCTGTAACGGGAGCAAAAAGGAAGAGAGTGACACGTGTTAGGAAGAAAAAGCACCAGCAGGGGTTTCTTCCTCATTAATTACGTTCAAAACCACGCTGATTCTTTGAGGGAGGACCCCTCGGCTTTTCGTTTTTTTTTTTTTTCTAGTACGATCCCACACCCTTCAGTGCTGAGGACACCGGCTGATGAGACTCAAAATCGCAAAGCTCTTTCGGAATTAACTCTCCGTATAAATTATGGAGAACAAAAGGCCTCGTTTTGCTGACTCCCCGGTTTTTTGGTTTCATATGACTGCTTGTCTCGGTTAACGTTTCCGCTGAGCGGTTCTGAGCCCGGTGAGGAGGGAAAGGAATGGGCCCAAAGTGCATGGCGGTTAATCAGTAGGTACTGCCGTTAACGCTGTGATTACTGAGTAGTCCCTGCTTTAAAACCTCTAACAAACATTTCTGCAAAAACAGAGGCTCGCAAGTCACGAGAGGCTTTGATATTATCAGCGCAATTTTTAAGTCGCCTGGCTTCTTGTAGTGAAGGATTTTTAGTTGAATAATGTGGTGCAAGTATCCTAGATGAGATAAGCATGTTCCCAGGTTATCTCACGTGGAAAGATACCCATCATCTGCAATGACTCTGAGCTTTCACTTGTTTCTTGTTTTTATTACAACAGTGAAACATAGTTTCATGTTGCATGGAAGAGCATGCAAAAAAAATAGGTCATTTCAACAAAACTATTTCAGAACAGTATTTTAGCACAGGCGAAAAACCACCTTAAGTTTGGCACAATTACTTAATCTGCCCGACAAATCTAAACTGAAGGGGGACACCAGCAGCAGCTTTGAGATCTCCCCCAGGAATAGGCCCGGCTTGAGGCTGCCAGAGCTGCAGGAGCCTTGGGACACGGCTCCAGGGATGCACCAGCTGTGATTTTGGGGTGTTTGTGCAGGGACAGGAGCTGGACTCAAACCCCCTTGTAGGCCCCTTCCAACTCAGGATATTCCATGGTTCAATGATTCTTCCTTCTGTCCTACCAATTTTCAGCTTTTGTACCATTTTGTGCAAAACTGATATAAAGCCTCGTGCAGCAGCCTGAAAATGAACCTGACTGCTCTGAGTTTCCCATGCTCCCACCGTGGTTAAATGCTTCTCTTCAGCTGAAAGCTGTAACTTATTGCTCTCATGTTCATGCAGTAATTTCATAAATTCATATGCAGAAGCTGAAGTGACTTAGGAACCATGTAAATGAAGGTGAAACCATTAACAGTCCTGCAGATGTCCCTTTCACTCCACGTTTTCTAAACACAAGAAGAAATACCATATTGAAGGTTCTTGACAGGGCTGAACATCCACTTGAATTGAGATTTAGATTCTGCTTTGGACTGTTTGATTATGCTGATGAACTAAGGTGATATAAAATTAAAGGAAAAAATAGTAGAAATGCTACTCTCTGATATGATCTGAGGAAAGAAATGGTATTGCTCAGGCTTGCAGCGTCTTGCTTTTAGGAATATCTAATAAAAATGGCAAATTTCTGTAGCAACGGTGCTTGGTTGCCATAGTGCTCTGTTCTTAATTTGCATTGAAAAAATTAGAACTCAAGTTTCTTTAAATAAAACTCAGATTTGGTTTTGACTTTGCTAATTATATGTGAGCAAAGTTTAGTCCTGTGCCAGAAGAAAATCCTTACCTGTATTTGTAAGAAAATGAGTCTAATTCCAGGTATTGTGTTAAGGTGTAGCTATAGGTTAAAATATAGCAGATCCTATATTTAGATTTTTTTCAGGGAAAAATCTTACCTGCTGACTTGTACAGTCAGTAACTCTGGTTTTCTGTGGAAATACATTCTTGAACTAATTTCTGTGTTCTTGTTTAGGCCAGACTGCACTATTTGGGGTTTTCTTCTTTCCCATGGAACATTATTCTTCCCCCTTCTTGTTCATTTGGACAACTGACTGTGGCTGCTTTGGTTCAATTTAAACATCTTTCTGCTTCCAGAGGCTGCAAACAGCTGCCCCTCTTCCACACTGCCTTCACAGCAGGTGTTAGCATGGATTACTTTCCATGACATCACTGATATTCACTAAAAGTCTGGGACTCCTGATGCTTTGTAAACATTTCTTGTTATAGGGACGCACAAAGATCAGAAACACCAAATAAGCCAGATAGCCCTAAGAAAACAACTTTAAAATTGGACTAATATTTCTAATAAATAGCTAATCCTTTTGTCAAAAAGCTCACCAGCAGCAAAAAGAATCCAGAGAGAAGTAGTAAACTACTCCTAAAAGTTGTTTCCTAGTTTTCAGAAGTTTTTCTGCAATAAAGAGACAGCCTAGTGATACAGATTAGAAAACAGCAATAGATCCAAACCCTTTGGAAACTTGTGAACATGCAAAGGAAGGTGGATCCTTTGAAAGAACAGTGTCTCTGGCCCATCTCAGTGAACACAGACTGAGTTTTGTGCTTTTTGCACAAAAAGCTCCACAGTCTAAGAACCAGCTTTTGGAGAGGAAACAGTACCAGCCCACAAAACACCTTCCTGCTGGGCACCTTTATGCATGTCCCCCATTTGCTGGCTGTGTCTTGCCCTGTGAATAATGACAGACATTTCATCTGCTGTAGATAACATTTTGGATTTTCACAAAAGGCAAATTGGCACCTCAGATGCAGAAATCTCTTATTATAAACAAACAAAAACCACAAACAAATGGAGAAATAAAGGAGGCTCTAAGTCTGTTAGAGCAACTGCATTTTCTGATTTGGTTGCAGCTGTTTCCAGTCTGAGCTTCCTAAGTAATCTAAACCAAACACTCAAATCCTATGAAAGAAGGCAACCTGCAAGAAACATTGATGAACAGAGATAAACACCATGAACTATTATAGGAAAGGTGCCATTCCAGCTCTCCAGCTTCATTTAGCCTCTCCTCTTGCAGCAGAGGCTCAGCAGTGCCTGGAGTTGCAGGGGTTAATCTGAAGATCCAGTTTAAATCAGTGTAATTGCACTGGTGCAAAGGTCTTTCCAGTTGCTGTTATGGGATCTGAATGCCACATGGATCATTTTTATTGGATGTTGCTTAAAAATTGGTTTAGGTTAAACAAACAAATGTTAATTAAGGTTCTGTACCACTGGAAAAGTAAATTTCCATTTCTTGGGGTCAGTTTTCAAGTCCAGGAAAGTCTTGTGTCTTGGGAAGAAGTGCTCACGTGTAAAAAAGGGATTCTGTTCCTTTCCTCTCTCTACTCCTTCCACCTTCTCCTCCTCCAGCAGACAAACAGGGAGAGCTGGCTCCTAAATTGCTGTATTTAATATTCCACCGTGTTGATATGAAATTAAATGATTTGCATTACTATTTTGCTGTTCACAATCTGGAGTAAGGTGCTGAAATTTGACTAAATTTCAAATGCAGTGCAGGAAGTAGCATAAATGGAACATCAGAGGAGTGGAAGTTCCCTGCCTTACAGCTGTGCAAGTTGGACATAGTTGTGTGCAAGTCAGTCAGGTTCCATCCTCTGCTATGTTTTCCTCAGGGTAAGTGAGGAAATGTTCAGAGGCAGAGCAGAGACAGTGCTTTGATGCTCAGTGCTGTTACTAAATGGTTGCTTCTGCAGGCAGAATTCAGAGAGGAAAGCAGCTACACCGAGGTATAAGATAACACTCCATTTTCTTCAGGCTTATCTCTGTTTTTTTTTTTCCTGAAATGCTGCCTTTTCTATCCTTCTGACCTTTGAACTCTGCCAAAAGCACCATCTGGTATTGAGGCACTTTACAAAACATTTCCCCAATTCTCGTATTTGGATTAGTTTACCTTCATCATGAAACACATCATTATAAAGCTGCTACATCAGAGCAATTGTATGATGGAAATATCTAAAAATCTTTCTGCTTGCAAGAGATTGGGGAAAAACCCCAAAGTTGAACTGTAACTACAGCTATTAAAGTTTAAAAGCTAAAGTTAAGAGAGTGTGCAGTTCACCAAGCAGAGGATCTCTGCTCAGCAGTGAAATGAGGAACAAAAAATTGTAACTGGTTTCTTGAGTTTCTTTTGTCAGACTGATTTTTATCTGAGGAAGGAGTTTCAATGACTACATATACAGAGCCAGCCAGGGGCTTTCAGTGACAATCACTCATATCTTTACGATTTTATTATTGTCAGAGTTAAATTCTCTCATCTGTTGCATTTTGACTGAATTGGCCTTAACAATTGTTTGAAGCATTGTGACAAGAAAGGGAAGGAAAACCACTAGATAGCATTTTTAATCCAGCTTTACTGTGCAAGTTCAGCCGCTGTCCCAAATGCGAGGCCTCTGTTCTCTCACTCAGGATGGCTGCAATCCCAGGAGAAGGTGAGTTCTTGCTGGAATAATTACAGCCAACTCCCATTTTTCCTTCAACACAACCATTTGGTGAAAGATAAGGATAGGTCATGTTTTAGAATTGTTCAATCTCATAATAAATGAAATGCATTAAATAGATGCTTATCCAATACAATATTGGTGTTTTTTAATTGGATGATCAGAACCTAAACGTCTTCCTTTTATATTTTACTTTCCCGTGCTGAAAAATAGATCATGTTCTACCATCCAACAACTGGAAAAAAAAACCCAACAAAACAACCAAACCCAAACAACCAAAAAACCCTGTAAGCAAAATCAAATTTATTTCTGCAGGAAGGTACAGTTCAGTTTCTCCCTGGAACTGAACACCTCGGGGTGATGCAGCATTTAAAGCTCTTTGCAATGGCTGAGCTTTTACAATAGCCATGTAAGCTAAACCTTTCCCTTCTGTTGTTCACGAATAAACCACCCTCAAAGAAACTTAAGCACCATGTGCAAAGTCACAGCACAGACACATTCTGGGCATAAATAAACTTTTTTTAGATTGAGGGGTTGGAGCTGGGAAAACTGGACAAAATTTCAGTGCACAAGCCCTCTTTACCTCCTGTCCGAGACAGAGCAGAAACCTACACCTATGCCTAAAATGAGAGGAAAAAACTGAAAATGCTGATCTTGACCTGCTGTGAACACTTGTACTAATATTAATGCAGCAGTACTGGGACAGCTGGATTATGGTACATATGGCAAATAATAACGGTTATATTTTAATCAGAAATGTATTTTAAATTTGCCCCTAATATTTTTTTTTTGGCTATCAAAATGTAAGATTTTTTGAAAGACTTTTTACATATTAGAATGCATCTCTTTATGTAAATTTTAACAGGGACGTAAGATTCATGATAATAATTTAACTTTGGACAAAAAGTCATTCAAGTATGTTAGAACTTAAAGGACTAAGCTTAAATAGAAACTGTTAATCCTAGAAGATGGTAAGAACTGTGATATAGACTAAAAAGAGGTGTCAGAAATAATTTCTAGAATTTAAAAACATGCCCACAATCTTGGGAGGGATAACTCTTATCTGTACTTAGATCATTCCACAGTGTCTTAACGAGAATTTCTGTAGAACTGAAGATAAACAATCAAAGTATTCCTTGATCCAAAAGAGATGTATCCATTGAAAACATCAAACAATGTCTGTTAATGAAAATCAAAGAAAAAGAATGCTGTAAGTAGGGAGAGGTGGGTCTTCTCAAAATAAAGGATGAAGATATGCACATGTGATTTTAAAGTCTCATTTATTTTATTTGTTAAAGAAATTAAGATACATTAAATAGAGTTTCTACAATACCAGTTTGCATTACTAGCAGAGTAATATATAATACATTCAAAGTAATGTCATAATACATTCATAATAGCTGAAACCCATTACATTGTGTAAGGATTTTCCACTGCCTTTAGCATCTGCTGGATAAGAATTTTCCTTCTAAAACAATGCTGAATTAGCCCTCATAACAGCCCTGTGAGGTAGAGGTCAGTGTTACCCTCTTTCTACAGAAGAGGAAACTGAGAAACAGTTTGTGGTCAGTGTACCAGAGCAACCACTGGGATTTGAGGAGCAGAATTCCAGTCTTTCACTCCTTGTATTGTGCTCCACATGTCATGTCTTTCTTCCCTGGAGAAAGGGGAGCAGCCACAGCCGCTGCTGTTCTTCCTTCTCCCCACTTCCTTGGCCTTGTACATCTTGATTTCTCCATCTCAGCTGCTGGGAAGTGATCAAACATCAGGGATGTTTTCCTGAAGTACACAGAGCAGGCCACATGAGGCCCAGAGCTAAAGGAGCTGGGAATCCACTGTGGGCAGTCACAGAGAACATCACAGTATTGAGTACCAGAGTCAGAATTTTGTCACTAAGCTGCAGAACCAACACGTGGCTGTTCTAAAGCAACTTTAGCAGAGGTAAAAGGACTGAGGAGCACTGAAGCCTCGTGTGTGCAGGGAGCAGCCCTGGGGCAGGGAGAGTCTGTGCAGCAGTGCACACTCAGGGCAGACAAGATCTACCCATGCTAAGGGTAACAAAATACCTTCTCTCTGTAGGGCAGACACTGAAAGAGGTCATATTGCAGAACATAGCACTGAGGTAGAATCTGAGCAACTGAGGACCACAAAACACACCTGGATCACTAGAGAGGAACTCTTCAACCAAACTGACCCTGCCCAGGGCCCTGTGGTCCTGTGTTCTGCATGGGCTGAAAGGACAAATACCTAAATAACATTGCAGTAAACTGCTCTGCTTTTCAACACAGCATTACATTGTTACTTCTCATCATAAGATCACATCTTAGCACAGTAGATTTAAAATATATATTTAATTTTCATACCAGGGTCTACTTCAGGCAAATAAACAATTCTTTTCTAGTGCTACTCATACACACTGTCATCAGGCATCAAGAATACAATGAAAGCCATCTTTAAATCAGATTTCAGCAAACTAACAACAGATCAGTAAGGAAAAAGTCCAATTTGTCCAAATCTTGATTACTGTTTCCTCATGTATTAAATGAAAAAAGAATTTGTGGCCATCAGCACTAGTAGATCACTAAACAATTTTCCGTTTTATATCAAGTTGGATTTTAATGTAATTTTAATTGTATAGAGTTTCAGGTCTTGGATAACAACCTAGTTCACTCAGCTATCACTATATTTAATAGAGCTGGTTAAAAAGATGCCATTTCTCCACAGAATCAGCACTTAAAATAAAATAGAAAGCCAGAAGATTGCTCCTCTCCAAGCAGAGGGTTCATGGAAATGCCTGTCCTGTGTTCCATAAGTGGTCTGTAGACCAGAGTTTCTGTTTAGGGTATCTCACACATGGAAGCTCTTGGATATCTCAGGACCATTATGAGTTTTCTTCAGGCCTTGAAGGAAGCTCGAACAATTCTCCCCTTCAGAGGCTGAGGGGGGCGGAAGTTATTGGCCATTTGGATCCTCTGGTCTTCCTCACCCGTGAAGAGCAGCATGCGGAATTTCTCCAGCTGGAAGTTCAGGGGGAAACAAGTCACTGCTTAAGAGGGCAATCAACAGGAATGTTTTTTTAAAAAGGAAATATTCAGCATCTTTTAATCAGTTAATGGAACAGGTTCAAGCAAAGCTCCTAGAGAGTATTAACAGAAAATGATGGAAGCCCTGGGGATTGAAGAGGCTGAATATTCACAGACTTTGAACTTCGCCTCATTTCAAATCAAAGCAGTCTTTGCCTGCTTATCCAGCACTGAATGATACAAGAACTGAGGGAGAATCAGAAATGTACCTGTTTCACAGAGATACTTATGGGTTCTTTCAGCACTATCCATGTCACACTCTCACTAAGGGGTGGAGTTGTCAGAGAACCGAGGTATGTCCAATAATCTAGACTCAAGGGCAGGAGGCATTTAGGGTTGAAGCCTCTAAATTGAGCTTTTGTTCCCTGGGGAAAGAAAACAGAGTTGAAATTTATCCTTTTACTTTTAAATATGGGTAAAATAACTTTTTTGAAAGAGAAGAAAATGTTAAAGTAACATTAAAATAGGGGAAAGGAGAACTCTATAAAGGTTTGGCTGCCTTGTTAGCCAAAAGTAGATGGCAAGTGTGATGCCTAATGCTGGCTTAGTGGACTTTGAAGTCTTGCACCATTGTCTCTACCAAAATTCACCTCTTGTCACAACAGGCCCAAAAATAATGCAGCAAGAGTGTTCTGTATATAGTGTTCAGTGTGAGCTATAGATAATATCATGGCAGAATTCCTTGTCTCATTACTTTCTCATCTATTTTAATAGGAAAAATTCAATCCTATAGTCATTGTCTGCTATGGTAAATATTTGCTTTAAAAAAAAATTAAAAAAAAAAAAAATCAAAGCTTCATGTCTAAAATTAGAGGAAGATGGATTGATAGAGGAGCATCAACCAAAAGACTGATAGAGATGGAAAGAGGTGCTGCCTTAAAGTACCACAGTCTAGAGCAACACTCTTCAGCCTGTAGGAGCATCCAAAAGGGTCTCAGTCACTCAGAAAACACCTCAGGAACAAACTCTGGATCTCAGTGAGAGCATCCCTGACAGACCTCTGCAGCAAAGACAAACAGGCAGCTTCCACTTGTGCCAGCCAAGGCTCAATGGAAAAGGATTAATTTGCTGAGTCTCAAGGGTCAGGGACCTGCTGATTTTAGACTTTTTGGGAAAGGCAGAACCTCTGGATAACCAGTGGGGTCAGCACAGCCTAGTGAGACATCTGAGATTAGGAAAATAATATGAACTTTGGAGGGGAAAAAGAAACTACAACTGCAGTTATATTCTAGTTATGGGAGGATCTGTGGGTGGGTGATTTTTCATTTTTGTCTCAAAGATGTACATGAGCATGATTTTTAAAGGATATCCCAGAAGCAAATTTAAAGAGCTTCGAACTTACTTTAAATTTTACCATGTACAAAGCATCAGTGAGTCTGTTCATACTGGCATGTTCTTTTCCAATCTAAAAGAATGGAATAGACAGGTTAAATAAAGACTACAACTATGCTTTAATTAGGTGTTGTTTTCTTACCCAAACCTGAACATTCCTACCAAAGTTTATCAGCAATTTGCAATGCATTAATGCCTCCAGTAAGTCATCTGTTTTCCTTAAGCACTTAAATATGTGGCATAGTCCTCAAACACATTACAGCATAATGCTTTTTATCATGTAAACATGCTATTTTTGCAATTCTTACCTCCAAGAAAACACCAACTACTGCCAAGCCATCTGGAGCTGCTGCTGCCTCTCCAAATGTTGCATATTTTCTGGCATTCCAATGTACTAAGTGGAGCTTTAAAGAAAATAACAAAGATTTAAGTTAGTGATAGAAGTTATGAACGTGATTCCTCATTGACAGCACTAACAGTTGTTCATAACAGAACAGTTTTGTGCCAAAGGCATTGCTGAAAACGTGAAGTTCAATCTTTTGGACAGGTCCATGAGCGTGGGCAGGAACCAGGCAAGTTTTCTGTAACAGCCCACACAGGGGTGGCATGGCCAGGCTTTGGGAGTGGGAGGATACAGGGGTGGCTTCTGGGACAAACTGCCAGAAGCTTCCCCAGCTTGTCATCACAAGGAAGGGACCAGGCTGGAGCAGCTCCTGAAGGACTGACTGCACCCATGGGAAGGATCAGGATGGAGCAGCTCCTGAAGGACTGACTGCACCCATGGGAAGGACCAGGATGGAGCAGCTCATGGAGCTCACTGTCTCCTGTGGGAGGGACCCCACACTGGAGCACAGGAGGAGTGTGAGGAGCCCTTCCCCTGAGGAGGAAGGAGCAGCAGAGACAGCCTGGGATAAGTTAGGAGTAAAGTTAAACTCAGGAAGAAAGAAAGGGTGAGGAGAAGGTGGTTTAAGATTTAGTTTTTATTTGCCATTATCCTACTCTGATTTGGTTGTTAATATTTGTCACTGAATGACACAAAAGGAAAGACACACTCAGTGACTCTGAGGAATCAAGTAGGAAAAGAACCACTTTATTTACATTTCATGTCTATTTATAGAATTCCAACAGTGATCATGGATTGGACAGTAAGGATAATACCATAGGTCCCATCAACAGTCCATCAATTGTCTCTTCCTCCAAAGAGGAATAGAAAACATTCATTGTTTACAAGAACAGAGTGTGAGAAACTGCAAGAAATTATCTGTCAACAATCAGAAGGCTGAACACAAGGGCAACAAATTTTTTTTTTTTTCTATGTAAGTAACTGGTGAGGGAGCTCTCCCTGCCCTTATCCCAGCTGATGAGCCTTTCCTTTTATTTCCTCTCCCCATCCAGCTGAGGACGGCAGGGATGGCTGACCTGCCCATGGTGAGCAAGGAATCAGAATCCTAATCCTGTCCCCACTGCAGACAAAGCCATGTGACAACATCATTTGCATGCAATAATCCCATCTGTGCAAACGCGTCCTTACCTCACAGGGAAAAGGTTTTCCATCAATGGTGTGCTCTGATCCCTGGCTGTGTGTGGTCCCCCAATGGAAGTGGAACTGCTTTAGGCGGAATGGATTCTGAAAGGGCCCTCCACTGATTGCTGGGCAGAAGAACAAAAAAATATTAAAAAAGGAGAAGAAAGCTTATTCTGGCTTTTTAGCTTCCTGCTAGTAAAACTAACCATTGCTGGCACAAAGCCAGCATTCTTTCCCAGTTGCCAGCATGAAAAAGATGCATTATCCAGGCATTTAAGTGGGGTGGATTTATTAATGGAGAGCAACAAAATTCATTTGAAAATGTAAATTAAAAACACTGTGTGGCTACCTGTACAAAATTTGTAGCTTTCTTGAAAGAGTATATTTGACAAATGAAATGTGGTACCCACCCTTATGGTTATGCCTTTCCTGTTAAACACAATAAATACCAGTGGAACAGATGGAGCAGCCCTTGGGGTGCTGTGGGTGAGAGCTGCCCCTGCCCCAGCCCTGAACGCCCTGCCCTGGGCTGAGCCAGCGTGGGCAGCAGGGCAGGGGGGATTGTGACCCTGAACACCTGCAGAGCTGCCCCAGCCCTGGGCCAGCACAGCAAGGAGCTGGAGCTGCTGAGAGAGCCCAGAGGAGGCTCCAGGATGGGCAGAGCATGGAGCAGCTCTGCTGGGAGGAAAGGCTGGCACAGCTGGCATTGTTCACCTGCAGAGGAGAAGGCTCCAAGGAAACCTTATACCCTGAACCTCAGGTAGACAATTCAGCTAAGTATTTCCTTCTTACAGTATCTTTACTTCCAGTGGAGGTTATCTATATTCCATTTCCTTTAAATACCTGATCCCATAAAAGAGGAAATATAATAGCTGGTACTTCACACGACACCACTCGACCTTAAGTCGCCTTCTAAAGGTAAGGGAATGCCACAGAGACACTTCATACATCATTTAGAAATGACACCTATGTACAGACGAATGTTTAAGATAACACTTATAGAAGATATTTTATCAACAGCATCAGTAATTCCTGTAATTTTATATGCCACCAAATCTAATACACTTTGCCCAACAGACATCAAAACCTGGCCAGAGTTTCACGTCAAGAAAATTAACATTACATTTAATATCTGTAAAACTTGTATCCTCAGTGCAGTTTATAACATTTTATTTCAATAATAAAATCTGGGGCTTGCACAGTGCTACCACACATGCATGCTTCCAGCTGGCCTTCATGCAGGAAACTGGCCTTGCCAAAGCAAAGATTTTAATATTAAGGATATAAATACTCCTAGTACATTTTTCTAAAGTTAGCAAAATATGGCATCACCTGTCCAAAATATTTTAAGAAATTTAGCTATTATGGATTACTGTCAAAATTCTGTTGTGTCATTTATGCAGACCTTTGAGTCACTAGATCTATTTCAACAGAACTAAAAGCAGTTTAAACCACGTTTTCTACTCCTAGCAGTCATCTTCCTTGAAAAACTGTTATTGAAACAAGACATTCTTAGTGTTGAAAGGGTCTCATTCCTGGGAGTTGCTCTGAATCTGTATCTCTAAATGCAGAGTAATAGATGTTCTTAAACTTCTAAAGCTGAATAAAGTTCACTGTTACACAGATACAGTTCAGCTGAAAATTGCATTAAAGTAGTTACCAAGCTAAGATAATATTTCCAGAGAAGTTTTACAAATTCTATTTATAGGGTGACATTCTGAACAGATCTGTGCAGTAAAAATGGAAAATGCTCACCCAGGCTTCTTTGCAAATTTAGTAAAGATAAGATGCTTGAAAACCTGACCACCCTATTGGGCAGGTTCTTAAATTCATTCCAGAAGAGAAATTTTAAAACAAAATATCTGGAATATTAAACTTTATCCCTTATTTCAAAGGGTTACCAGGACAGACAAGCCACTTGACAGAAAAAGTAATTTGTTTTCAATATCGGTATCCTATTTAGCTTGTATGAACCAGCACACTCAGAAGGAGGATGAAATCAGCTGATAGGTTTAAAAATTGTTCTAGTTATTTTTGTTTTGTTGTTTTAATG
The DNA here is from genome assembly GCF_052056855.1 of Sturnus vulgaris. Lineage (NCBI taxonomy): Eukaryota > Metazoa > Chordata > Aves > Passeriformes > Sturnidae > Sturnus > Sturnus vulgaris. The sequence goes on along the minus strand of NC_142254.1, from coordinate 2,585,541 downwards.
CACTCTTCCCATTTATCAGCTACTTAATTATCTCCATTTGAATGCTCTTCCCCTACCCTCAGATGTAAAAGCACAGTCTACCATGGAAACAGACCTAACAGAAGAAGTAATCAATCACTTAAAGAATTTACATTCTCTGCCAAGGGCCAAGACAAGAATGAGGTACAACTGCAGACAGTCCAACATCCAAAGTCAGCTGCTACCAGCTCAGAAACTAGAATGAGCTGAAGATTTTCTAATTTCTGAAGAAACCAAAGTGCTACAAGGCAGGGAGAAAAGAAGAAAACGCAAGGTGACAGTAACCAGTCCAGGTACAACTTAGTGCAGTGATTATGATTATGATGACTGTGCTGCATGGCCCAGCTCTGCTTATCCTCTTCCCTTCCCTGTGGGTGGGAGCTGGGCACTGAGCCAGAGCTGGCACCTACATGAGTTGGCATCTTTGGTTGGGGTGATGATGAACCAGGGCACTGAGGAGCTTACATCCCTGCTCTGAGTGCTGGATGTGGTCTGGCAGTGCTGGAGAGATGCCCAGCAAACTTCTATTCTCATCTAAAAGAAAAGGACTGCAATCAAACTTCTCATTTTCCTGATGCAAGGGCTTTTCCTAATGAAGAAACACTTATTGATCTGTGATATTGCACTGCTAGAGAAGCTCAAAGTGAAGACAAAATATAAATAGCTCCAGTCACATGCCTTGTTCTAAGCTGAAGTTATACATCATGGAAGTTACACCATACAGAATGTACTTAATTATTTCCCTAGTGTTCTGAGTTAGCTGGCTGTGTTAGTCTCACCTGTCCTGTCATCAGAGTCCTCAAACTCCACCATGACAGAGTGGCCAGTGTTGGCGATGCTGAGGGAGGTGCAGGACTCGTAGGAGATGAGCAGAGGCTGCAGGCTGGGGTCATAGACTGCCCGTGCAGAGTCGATGTCGATGGGGGACTGGCGGCTCCCCTGGGCAATGGGGTAAACTTTGTGCCACTCCGAAGGGCCTTCAACAGCAAACAAAGGAGAGCAGCATTATTTCCTTCCCATCACACACAGAATGGTCATCACGGGGTTTCAGGAGGCTTGAAATAAAGCTTGCTCAGCAAGAGTGACTCTGGTGTTTGGAATGTGAGAAATTCATTTAAATTCTAGGCTGGTGTGTTTTTATTAGCACAAGCAGGCTGCAACAAGATGGGGATTCAAATATCTTGTCCAGAATACACCGAGGAGATCATGGCACATCAACAGACTGCTGTACCCCCAGTCACTTGTGCCACTCTCTCTCTGCAGAGGCTGCAGTTACCTTGCTAAGGTGGGTACAGGTATAAACACTTGCATGCACAAACACACTCCCCAAAGAAACAGCATTTAATTCTCTCAGGGAAACAGAGTGTAAAAGCTCCAGCAATTCAAATTAGATGCAGATGACTCAATCTCTTAGCTACTGACTATGCAGTTATTTTTAAAATAATTTTGTGACTGCAGTAAGTCTTTGAGACAGCTCCATTCTTCACTCATGCCCCTTATGGTATCTCTCTAACCTGAGTGAAGGATACAGGATTATAATTAACATTTTGGGACTGCCTGACCTCAGTAGAGAGGGGAGAAAGCCCAGTTTAATAGCAGAACTCAGCTGCCAGAGCTGGAAGATTCTTAAGCCATTTGAGATAACAAAAGCTTATCCATATCAAAGAATTCCTTTTTCTTATGGCTCATTTTCTACTATGCTATGGCAGTGAAAGCAGCAATTAAATTTCTCTGCTGCTTCTGTGCATGAAGTATAACATTAACAATTGTACTTAGGAATTCTCATGAAGCACATTTTTAATTGTAGCATTCTCACATACTTTCACAAGGGGAAGCTTTTTTAAAATCAAGCACAGGTACTTAGCCTCCTTGAGTTTACATAACACAACAGTGATCTATTACACTGTTACTTGGCTTTGACACTTTCTGCAAAGCTAAGCTTATAAAATAATACCTTTTCTCAGGCTGCCTGTAAAGTAGATTTAGGAATTAAATGCTCTTACACAAGCTAAGGCAATATCATTTGGCTCTCACAAGCTACATAGAAGTATACATGGCTATTACTCCTAGCCTCAAGAACAAATAAATAACATTACCTACTAGCACTAACCTAAGTTTGGTATTCAAACTTGCTTTCAGACTCACAGAAAGTTCAGGATTTGCTATTAAGAAAGAGACTGGCCCCTGAAGGTTATGCAAAAGACTCTTGTTGGACACTCAGCAGCTAAAATAATTGCTGCAAGGAGAGAGACTCCTGGAAGTTATGCAATTGTCTCATTGGCCAGCATCAGCCACTCGTCCATACTCTGTAAAGGACACAGGCACAAACAATATTGTGCAACCCTCGAGGAGCTCTACATCCCCCCTTCCCATCCAGCACTGCTGTGCAATCCTTCAGGAGCTCCACATCCCCCCCTCACGCTCTGACACGCATCCTTGGAGGTGGGAAGCAAAGGAGGAGGACTAAATTAAAAACTGTCAAATCAGAAAGCATAAGTTGTTCTGTAAGAGATCTGATACTGATCTGTACAATTTATTGATGTCCTAGACATACGTAACATATAGCTTATTTTATTCACTTTTATGAAAGCCTAGATATCACATTGCAGCAACTGCACAGAATCAGGAGCTGTATTACTTCCCTACTAAATCTTCTTTACCTAACAGAACTGCTTTTGGAGAGAGACACAGGTAATCATTTTTATAACAGCATTTTGGAAAGGGACCCATCTATAATATCTGCAATCTGAAAAAAGCACAAAGCATTCAAACTGCTCCCCTCAGTTTAGGAATGCTGATTGCAACACTGAAAGGCAGCAGATATAAACTTGTGCATCTTTTAGTGCCACTTTCTGGGTGCTATTGATTATCAATAAAGTAATTAATTACCTGCTGTATATACTTGATTCTTGCAGACATCAAAATGCAGGCAGCTCTGCAGGGCTCAGGCAACAGCTCTAGAAAGAAAATGAGTGGGGGGAAGACAGAGATGCAGCACGGAAATGCCATAACCTACCGTCAGCCTGCCCATATCCCCAACTGTGGTGGCCAGTCATTTTGGGAGCTGCCCTGCTTGGCTCCAGCTCCCTGAGCAGGGCACTGCTGCCTACCTGCCTTTATAGCAGCTCCCCGTGGGATAGGGTCAGCCCCTTAAAGATACAGAGCAGCCAAAGCAATTCCTGCAGGACAGGGAAAGCATCTGTGTTCTCCTGCTCCAGCCTTGCTGCTCCTGCTCTGCTCCTGCTCCCCCTATTTGCTAAGGCAGCACAGGTGAAGGAAAATGTAAAACTCAGATTTTCCTGAAGTCTCTAAGTCCTGAAGTCTCAGGACTTAGAGACAAAGACAAACCGTGGATCAAATTCAGGAAAAAACATCAGTGTTTTCTCATTCTCTGCCCCAAGGAAGCAAAAGCCACAAGGTGCTCTGAGCATCAGGACAGTCATGTGCAGGTGGGACCTGCCCTTCTAACATCTGCGTTCAGCAGGGAGAAACATCACTGTCTCTCTTCTGAAACTCTCCTGCCAGCTGCAAAAAAGGAATGGTGCTTTTACCAGTTCAGTAATTAATCACAATCAGTGCTTAGATGAGATGGAGAACATTCTCATCTTGGGACAAAACTTCTTGTGCTGCTTCTAAACAAGGTACAAATCACATAACATAACATAATTGATAATCTGAATTCAATTTTGCAACTTTAAAGAAACTTTTGAAATGGACAAAGTTAAAAGTGTCGTTATATTAGGGACAGAACATAGCAGACTCTAGAGAAGGAAGTTGATCTGTTAAGCCTCAGTTATCTGGAATGATCCAGTAGTTGCCTGTAGCCTGCTAAAGCCATGGAGAGGCTACAATGAGACACCCAATCTGCAGCTATAAAATGTCTTAAGACATCTCTGGGACAAGGAAAAAGGCTTCTTCATTGTGATTTTGTTAGATGTGAGGAAATGCTCTCTGTCAAGGCTACATTTTATGAACATACTGATTTTCATGAAGACAATGGCACACAAAAATAGGGATTCTTCTATTATGCAATCAAGAATATGGAAGGAAAAAATCAATAAGAGCATTTTATGCAACTTTCATGTTGTGGTACTGCCTTGTAAGTATTAATTTTCTTTTTCAGGAGGTTTCCATGACAGTCAGCTATAAAACCTTTAAGAGTTGCTGATCCCAGCTAAATCACCCACAGAAGGATGTAAACTGCTGCAAAGGTCTTCATAGGAGAGTTCTACAATGACTTACTCAGGCCAGCTCCTCAATTTGTTCCTGTCAGGCTGCTGTGACCCCCTCAGGTCCCTGGCACAGGCACTGGGCCTGGCTCTGTCCCAACAGTCTGGGCACACTCGTGGGCACCCAGCACTGGAATTAGGACCTTAAAATACTCACTCAGATGCTGAGTCAGGAAATCTGTTCTAGGGAGAAGTACAAAAAATACCAACACAGAAGTGAAAAGAAATGGAAGAGGGATTTTGTGCGTTAAAAGAGCAGACCATAAGCTGGGGAAGCCCACAGGAAGGCAAAGAATGTTGAGCAACTGTTTTCAAGAGAAACATCAACACTGGGCTCAGGTGAGCCCACAGGGCACAGTGGCACTGCAGTGCCCACCTGCACTGGCACCATCGACCCCTTCAGCTTTTGTCTTCTCACTCAAACCCACGCAGGTGTCTGCAGATCTGGACTACAAACTCGTGGCACAGGAAGAGCTCTGAGATAAGTGAAAGGATCCTGAAGACGTGGCAGGAAGCAGACTCCACAAAATGGAGGTTTAAATGGATGGATTTAGAAAAGTGGAAAGGGGAAATCACAATACCTGAGGGGAAAGGAAAGTGAGCCTGAATACAACTTCAGCTTGTAAAATTTATCATTAGTAAATGCTAGTCAGTGTGTATATGACAACTTAATGTGCTTCCAACCCAACTAGCCTTCTTTCTTTATGAGGAAAATATAAAATTTTCCTTAAATATAAGGTAACACTGCTGCTTATACAAATATAACTTTATTCTGTAACCCTGATGCCTCTGGATATTGGCTGACTCTAAGAATGGTTTTCACTGATTCTGTCCTCAAATTATCATTTATCACTTCAAAAGGCACAGTCATCATGTAATTCTGTTCTGTTTTGCTAGTTTGAATCCAGAACAATTACATCATACTCGTGAACTTACGGAAGTGAGAACAAGATGGTAGGTGCTTAAGGGGTGGATTTCTCCAATGCTGAGCTAAAAGTGACATGATTTCCACAAATTTCTTCTGGGCTCTTGACGCCATGTCAGAAGTGCCTGCTTCACAGTGAATGACAGGAAGACATAATTCCATTCACTAGTGAGATGTTTCAAACTGCCTTAAAACAGAAATCTGTCTTCCCCAGCCTTCTCACTTAGAGTTTTATTCCTCTATGCCAGCAGTGATGAGTGAACAGAGCAGCAGCCCAGGACAAATACAGAGGTTCTTCTGAACCTGTCACCAGGTTGTGATACAGAACTAACAATGAATGATTCAGGTTTCCCACCTTTATATATGAATTAATTTTCTTTATGATTTAATTGGCGCTCCCTTTATTAAAATTGTTATATAAGGACTAATCATTATGGTTAGAAAACTCCAAGTAAGATTGGAATGCTGAATTGAAGTTGGACAGGCTTGAGGAAATTGGGGATTTTAATCTCTAAGGTAAAATGTCTCTAATACTACAGATCTGGAGTGATTGGGAGGTTGTTGCACATGGAGATGTCACTTGAGGATAATGCTCCTGATAAAGATTACTGCATCACTTTGGAGGGGCAGAGCTGCATTTTAAGGTTTGTGAGATGAAGTAAGAGTTATTTGGTTCCAAGGTGAATGGCTCAATGGCACTCTAAGTGTATTAAGTAACTTGGCAATTACATCCGCTGACATCATTAATAATGGTGACACATTTGAACAAGGTGTCATGTGCCTTCTTTAATGCACCCCAGTGTGTCTGGTGTGTCACTGCATGCCAACAAAACCAGGTTAGAAACCCCAGCAGTTTGGGTGCAGGCTGCACACTCCGAGCTGTTCACGTTCTGTGAGTAGGAGCTGATGAAATGTTAAACATTCATCACTCCAGAGCCTGTCTGTGCCTCGAGTTCTTGACAGAGTATCTGTTTATCCAGGCAGCTCCTCTCTCCTCTTACATTGCCACCACGGATGCTGGCAGCTCCCACAGGGGGTTACTCTGAGCTGGCATCTGTTCTTTACATGTGTGTTAAAGACATTTCTAACGAACCCAGGAGCTGCCCAAAAATACTCCACACAGTAAATATAAGCAGAACAGTGTACTGCCAACACTGAACGCTGAAAAGCACAATCATTCCATATACTTTTCTATGGTTTAGTATTTTATTTTAAAATAGACTGCCTACAGTTCTTGATTGACCACAGAAATTTCAACTTGTATATTCTCATATATACATATATATGTCCATTGATATATTGAGATTCTCATGCATACAGTAGAACTTCAGGAGCTGAAAGTGGTCATCCTTCTCCCACAGCTACAGAATTTCTGATAGTCATGAGATTTCTAAGGGTAAAACTCAACTGGGAATCTCCTCCTGGCATCAGGGGGAAAACAAAAAACTGGTGCCAAAGTGAAGAAGGGAATAAGAAGAAAAGGACAAAAAGGACATGCATATAGTTAACAAACAACTGTGCAAGAGAAAAAGCTTGAATCAAACACGGGCCAAGGTGGGCAAGGGATTAGAAGGAATTTAGTAGGAACACTCTTGGGAAAGTGGAGCAGAAAAAGAGGAATGAGGTACCTGGTTCCCTACGAGTTTCCCAGCCTTCTGTCTTGGTTTGAAAGACAGGTATCTGCTAGGGAAGGCTGGAGCATCCCTTGGACTGGAGAATGTAAATCCCCTCCCTCTGAATTATTATAGCTTTGAAATTAACAGGCTCTCAGGCAAAGATATGAGAATAGGAATAACAGTTCTTTACTAGTATGTATAACAAGGCAAAATAAACAACAACAACAACAACAATGGAATTAATAACAAACAGAACCAGGGACCCCAAGGCAGCCTTCTCAGCTGAGATGGAAAAGGAGAGAGGAGAAGATTTGTGAAGCAAAGCAGTCAACCCTGGGGCAGTCAGTCCCAGTGCCCCTGCAGGACTCTGAGAAGCACTGAGCTGGAAGGGCAGGGACAAGCAGAAATCCTGGGCTGGTGGAGCAGATATATCAGAGAACTCTGCAGCAGTGACATTCCAGCAGGGCAGGGGGTGCAGGGCTACAGCACAGAGAAACCCAGAGCTGTGCTGAAGGAACGGCGGGGCTGGGACAGCAATGGCTGGCTCTGAGCAGGGGAAGGGGAGAAGAGAGAGGAGAAGAAGAAGAAGAAGAAGAAGAAGAAGAAGAAGAAGAAGAAGAAGAAGAAGAAGAAGAAGAAGAAGAAGAAGGGGGAAGAAGAACAGGAAGAAGAGGAAGAAGAAGACAAAGAAGAAGAAGAAGATGATGATGAAGACGAGGACAAAGACAAAGAAGAAGAGAGGAGAAGAAGAAGAATGAGAAGAAAGAGAGGAAGATGAAGACAAAGAAGAAGACGAAGAATAAGAAGAGCAGCAGCTTGAGCATCCTTCTCTGAAGCCAAAGAGCAAAGAAACCAGCAGTTGCCCCCCCCACCCTTTTACCTTGGCCCATCCAACCTTTTGTTTTCTCAAGTACCTGTAAGTACCAACAGTCAGTGTTTCCCAGCAACTCATGGGAAAAATTCTATAGGTAAAAAGGAACAAAAGGAAAGAAAACCTAACTCCCAACACCTTCATACACCATTTTTTTATTACTTTTTTTTTTTTTTTTACTTTTAAAGCTATACACACTTGGCTGCCTTATACTAGGTATGGAAGCTATATTCTGGAACTAAGCCTGAAATACGAATTATTGCAATTTATGGTTTGTCCAGATTAAGCAGCAGAGCAGAGAACAAGACCAGGAGACTGCTTTTGATTTTGGGAAAACAGAATGTCCCTGAAATACAGCCATGGTCACTGAAATGACAGCAAAAGGAAGGATTTACTGTGGCACAGCAAACACAAAGCCTGAAAAATTAACTTTCCTGGACTTGCCGTGTATGGGAAACAAAAGAGGAAGCACTGTTTTGTAGTACATCAGCTGCAAGATGTAAACCACTCCATATAATAAAGCACTACTGTGGGCATCGTTCCAGCAGATATACAGACAACTAAAGTTACTGAAGACAGACAGATTAAAACAATAACGGACTTTATATGAACTAACAAATCAGTGTGAACGATGTAAGTATTTCAGGACCTCTCTTTCGCTGTTGAAACTTAATGCCATAAATGTTGGTTGAAATTTTTTAAGATGTGGAAGTTTTTTCCTTTTTTTAACACTTGTTATAGGTGAGTAATGCAACGGTTGGCTCTCACAATTAAAGGATAAATATTGTGTGTATGTTAAGGTAAGTTTTGTGGATGTATAGTTATGTTATTGTAATATATCTTCCCGTAGTCTTCTTTCCCCTCCCCCTTGTAATACCTTCGGGGCATTTGGGGAGGGCTGGCTTGTTACTAGGAGGTGTGGCATAACAACACCTGACCTCCAGTCAAGATATAAGAAAGTAATATCCACCAATGAACGGCAGAGAAAGAGTTGACTGATGAGACTTTGGGAGAGTATAAAAAGCAGTGCATCCATTTTGTAAACAAGTACGAGCATGTAGCTGTGAACTATGGGGAGTCTCAGAGCTGCCTTTTCTCCTTATTCAGTCTTCTGGTGTGTTTTGCTAAGGTTTAATAAACCTTTGAAATTTTAAAAAATGAGTGTCTGTCCTGGGGTACAATGCAAAAATGTGTATTCTATCACCATCTGTTAAAATGTGGGAGGGGTGGTGATCCTTATCTCTGTGGGAGATATCCTCTGCTGATGTGCCATCTGATAAGATCGGGGGATGATCATCGTTATCTTTTCACAACCCATCCTTCCTCCAGAAGATATATTCCGTTAATGGGCGATTAAGTCCTATTGTGTGACTGATAAGATTACATCATCCCATTGGGAGATGCCTCAACCAGGGGCAGGAGCCAAGCCTTTCCTACCTAGATAAAAAACTGGGGTTTGGGACCCGAGGGGAGACCTTTCTACTGGATCCCAGAGGAAAGTCGGACCTTTTCCACATCATCGCTGGATCTTCGGAGGAAAACTGCACCTTCTACAGGAGCACTGCTTCAACAGAACCACATCTGTCATCCAGGAGGACTGCAGCCACCATTTATACAGACTGTGACCAAAACCCTGACTGACAGGGTGTCAGGTTGTATTTCTGACTGTGTTGGTGGTTGTTTCTTTTATATTATTGCATGTATTTTATTTTTTTCTCTTTTCTCCTATTAAATTGTGTTACTGACTTGGAGTCTCGCACTGGTTTTACTTTCAAACCAAGACAGTGTCGTTTCTCACAACTACCAAGGTCCAACCAATGCTGATCCTATACGGAAAGATCTTCACAACAGAAGCACATAGGCACAACATATTTCACATGTTCTTGTCTCCATAGTAAGCAGGAATAACTACAATAACGTGCATCTCTGCAAAATATATCCTACCAGATTTTCCTGACTGCAGGTCAGGGCTTCTGCCACAGTCTGCCTGAAAATGCCTCAAAGGTCCATACAGAAAGTGCATCGAGAGATGCAGAGAAAGGCCCATTTTGAACATAAATTCTGGGAATGGCACTGAGTTTGTCCAGACAAATTGGATCCATTACTATGCAACGGCCAGTAAATACACACTTGAGACATTGATTATGTCAAGTGTTGCCAAGCCTCGTGCTCGGTGGTGTTCCACAAATCAAGCAGCCCAACTATCCATACTTTTTCCTATTTATATATTTTAGCAAACAAAGGCCTGAATGTTTATTGGCTACACGTTACATAGTTCTCTTTTTAATTAGTATTCTCTCTTCTATCGGTTAATGAGTGTCTCACTTCTCATGCCAGTTACTGCCGTGCTCTGTCCTTCTCCTCCTTTGGCTCGGTGCTTTCCTGTGCGGGTGCTCCATGAGTTGGTGCTCCTCATCTGCCCCTGCCACAATTCCCCCTTACCCACTCCGAGCTGATTCCACACAGTCGCTGAGTTGCCTTTATTTGTTTCTTCCTTATCTTGGGGGTTCTGCCAAATGCCCTCGTGGCCCATGAATTCTTCATTCCTCGTGTATGGGTGGAAATCCTTCTCCCTGAGCTTTGTTAACCTCCCCGGGGCTGAGATCACTGGGGCATGTCCAGCCCCAAACCTCAACAAGGCAATTCTGCTGACCAGGGATTTGTGTTTCCAACAGCTGGGCATCACTGAGAACTTGTTGGCCGCTCTGTTTCATGGATTAAATCTCCCTCCTTGTTGATTAGGCTTGAAAGTTACAAAGATAATACAGCAAAGAACATATTTTCTTAAGAAAATTTTACATACTCCATTTTACATACCGAGGCATAGATAGGACATGATTAAACTCTCCATGAGCTGTTTTGAGTGGAATTCTGCTAGGAATGGGGTACCCATGAGGGCTGGATTCCCGATGGTTGGGCATGGAGTGCTCTTGTGAAGTATTTTTTGTAGGCCTCCTATTTTTTGTGTTCTCTGCTCAGCCTGTGGATAACGGACCCTGAGCAGAGGTGTAACATTGCTTTAAAGAATGGGTAGGTTGAGACACGGAGGAAAGCTGCTGGGGGCAGGTTTGCTCTGTTATAAATGAGAGACAAAAATCTCGATATTCAGCAAAATTTAGATTGTTTCATTTGATATAGAAAGAGCAAGCAGCGCTGGGGAACGTGAGGGGTCACCGCCCACTCCATGCTCCACTGAACCTCGGTTTGCAGCCTCTTCTTATACTGTGGTTTCTTGTTGTAATCAATAATTTTTGGGTTTTTGTTGTCATAAGCAGTGGTTGTTGAATAAATATCCATACACAAATTCACAAAGCCTTTGGGTGATAATCAGTCACAGATAGCCACCTGGTCCTTGCAGATAAGCACCAGAGAAGTTCTGGGAGTCTGGTTTTTGAGATAGGCTGTATTGATCAGACAAAGGCAGGAAGGGCTATTGGGAAGTCGGATTTTGCAAGCTGGTAGCCAATACAACTTATTTGGAAAACATAATATAACATAATATAATGTAACATAACACAAAATAATATAATATAACAAGGTGATTTTAAACATAATTATTTTATCAAATTTCCTTTATCTAGTGTCCATGCTTCACTTCAGAGCTTAGTACTCTGGTTTATACAAACCCCAATGCTTTTGTGATTAACACCAATCGTTTATCAATTATCACAACTCCAATTGTGACCATTATTAGGACTAAATGACTTGATGTGGAGAAGGCCTGGTTCAATGCCGTTCTCTCTGAGGCCTCAGGTAGGGACAAAGGGTGTGGAGGGTGTCCCCAGGCGCGGCACAGGGCAGGGCGGGGGCGGCGCTGATCAACACGGGGTGGGTACGAGTGAGGGGGACAATTCCGGGAGCTGCCGACCCTGCCGGCTTCGAGTCTCCAGCAGTGCAGGTGCTGCTGTCAGCCAGGGCGGAGGGAGGCACAGAAGCCGCCGGTCCCGGCGCACATCCCGGGCACGGCAGCGCGGCCCGCGCCGCTCCTCAGGGCAGGGCAGGACCCGCCCCGCGCGTGCGCAGCGGCAGCAGCGGCCATGGCGCGGCCGGGCCGGGCCGGCCTCAAGGAGCAGCGCTACGACCGCCAGCTCAGGTACCTCGCACCGGCACCGGCACCGGCACCGACCCCGGCACCGACCGAGCGGGCAGCGGAGCCGCGCCTCCGGCGGCCCCCTGCGAGCACGGGCCCGCTCGGCACCGCGCTGGGGACAGGCCCCCGGGGCTGCTGCGGGCCCGGAGGAGCCGCGGGGATCAGGAGCCGTGTCCGACCGGCAGGGCCATGAGGGCTGCACCGGCACACGGACAGTAGATATGAAACAGATAAATAGTATATATTAAGAGGAGTATATAGATAGTATATGCATACATAATCTTATATATATATATAAAGGGGGGTAGAGATACATAGATATATATATATCTACGTAGGTCCTCATGTTTTTTATATAAGATATATAAGTTATTTATAAAATGTTTGTTGTATAAATATATAAATATGTGTATTCTATATGTTTATATTATATATATCTATTTATATCTCTCCGTATATATAAAAATATGTAAAGGAGAGATTGCCAAAACGATGGAGCCAGGCTCTGCTCCAGGCCCAGCAGTGGCACCAGAGCCACGGGCAGAGGCTGAGCCCAGGAGCTGCCCCTGCACAGGAGGCACAACTTCTGCCCTGGGCAGTGCCCAGCCCTGAGCAGAGTGTGCAGAGAGGCTGTGCAGTCTCCTCCCTGGGGATATTCCAGAGCCACATGGACACACTGCTGTGCCCTGTGCTCTGGGATGGCCCTGCTGGAGCAGGGAGGTGGCACCAGAGCAGCCCCTTGGACTCTCCAGCATCACCCAACTTGGAGTTCTGTGGAAGGGCAGAAAAGATCCGAGTTATCAGGGAAGGGTAATGGCACCGGGGTCAGGGGTGTCTGTCTGCAGTGTGGCTGTTCAGTTTCCACATGGACACGTGTGAGTGAAGGGCTAAGCAGTGGTGATACCACTCTGCTGTTCCCTCCATAGCTTTGTACAGCTCAGGACTGCAGAGTCCTGGGCTCCTCAGTACAGGAAAGACAAGGAGCCACTGGAGAGGGTCCTGTGGAGGGCACAGAGAGGATTTGGGGTCTGGAGCATCTCTGGTGAGGAGAGACTGGGAGCTGGATCTGGTTAGCCCAGAGCAGAGAAAACTTTGAGGGGATCTCGTCAATGCATAGAAATATCTCCACAAAGTGGGTGTAAGAGGGTAGTGCCAGACTCTTCTGGGTGGTGCCCAGCAGCAGGGCAAGGAGCAGTGACCACAAACTTAAACACAAAAGTTTCATTTCAACATGAAGAAGAATTTGGTTTCCTGGAGGGGGCAGATCCCTGGAGCAGATGCCCAGGGAGGCTGTGGAGTCTCCCTCTCTAGGACATTCCAAACCTACCTGAACACACTCCTGTGTCACCTGCTCCAGGTGACCCTGCCTGAGCAGGGCTTGGGCTGGGTGACCTCCAGAGGTCCCTTCCAACCCTAAAAATTCTGTGAGTTACCACCCCAGTGAAATCAGCAGGACGTGTGACCCAGACTGTCCCAGCCTGCTCTCAGCCTCACTGCTGTTTCTAGGGGTCTGAAGTACCAGACTCAGCAAGACTGATTTCTGTCTCCTGTGTATTTCAGTGTCTTCTGTGAGAAATTTAAAAAAATATATATGAAGTCCTATTATTTATAATAAAAGTTAGGAAAAAGAAAATGTTCTGCATTAGGACAAAGTCTGGGCAAGGACTATTTTAACCCACGCTGCTTTTAAAAAAGTTAATGTATGTTAGTATGTTCTGAGAGAAAGAGGTGTGAGTATGCATATGGTGTAAAGTTGGAGAAAATGAAATGTCAGCAAAACTGCTCTTTGGAAGGTCTCAGCGTTTTCACAGTAAATTCCCTTAAGGATGCTTATTTTAGTTAGTGCTGTTTAGGTCCTCAGCAGTGAATGCATAATAGCATGCCTGTCCTTTTTTTTTTTTTTTTTTTTTGTTTTTTTTTTTTTTTTTTTTTTTTTTGTTTTTTTTTGTTTTTTTGTTTTGTTTTTGTTATTTGTTTATATTGACTGTGCAATCTGAAGTTAAATAACTTCACTGTGTTTTGGTTTCCTTCCCAATACAGACTGTGGGGTGACCATGGCCAAGAAGCGTTGGAAGCTGCCCATGTTTGTGTGATAAATGCAACAGCAACAGGAACTGAAATACTCAAAAACTTGGTGCTGCCAGGTCAGTAGATATTTCTTTATGATGTATCTGATATCTTGATGATGCCAAGTTATTCATAAAAGGTTTTTTCCCCCCAAAGGTATTGGTTCATTTACGATTGTCGATGGGAATCGAGTCTCTGGAGAAGATGTTGGAAATAAGTAGGTTTTTTTATTTATTTCAATTACAAATTGACAAGTGACAGAGTTTCATAGGTGGTTCCATCCCTATATTTGCTAAGAAGTCCTGTAAAATTCTTATAAAAGCCTCTCTGTGTTTCTCCAAGTCTTCTGTGGGTTTGGAGGTTGGTGAAAGACAGCGTGCATGGTCATTTTGATATTAGCTGCTAAATTATTTTACTTGCTAGGTGTGGACCTTACGGGTCTGTTTGCTTCACACGTCAGGTTTATAAGGACAATGCTCTATTCAGTATGAAAATAGTGAAAATTAACTTGTTTGATGTAGTCTTGAGCTATGACAGTGCTTGTGTTTCAGTGTAGTTCAATATGTTTTTCCTAATTCTGGTGATGCAGATGACTTAATTTTCATTAGTCATTGTGCAACTGTGACTGCTAAACATTTATTAACTTTCATAGCTTTGAACAGCTCTGTGCATCAGGGAAAAGGGTGAGAAACTTTGAAAATCCTGTAAGAATGATTTGCCTAAAAATTCTTGATCAAGTTCTGTTACAGTGCACATAAATACCTACAGGGGTTATGTGAGGGGGAAGGATATTATTCCATTATATGAGGAAATCAGTGCTAGTGAGTCTTTGATTAGCCTGGTGAGAAAAAACCTGTAGCATGATCTTATCTTCTAGAGAAGTTTTGCATGTCTTATATTTCAGATTTATGACTTGGGTATTGAAAAGCTTTATTAAGAAACTGTTTCTGAGGAAAATACAACAGTGGTGGGAAAAAGCATATTTTAGGGTTTTTTGTGTATGAGAGTCAGCAACATATCCTGCAGAACAAAATATGACTTCAGTACAGTTTCTTCTTCAGAATAAAAGTTCACATGTAACTCTTTTGTCTCCTTTTCAGTTTCTTCCTACAAAAAAGCCATATTGGTCAGGTAAGGAAATAATAAATGTCAGTTTACATGTATTGAAAGCATGGAAATGTCGAGTATTTAAACGTGGTATTATGAATAATGCTAAAAGCATATGTGTATAGGTTAAAGTCTGTTTATTCTTTAACAGGATTCCCAATGTTTACTTTTTAGTTGGTCATAAGTGAGAAGATAAACTCAATTGTGGTGAGATTGAATAGAAAAAAATGAAGAGCTTATGGTTAAGATCTATGGAAGGACAAGGTAGAAGACCATTGTGGTTGAAGGAGTAAAGCTAGGAGTAGAGAGGTGAATGGGGAAAGAAAATCACAAAAACAAGAGAGTATGAGAAGCATAGATAACTCCTGGAAATTCTGTAATGAAACTGGAAATTAGGAAATAGCTGTCTCACAATTTATCTTTTTAAAACAGTATTACATGCTCTCAAACTAAGTCCCTACTATTATGGGATGCATTTTTGCTTCAGATGAGCAAGGCTTGGAGTAAGGAGCCTTAGCTTATAATGAGCTTTGTTGTGGGGTGTTTCCTGGGGCTGTTTTGTTGTTGCAGCTTGGTTTGGCATTGTTAGCAGGTGGCATGATGTAGTACTGATACACTGTGTAAACTACGTTTCATTCTGATTGCTCTGAAACAGAATCGTGCCCAGAGTGCCATGGAGCTATTGCAGGAATTGAATAGTGATGTTTCTGGAAACTTTGTTGAAGAGGTTTGTCTTCCTGACTTAGTACTATGCATGTGTTATACAGTGTGATAAAAATGTGAAATAACAGCTCTGTGTTGCTTTGTGATGTTGCAGTTTAAATAGATTCAGGATAAAAACAGCATTTGAGGAAGATGATCTTAAGTTAAATCATTTGTATGTATTTCACACCAAAAATCACTTAATGTATTTCAAACATTATTTTGTAACTTCATCTTAATTTTATAACTTTCACTTAACACTTTATATTCAGCAGACTTGCTCTGTACTCAGAAGTTTTCAGTGTTTCCTGACATACATTTTTCCCCCTGTTTAGAGTCCAGAAAAGCTTTTAGACAATGACCCTTCCTTTTTTAATCGGTTTAACTTAGTGGTTGCAACACAACTACCAGAAAGGTAAGAATTACCTAAGGTTGAATTCCCTGTTTTCATTCAGTTGTAAAAGCAGGTTTATATATCTATATATCTAAGTATATGTATATGTGTATGTGTGTGCATTTATGCACAGGCACTTCCTTGCAGAAAAACTTAAGCAGAACAGAACTGTGTCATTGTGAAAGAAAATTACAGCCAATGATGGCATTTTCTAGAGACCTTTTTGTACCTCTGATGGGAACTGCCTCTTCTGAAAGTTAGGACTCTGCAGAACATGGATCTAATTCTTTATTTCTCTGTCTCATAACTCATTTAAGCTTTGGGAGGGTGGAATGAGACATAAGTAAGATAATGGATGAATATTTTTCCAACTTACTATAATTTCCTCTATGAAATTAATCACCTTATATGCTTAGGATCATGATGATATTAGAGGAGTTTTCTGAGAGAACTCTTTTACAAGTAATTGGTGTAGGAGTTAACTTTATAGTTAACTGTTGTTTTCTGTAGATCTGAAAAAAGCATGTTTTTCCTTACAGTACATTGCTGCACCTGGCTGAAGTTCTGTGGAATTCCAACATTCCTCTGCTGGTCTGCAGGACCTATGGGCTGGTTGGTTACATGAGAGTTGTGATTAAAGAACATACAGGTTAGAGGATTTACTGAGATAGAGACTTCTCTGGAAGGTTTAAAGCTTCAGTAACTCATGCCACTTTGGGGTTTTTTGTTTGTCTATTTTCATCTTGTGATATTTAGTATTTGTTGTCTTAGGTAGTTTGCATTCTATGAGGAATGCATGGGGATTATGAACTGCAACAAATAGTAAAATTGGGGATTATCCTGACGGTATCGGTGACTTACACAGAACACTTACTTTGAGAATCAGGCAGTGAAAGTAGCAGGTGATCCTGTATTTGTGCAGCTCTGTTCTGAAGGCCAGACATAAAGCTGGTAAATGCATTGTGTCATTTTTTGACAGTTGTTGAATCTCACCCTGACAATACGTTAGAAGATCTGAGACTGGACAAACCATTTCCAGAACTGACAGAACATGTTCAGGATTATGACTTGGAGCATATGGACAAAAAGGTTGGTATGTGTTTGCACTGTGTTCCCCAGCACAGGTACAGACACAGCACAGGGATTCTGTGAAAATGGCTCTTGGCAGATGACTCTGGTGCCAAGTCTCATCTGAACAGAACCAACTCTTGCATCAGTCACAAGGAGCTATTTTTGCCTCTGCCCCAGATGTTCCAGTCTATTTAAGTCTTAAACAGGTGCATGTCTTGGGAAGCAAGAAGTATTATTGGACAGCTTGATCTTTTGTTAGATTGAATACCCCTCACACCCTCTTTTGGAATTACTTTTGTAATTTTTATGTTTACCTACTGCTTCAGAGCTTTACAGTGTGGATGATTCTGCATAACATGAGTTCCACTCCAGAAAAATATTGGAGAACTTGGCTCACCCTTTTTAAAATAAAGTCATAATAATTTGATAATTTATTTTGTAGTAGTTAAAGAACATTATGGCTGAGTCAAAATCTAGAACATGTCTCGTATCTTTAGAGTAGTGCAAGGGATATTTGGAATTTACATTGAAAATAGGTTTTTAATTTGTTTCCTATTTTTTATCTTTTCTCAATCTGACAAAGATTTCTCCACTGTTCAATTCCAGGACCACAGCCACACTCCATGGATTGTGATTGTAGCCAAGTATCTCACCAAATGGTTCAATGAGGTATGTTGCAAAACTGTATTATTGCTATTATTGGTCTGTCTTTTCTGAAGCAGTTAATTATTTTGGCAGTGTGTAACATAAAAAACAAGGTGGAATCATAAAAAAAAGATTACTAATTGAAATACAAGTGAGTGTGTGAGCATGACAGACTCCTGGAGTTCAGCAGTCTGAACACAGTGGGCTTAGTTTTAGGTATTTAAGACAAAAATCTCTCTGTGTTTTTTAAATTTAGAAAAGTGAACAGTTGCCTAAGAGTTACAAAGAGAAAGAAGCCTTCAGAGAACTGATTCGGCAAGGTAATCCATGTCCCAGTGGTCCCTTATTCCTACCAGCAGAAGTAGATACAAGGTGATATCTGAAAAATAATCCCAAATTCTCTCAGGTTTTTATTTATGAGGGATCTGTTGGTATATACTGTATGATTCTTCTGCTAAGTGGATGTTTTGTTCAGGTGAATCTTAGTATGCCAGACTTGCTTATAAATGTTTCTTGTCAATGTTTTATCCTAAGATCCAGAGTGTGTTTTGATTTGGGTGGGAGCAAAGGCCTTAAGAGAAAATCCTGTTTAAAATGTGTCAAAGAGGAAAGCAAATGGCTTTTGACACTGGAATTGTTATTCTGCAAGTATTTGGTGTGTCCACTGACCCATCAGACGCTTGGTAATCCTTCACCTCTGCATGGCCAGGTTCTGCAGCACTGACTGCACTGTAACCGGTGTGTGAATGACTTCATTTGTGCAGGGCTTTCAGTCCAATACCTTTTCAGGGTGCTAAAATTCATATGGCATTTTATAGATCTATATGCATTGTCTTAAATGGTTGTAGAAGAACACCATTGACTGAATTTCCTCACTTGAAGGTGGCCTGTGTACAAATTTGGAGTGGTCCTTAACCCCAGTCTGTGATAGGGAATAGATCTGATCCATAGTCATTACCTTTGGTTATGTTAGACTTTAGCAGAGGCCCTTTCTTGGGCTGGCTTGCTCTGTGGATGCATAAATGTTTGCCAAATTTGATCAAAAAACCCCAGCAAAACATGACTGGCATGGGAAGAAAAATTGTTAATTTAGTGCTTATGAAACTTGATTCGCTCCCTCTTACAGAAATTAACTGGTGCTTTTGTGCTAAGTAACTTCAACTTAACATCACAGGAAAATGAGTCATGTGCAGGATTTAGATGAAGTTAGTTTCATAATTACATCTGATCTTTTTTCTTGTGATTTATTTTTCATTTTTTTGCTGGTAGCTGTTATGGGTACATCCAAAGCCAGTCTACTCTGTTGGTAAGACAAAAAAGACGAAATATAATTCAAACAGTTATGCATTTTAATTTTTTCTTTTCAATAAGGTATCTTAAAGAATGAAAATGGGACCCCGGAAGATGAGGAAAACTTTGAAGAAGCTATAAAAAATGTGAACACGGCATTAAATCGTACAGAGGTAAAATAAACAAAAAACTGAAGCCATTTCAACTGCCTCATTTTCTCAGAATATATTATTCAGTTTTAGGACAGAAATTCCATTTGAAACGTTTGTATTTAGCTAAAACAGGATTAGTACAATGTTAGAACTGAAATTGTGTAGTTAAATAGACCTAGAGTAACTGACAGTGCAGCTTATGGAAATGTTCTTAGTCCCTTGCTCTTGCAAGAAATCTGCATTTCCCTCCTGCAGACTTGAATTCAAGTCTGGAATGAGTCAGCAACCAGAGTGCATCAGTGAGTTCTTGTCTGACTTCTACAGTTCAGTCTGTAAAAGCTCTGAAGTGCTGGGTACAATTGCAAGGGTTTAGCCGTGAGAGGTGTGGCTGATGCTGATTTAAATACACTGCTGGGAGAGAGACTGAGAGCACTTACTGAAATGGTGCTGTATTGAAGCCATAGGCTGTACTAGTTACTCTTCGTAGAAATGAAGGGCTGCATGGGACTCCTGATACAATAAATTGACTTCTTTCCTCTTGAAGAAACTAACTACAAAATTCCCTTCATAAATGGTCAAGCTTAAAAGCGTTAGAAGTGATGTTTTCATTGTTTCTTGAATAATCCTGACCTAGGAACTCGTGGTTTAATATTGAGCTCTGATTTCTTTAGTTTCTCACCTGGGGTAAATTGCAAAGGCTACATGGGGCAAAAGCATATTCTGTGATTCTTCCTAAATTATGTTCTGTTGTTTTGAACTGTGCTGATCCTTGCTTGGATCGTCATGTTAAGTCTCCCAAGAAAGCAGCAGGTAAAACTTAGTGCTGTCATCCAAACCACTACAAGACATGGCCCAGGATATTAATATTTATTTGAGTTTATGTGCCAGACTGACTTGCAGCAGTTAAGGATTCTGACTAAAACACTGATATTTTTAGCCCCATTCCCCTTCCCCGGCCTTTCGGCTGCTCTGCCCCAGCAGGCAGGGTGGGCAGTTGGGATGGCTGCTGCTGCAGTTTTTAAAATCTTCTCTGTCAAAGATGGAAGTCAGGTGAGATTTTGTTTGTGACATTGATCTTGCTCAGAAGCATTGCCTTGTTCTTGGGCAGGGCTGCTGTTTGAAATATGTCTGAGCAGCACTGACTGTGTTGGATTCAGAGATTTGCCATGAAACTCTGAGGTCACTTGGAGTTGGCTCACCTGTATAGTGAATGTTGAGATAATTCAAGAAATCAAAAGTCAAGGATTACAAACCAAATTTATTTATTTTCACAGGTTCCAAGAGGCATTGAAGAGCTTTTTAATGATGATTGCTGCCTAAAACTCACAGAGCAGGTATGAGTAGTTAAGGGTAAGACTTAAATGTAGAAAAAGCATTGTAAATAACATCTGTGTACATGACTGTCTCCTGTGCATTTGTAGTCATCTTCCTTTTGGATTTTGGTTCGAGCTTTAAAGGAATTTGTGGCAAATGAAGGGCAAGGAAGCTTGCCTGTCCGGGGCACCATTCCTGATATGATTGCAGACTCCAGTAAATTCATCAAATTGCAAAATGTGTAAGTAGACAACTCCTTGAGGGAACCCACTTCCATTCATGTGGCTTGTATTTTGCCTTTATAATGTAAAACAAACAAACAAAAAAAAAGATAGTCTTCAATGTGGAGTTGATGGTTTTCTGCTGTAGTTATTTACTTCCTCATTATTACCAGATACCGTGAAAAAGCAAAGAAGGATATTGCTGCTGTGGGGAACCATGCTGCTAAATTGTTACAGTCCTTGGGCAAGGTGAGTGCAAACCTATGGCCATTCTTCTAATGGAATGAAGTATCTGCTTTATTTATCAATTTGGTTTGATCATATTAAAGTAAGATGTGTGCAGGGGTATAGTACTTAAAATTTAAGACACTTTTTTTGGTACATTAGTAACTAGTTATTCCACAATAAATATATTAATATATATGTGAAAGCAGGAATTCTCTGGCCATTGTATGTACTGGAATGAGTATATTCTCTCTTTTAGGCACCTGAGTCTATTTCAGAGAGAGAACTGAAATTGTTTTGTGAGTATGCTTGAATTCTCTTCTGGGTTTATGTACATGATCAGATAATCAAAACCTTGTGAATGATCATGTAGTTATTAAGCAGTAAGTCAGTATTTAAATTTTTCAAGTAAGTACTAAGTGATGTACATCCCTCATTTTCAGGAGAAGTAGCAGATGTTCAGCATCTCTCAGGAGTGAGTCTGTAAAGGTTGGCTTTAAAATTATGTATTATTTTCACTCCAAACAACAGGGAGCAGCTGCCCTCTGCTTTCTGATGATGAGTACCTGAGCACTCTTGCCCGTGCTGGGGTACTGGTTTCAGAGTGTGGGCTCTGCAGACTTGAGGTAGTCTGAGAAGCTGTAACCCAGCTGATGACACTTCAGGCTGTGTGTGTCTTAGATGTGTACACATGTCCAGCAGCAGCCTTGCTGAGACTCCTCATTGCTGTAAACCTCCCCTATAGGCACACATGAAGAGTGTGCCCCCCTGCATTGGTAAAGCATTGGGGAACCTCTCAGTTGCTCCTTTTTCAGTGCTGGGTTGTAGCTGCACCCTGGGTTGGTTCTTAGCAATGATACTGGAAAATGACCTTTCCCATCTCATAGCTGTGCTGTTAAAATATTAATTGAGAACATATGAGGCAGTGTGAGATGTAGCAGAAAACTGAAAGAACCATGACAATGTGCAGCCTGGAAGAGGGAAACATTGTGGCTATGACTGATGAATTGCTCTGATGTAGCCGTAACATTAACCTGGCAGATAGGTGGAGATTCCACATGAGCACAAAGTTATTTCCCTAAAACTCTCCTGACCATAGAGCTAAAGGTAGTTAAACAGACTTTCATTACTGCAAACTGGGAAGGAACAGGGAAGTGTTGAGTGCAGTGCTGTTAAGTGGTGGCACTGATGGGCCAATGTCTCCTTGTCCCCATGGCCAGGCAGCAACGCCGCTTTCCTGCGCGTGGTGCGCTGCCGGTCCCTGGCTGAGGAGCACAGCCCCAACTCCTGCAGCAAGGATGCAATCAGTAAGTACTGCTGCTTGCCACAAACCTCGCTGCATTTCCAGCTTGGAATGGTTTGCTGAGGAAGAGGAAATGTAAGCTACGTGTTCTGTTGCATTATGCAGTTTGATCATTTGGAATGTCACAGTGTCTTTGGTGAATTTAAATAAATTCTTGTTGTAAGGAATGTGTCTCTCAACTACAGAGACGGAGTTCTTAGGTCTAGAATGTTGAATTTAATTTGATTTTGAAATTTCAAAAATGACCTTACAGATTGATGTACGTTTCAGCTTTTGTTTTCTTGTGGATTTTACTTGTAGTACTCTATATAAAACATTGTTTTCTTCAAACTTCTCTTTTCTGTACCTCAGTTATTTCTGACAGCTGAAAAGGTGCTTTAACCTGACCTAATGAAAATAATTAAATAGTTATCTTGACCTCTTTCTGCTTATCTCTTTAGGATGTGAACTAACAAACTAGTTACTTAATATTGCTTTTGGGTTTTATATTGCCTTTTTTTTTTTTTTTGAGCCTGCATAAATAAAAAAAGGCCAGAAATACTTATTTATCAAAGTATGTTGAAATTGAAACAAGTCCTCTGAATATTTTGGACAAAATACGTTTACATTTTATGTATACATACATCTTGTAATATTTATCATTTCAGTGAAAGCTCCTTGAATTAGTTGGTAATGTGCAGTGGGATATAAGTAGCAGCTAATATTTACAAAGACTATTCAGCTGTGTGCTAAGGGATTTAAGACCTGTTTGATAATGACAGTCATTACACGTGATACTTAAAACATCTGTTTCAAATCCTAAAGTTTTCACTAAGGAAAACCCATTTAAATGGGCAGCTGCCAGAATTGAAATGTGAGTTTCTTCACTAAATAGTTTATATTAAATACATATAATATGGTTTTGTCATAAACTTTGGAGGCAAAATTGTGTATCTTACAGTTTTTTGATTAAGATTCTGTCACAGGCTGTATTCATTAAGGTTTCTTTCTACTGCAGATTTTATCGTTTGTTTTCAGGGAATTCAAAACCTTGCTTTTTCCATTCCATCTGCACCAGCTAACCAGTTCTCTTGCTGCTTTCAGTTTCCCATATGGATAACCCAGACAGTGAAATAGTGCTGTACTTGATGCTGAGAGCTGTCAATAGGTTTTACAAGCAGCATGGCAGATACCCAGGTATGTTAATACCAGTTGCTTCACATCATCAAAAGAAATATAAAGATCCAGTAGTTACTGCAAATACATTAGTTGTGGCTTTGTTTCCATAGTAATACAGCTTTACAAATGTGAAAATTAAAATGAGAGTTTTTTCTCTTAGGGAACTTAAGGAATTTATCTGAATTAGTATCATTAATGGGTTGTGTGGATTATGAATCAGTTCAGCTACGCAGTCATTTGTCTATCATGAGAAGCATCAACAGAATATTCAATTATTATTAGTCTAGTACTAATAACACATTAATTGGCTTAGAAACTTTTTAGGAAAACAAAATATTTAGGCTGCCATTTAAACTCATTAGCTTTGACTGTCGGGTTACAGTTGTGTGATGAAACAGCTGATTTATTTTCCAGGTGTCTACAACTACCAGGTGGAAGATGATATTGGAAAGCTGAAATCATGCCTTACTGGTTTCCTCCAAGAACATGGGTTGTCTGTAGTGGTGAAAGATGACTATGTGCACGAGTTGTAAGTGCTGTTTTTGGGGCGTGGCTTTGTTGGTAAAACGGCCAGGCAGGCTGTGACTGTTCCTTTCTGTGCAGTTGTCGCTACGGAGCTGCAGAGCCTCATGCTGTTGCTGCCTTCATGGGAGGTAAGGGTGACACTCCAGGGCCACACAAACAGCCTGCCCAGGCAGAGCTCTGCTGCCTTAATTCCTCCGGACTCTCAGAGCAAAAGCTGCAATCACAGGCTGCAGTCACAGATGGCATTAGGGCACAATCCTCCCCTTCTTTCTGTAAATGTGACCTCCTACAGCACATACAGAGTAAGTGGGTGCAGCAAGGGTTATATCAGTAAAATAAACTTCAAAAACAATCTCAGTACATCAGCTCTTCAAGCTTAGAAATAAAATGCTGGAAAGAGGCTTAATTTTTTTTTAAAGAAAAGTGATAATTTTAAAATTAGTGCAGTACACGTCTTCTTTTAACATAGTACACTTATATTAAAGATCTATGAAATACAAGTCTTGGTTTCTTACCTTCATTCAACCTGCAGATATGTTTTAATGGATGCTCAAAATTGATACATCAGTTAACTTTATTTGGCTTCATGCAGTGCTGAAGATAATTATGTATTATATATTCTGCTTATGTAGGAATTTTTGTCTGATAAAAAACTTGGTATGTATCATTCTTTAGAAAAATTCATAAAGGTAATTTCTGAAGAAATTACAGAATGTTTCCTACTGCAGGAAAACTAAGAGGGATCACACTGAAGTGACCCTTCAGTTTATTTTGCAGTTAAGTTTTACATGATTTTTTTTCAAACTCAGCTTCTCAGTTGACAGAGGTCACAACTTGCATGGGTCTGTCCACTCACCCATTTTTACTCTGTGTGTATGTACATAGTGAGAAAGTGTATGCAAAGGTAACTTTTGAAGTAGCAGCTCTCTGATCTTTTATAGTGTGAAGTATTGAAAGGCAGTTTTGCCTCCTAGGATATTTGTCAGGCACTCCTGAAATAATTTCCAGTGTAGGGAGTGCTAGATAAATATCATTATTTTGCTGTTGTTTAAATATCACCTGCTAACTGTCATCTGGTTTTCCCTCTCTTTTGCAGGAGCTGCTGCACAGGAAGTTATTAAAGTCATCACAGGGCAGTTTGTGATTTTTAATAACACCTTTATTTACAGTGGAATGTCACAGACTTCAGCAACTTTCCAGCTGTAGGATAAGCTCTTGCATTCGATGCCTCCAGGCACTGCTGCTGCTGTATTTACAGTTTTTACAGTTTCTGTAAATACTGTGGTGTTCTGCCACTGACTGGACTGTTCTGCTCTGTATTACCTAATTAAAGTTTCTTTATTTGTAATTATCTTGTTGTTGTTGTTGTTGTTTCCTGAGGAAGAATAAAATCATATTATATCCTGACAATTTTTTAAAATCTAGAATTTTCTGACTCACGTCTGAAAGAAAAAGGCAGTAGCTGTTTTCGGCAGGGTAAGTTGTATTTACAAATTGGCTGACCTCGTTGGCAGCAGAACTTTTTTTTTTTTTTTTTTCTTATAAAAGCTGCTCATCAGCTTGAGTGGGGAGAAGGTGCAAAAAGGTGAGAGAGGCTGATGGAGCTCTGATGGTCTGAGGATCCAGTGGTGCAAAGAGCTGGAAGGTGAAATACCATCTCTTGAGTTCAGGGTCATTAGGGAAAAGGAATGTGTGCCTGAGAGCTGGGGTCTGTCAGCCACATTCACCTAGTAAAAGGGTTTTCTCCTGCACCCGTGTGTGTGGCCAATGCCACGGGATGGCAGCTCTTCCTGCTGTGGGGACATTGCAGCCTCCAGCTGCAGAGTATGCAATCTGAGCTGTGTTGAAATGTGTTCCCCAGGGCTCTGTTTTGGGGCTGCTCCTGGTTAACGCCTTAATCGATGATGTGAATTGTTGTAAATAAATTTACAAGTTAACCAAGTTCCACCAAAAAGTTATTGTTTGTTAGTTGATAAATTGTTAATGAAGTTAATGTTGTTAATTTAAGTACCCCAGTTCAGCAGTAGTGTTAGTTCCCCTGTTCCCCGATCCCTTGGTTGTGTACCTCCCTTTTGTCCATTGGGTATTGCTGCTGCTGTTCCGGCATGGCACCAGAGAAGGTGACATCATAGGACTTCTATGCAAAGTGCGGAACTAAGGAATTATGGGTACCATTCGGGTAAATAAATCCCCTATAAAACGAGCCAGCTGAAGTTCCAATGAGCCAAGATGGTTTATCTGTGTCGGGAACTGTCTCCTGGAACTGCACACACATGACACCCAGGATCCTCACCATGATAAGAACAGTGCCCGGTCGGAAATGGGACCCTAGACAATGAGCCAAAGATTGTCTTCCTAGGGGACTCCTGTAAGGATGAAAGCCCCAGCTCTGCCCTTCGTGGACAAAGCTGCACTGAACCTCCTCCTTGGCGTTGTCATCTGGGAGCAGCGGTGGTGTGTGCGCACCCCATGAGTACCCCCACCCACAAAAGAGCTGATTCCTAATAAAGGCCTTTCAAAGGGAGCTGGTCTCCTGGCCCATTTACTTCATTTTGGGGGCTCGTCTGGGATAGCCACACCCCTGAAGAGGACCGGGACGGGAAGGCGCCTCCTGTTCTACTCAGCCTCTGGGGGACGTCGGATATCCAGGACTCGGAGTCAGGACTTGGAGTCAGCGTGGGACGGACCAACAGACGACGTAGCGGAGCGCCGGAAAGGGTAAGTACCTGCAGCGGCGGGAGTGGGAAGCGAGCGAGTGGAGAGTGAATGAGACGGGGGCTGGCAGCTCGGACTTCCGAGGCGAGTGTGGACCCCTAAGTACCGCGTTTCCGGACTCCGCGAGGGGGCCGGCCGGGAGCAGGGGGAAGCGTAAGAAATACTGAGTGAGTGAGGCGCTTCCCAGGGGTAGGCCCACCTCCCTGGGCTATACGGCTTGGGTGGCCCCGGGCGTGTGGGGCCCCAAGCATAGTGTGAGTCACGTGCAGGCAGGGTACCCCCTAGGTACCGCCGACACCAAGCGCTCAGAAAGGCCCTAACTTCCCAGGGTCGGGCCAGAAGTGTCGTAGGTAGTGTTGGGAGTCGTGGCCCTAGGGAAAGGGCAGGTAAACCCACGGCCCGTGAGCACCGGGGTGGGGAGTCCCCGAGGGGGGGCAAGGCGGACACTACACATACACACACGCATCCCTACTGCTGAGGCTATTTCGTTAGGGGAGAGGTAGCCAAATCAAGTTGGTGGAAGGCAGAGGGGTCGGGCCCTGTTGGATTGATCCCAGCGGTGACGCTAACTAGGGGTAGGTCCTCTTTCTTTCAGTAAAATTACAAGGTGTTACATTCTGTTGTATTATTGTGTTTCTAAATAGCTTTTGGGTTTTTGTTGTTTTAGGGTTTATTTCTTATTAGTATTAGGGTTTAGTTCGTTTTTGGGGTTAAGATATCTCTAGTTTGCGTCAGGATTTTTGTTTGTTTAAGGAAATTTGTTTGTAGTAAGGACCTATCCCTAGGTGTCCATAGGAGCCGGGAAGGGATATCCCCGGGTAACCCCTGCGGAGTCTCCTCACCCTCCTACCTCCGCGTCAAAAATTCAGTGAGGGTACAGCACCAGAGCGGGGCGGTTGCAGTCCGGGGTGCGGACTAGTGGGTCCGGCTCGGCGGGAGGCTGGCCAGGGAAGGCTCCGTTGTCTAGGGAGAGGCCTCTGGTGCTAGGGACCCCGTGGTGCGTCGAAAACTGTGCTCAGGAGTCCCACCGGGGGCGAGGCGCGGGGGTACGGGGGGGGTGATAGCCAAAGTCACCCCCAAGGGGGTCGGTTGGGAGTCCGATCCCTGTGTGTGAGTGGCGTGATTGGCCGGCCAGGAGTGAGTGAATGTCTAAGGAGTAGGTGTGAAAGGTAGTGTGAGTGAAAAGGAACAAAAGAGAGGTTTTAGTTGTTTTGAGAGTTTGTGTTGCCTGTCTGTAATCTTCTGTTTGGGTAGGGGCACCTTAAGATTTTGGATACCTGTTGAGTTACTAAATTTGTGTTAGGTGTATGTGTTTTGTTGCCCGTCAGTAGCTTTTTGCTTGGGTAGGGGCACCTTAAGTTTTCAGTTAAGAGAGAGTCCCCTTATTGAGTTGTTAGAGATTTGACTTTCTTGATTGAGCAAGGGACTCTGGAAGATAAGGAACTATCATGGGAGAGTGCGTGAGTAAAAGGAAGAAATCTGGGAAGGATCAGGACCATAAGGTAAAGAATATTCCCCCTGATAGCCCCCTATAGGGCAAATGTTAAATCGATGGGACGTCTGGGAGGCCACAAAGAGTTTGGATAAAATCAAAATGATCCAATACTGTATGGAAGTCTGGCCAAGGTTACGTCTTCAAGGGGAGTGGCCATGGTATGGAACACATGATTCATGGATGTGTTCCCAGTTGAATTACCACCTAAAGACCCAAGAAAGTCCCGATGCTGAGCAACTCTTATATGCTGCCTGTTGGCAAGAGAAAGCTACAGGTGAGGGAAGTATAAAAATCTGTAAGCTAAAAGATAAAGAAAAGAGTGAGGAAAGCAAAGCAGTAAGGGAAGATAGAAAGGATTGGGATCCCTTGGACTATCTACCACCTCCTCCTCCTCCAGTTTACCCAGAAGTACCCCAACTCCCTCTCCCAGCTCCCCTAGTAACTTCTTCAATTTCTCCTACCCCTTCTATCGTGCCCCAACCGGCATTCCCAGTTCTTCCCCAACTTCCCTTTCCCTTCCACCAGTAGCCACATCACCACCTCTTCCCAATATCCCAGTTTCAAACCCAAATCCCTCACCTGTCCTGACCAACATTCTTCTACCTCCCTCTAACCCCACTATACCACTAACTTCTCAATCACCATCACCAATTCCATCTCTGGTCTCCCTGGCCTCAGGTTCAGTTTCTTCTCCCTCACCTACATCGATCCCCTTGCCTCCTCCCAATTGGGAGTTGATCTTATCCCCTACGAATTCCAGCATGTCATCAAACTCTCTCTCTACCCCTCTACAGAAATCTCTACCCCAAGCAGTTTTACCAGCTAATCATCCTTCTGAAGGTCTCTACTGCAACACTAGGTCACGGGCTAACAAAGCAGAGAAGTTATTTCCCCTGAGAGAGGTCTCTATGGGCGGAATTCTGGGAGGTGTTGGGTTTGTGAATGCCCCATTGACAGCCTCCGAGGTGAGAACCTTCAAAAAGGAACTAGGAAACCTTGTAGAAGACCCAGTAGGGATATCTAATCAGGTAGATCAGTTCCTCGGCCCCAATATTTACACCTGGGGGGAACTAAATTCTATACTCAATATATTGTTCAGTCCCGAGGAAGTAAGGATGATTAGGACTGCAGGTATGAGAATCTGGGACAGAGAAAACAGATCAGGGCCTCCTGGGGATCACAAAATGCCTATGGCAGACCCTGGCTGGGATCCTAATGAAGAGGAGGGCAGGCAGAACATGAGGGACTATCGGTCCCTGATAGTAAAAGGCATAAAAGAATCTGTCCCCCGAGGAACTAATACAAAGTTGGGCTTTGATGGTATTCAGGAGAAAGATGAGACACCGGCAAACTGGCTTAGTAGGCTAAGGAGGAATATTCAGCTATATTCTAACATTGATCCGGATAGTCCAGAAGGCCAAGTACTTCTCAAAGTAAATTTTGTCACCAAATCCTGGCCGGACATAAGGAGAAAGTTGGAAAAAATCGAGGATTGGCAAGAAAAAGGAATCAATGAGTTGTTGAAAGAGGCCCTGAAGGTCTACCTAAGGAGGGAAGAGGAAAAAGCAAAGAATAAGGCTAGGATTATGGTAGCTGTGGCTAGAGAAAGCGTAGGAGCTGAACAAGGTAAACCTGCTTTGTACCCATCAAGGCAGGACTGGAAAAGATCAGAACTTGAGAAGGATCATGGTAAACCAAGGAAGCCAGGAGGCATAGTAAGGGACAGGAAATGTTTTTATTGCGAAGAGGTTGGACATTTCAAGAGAGAATGTAAGAAACTCCAGCAAGATGAGCAGATTGCCCGGGAGCAGGAGGCCCTGGAGAAGATGTTAAGGGGAGAAGATTAGGGGTGTCAGGGGCTTTATGTGTTAGGGGACCCAATGCTCCACCAAGAAGAGCCCCTGGTAAACTTTGAAGTGGGTCCCCAAAGTTAGGTCTTCGAGTTCTTAGTAGACACAGGCGCAGAAAGATCGAGCTTAAAGGTTCTCCCGGTAGGTGTAAATATTGGAACTAAACTCTGTGAAGTGATGGGAGCAGAAGGAAAACCATTTAAAGCCCCCATAGTGGAAAATGTTGAAATCAAGGGAAACTATAAACAGTGCGTGGTTGATCTTATTTACTTACCACACTTGGAAAATAATTTGCTAGGAAGAGACTTACAAGTCCAGCTGGGAGTAGGAATTATTCCAAAGAATGGGAGAATGATAGTTCAAATCATGACATTGACCTCAGTGGACATTGAAGAAGTAAACCCAGAGGTGTGGGCACAGGAAGGAAAATATGGCTACTTGGATATTCCACCTATAAAAATAGAAATGCAAAAAGATACCCCTTCTATTCGGGTGCGTCAATACCCAATATCCCCAGAAGGCAGGAGGGGACTAGCCCCCGTGGTTGAACACCTTTTGAAGGAGGGCATTTTAGAGCCTTGTATGTCCCCACATAACACCCCCATACTAGCAGTCAAAAAGGCCGAGGGGAAGTATAGATTGGTTCAAGATCTGAGGGAGGTGAATAAAAGGACAGTTGCTAGGCATCCTGTAGTGCCTAATCCCTACACATTACTGAGCCAAATCCCAAGGGAGCATGCATGGTTCACCATAATAGATCTGAAAGATGCCTTTTGGGCATGCCCTTTGGCTGAAGAGTGTAGGGACTGGTTTGCCTTTGAATGGGAGCACCCAGACAAGAGTAGGAAACAGCAACTGAGGTGGACATGCCTACCGCAAGGTTTTACAGAGTCACCCAATTTGTTTGGGCAGGCCCTGGAAGAACTATTAAATCAGTTCACCCCTGAGACTGGAATAGAAATCTTGCAATATGTTGATGACCTGCTTATATCAGGGGAGGAAAAAAGCGGAGTCAGAGCAGTTAGCATCCGACTACTGAATTTTTTAGGAGCAAAGGGGTTAAAAGTATCCCGGAACAAATTACAATTTGTGGAATCCGAAGTCACATATCTGGGCCACATAATTGGGGAAGGATATAAAAAACTGAGCCCTGAAAGAATCTCTGGGATCCTGTCAATTACAGCTCCTAAAACTAAAAGAGATGTGAGAAAACTTCTTGGTCTATTCGGGTACTGCAAATTGTGGATAGATCAGTATACACAGAGTGTAAAATTCCTCTTCAATAAATTAGCAGACCAGGATCCAATAGAATGGACAAAGGAGGATGACAAACAGCTACAGGATCTAAAAGATAAATTATCTTCAGCTCCGGTCCTAAGCCTGCCCAACCTTAAGAAAGGATTCGATCTGTTTGTAAATTCTGAAGAAGGAGTGGCGTATGGTGTGCTAACCCAGGAATGGGGAGGATGTAAAAAGCCAGTTGCCTACCTTTCCAAATTATTAGACCCAGTGGCAAGGGGATGGCCAACTTGTTTACAGGCAATTGCTGCTGCAGCTGTCTTAACAGAGGAGGCCCAAAAATTAACCTTGCAAGGGAAGATTAAAATACATACACCCCATGATTTAAGAATGGTTCTAAGCCAAAAAGCTCAACAATGGCTAACTGATTCCAGGATTTTGAGGTACGAAGTTATCCTAATGGCTACAACTAATTTGGAATTAATTACCTCCAAATGTCTAAACCCTGCGCAGTTTCTCTCAGGGGAACCTGTATCTAAACTAGAACATAATTGTTTAGAGCTAATAAACCTACAAACCAAAGTGAGGGAAGATCTAGAGGATATACCTTTGCCTTATGGAAGAAAGTTGTTTACAGATGGGTCATCAAGGGTAGTGGAAGGAAAGAGAATGTCTGGGTATGCTATAATTGAAATCACTGAGGGAGAGAACATGAAAATAGTAGAAAAGGGCAAATTACCATCTAACTGGTCAGCTCAATGCTGTGAGATTTACGCCCTAAAAAGGGGACTTGATGTATTAGAAGGAGACCAAGGAACCATCTATACTGACTCGCAGTATGCCTTTGGGATTGTTCATACCTTCGGGAGGATTTGGGAAGAACGGGGATATTTAAATTCAAAAGGAAAGAACTTGATTCACACAGAGTTAATAAAGTCAATCTTAGAGTCCCTGCCTAAGCCCATAGAAATAGCAGTAGTACATGTTAAAGGACATCAGAAGGGGGATACCATCCAGGTAAAAGGTAATCGATTGGCTGACCAGGTAGCCAAAGCTGCAGCATTAGATCCAGGGAACCCAGTGAAAGTTCTCAAATTTAACGAAATACCAGAAAAAGAAGAAGAAGAGAAACCAATATTTAGTGAAAAAGAACTAAAAATAATAAAAGAACTAAAAATGCAGCCAGGAGGGCAAGGGGGATGGGTAACGCCTGATGGGCGCAAATTTTTAAATAAGGCTCTAGCCTGCAAGATGCTAACAGAAATACATGAGCTGACCCATTGGGGAATTCAAGGACTGTGTGACCACTTTCTAAGGGAAAACTTCTGTATAGGAGTATATAACTTAGCAAAAGCAATAACAAAGGGATGTCTAATTTGTCAAAAAGTAGACCAGAAAGTAATGAGAAAGACCAAACCTGGGGGAAGGGAGCTAGCCCTAAGACCATTCCAAAATATCCAAATAGACTTTACTGAAATGCCCCCAGTGCAAAAATACAAACATTTGCTAGTCATTGTGGACCATCTAACTCATTGGGTAGAAGCTTTCCCAACTATAAGAGAAACAGCAGATGTGGTCATAAAAATAATTTTAGAACAAATTATTCCCAGGTATGGTCTAGTTAATAACATTGATTCAGACAGGGGTCCACATTTTACTTCCCAAATTTTGCACAAAGTGATTGAAGCACTGGGGATGAAATGGAGGCTACATACTCCATGGCATCCCCAGAGCTCTGGAAGAGTAGAAAGAATGAACAAAACTTTAAAGAATGTGTTAACTAAATTAATTGAAGAAACACAAATGAATTGGCTTAGATGTTTACCCCTTGCTCTTTTACAAATCAGGACAAGACCACGATCAGACATAGGAGTCTCCCCTTATGAAATGATGTTTGGACTCCCCTTCCTAATAACTCCCTATAGCACAGGGAGCTATTTAGAAGGAGAAGAAGCTACCCAAAAATATCTTGAAGCCATTGGAAAGACCCTAGAAGGGCTCAGAAAAAGAGGGTACCTCCCCCAAACTTCCCCTCTAGATTCAGATGTACATGGAATAAGCCCAGGAGATTGGGTATTGATCAAGTCATGGAGTGACACCCCATTAACCCCCAAATTTGAAGGTCCCTTCCAGGTGCTACTTACAACACACACTGCCGTGAGGACCCAAGAAAAGGGATGGACTCATATCACCCGAGTCAAAGGCCCAGTATCACCACCAAATAATTTGCCCGAACCATCTGCGAGGTCAACAAAGGAGACCACATCTACAAAACCATCAGGGTGGATGGTGGCTCAAGGACCGGGAGACTTAAAACTAACTTTGAAAAGAAAGCCAAAGGTTGGATCGAACTGAAAGCAGACTTTTGAAAAAATTCTATGAACTGATAGAAGGACTGAACTTTTTGGTGAATATTAAGTTAATAAGTTATTATAATAGTTGTGTTGTTTACAAGCTCTAGAGTTAATAAGTGTTGGGTTGTGTTAAGTAAAAGGATACCCCCTCAGGAGTCAGTACAAATCTCCCGCGGAACATTCCTCAAGAGGCAACTAAAAACAGTAGGGAAAGGGAGTGAGTTTGCCGAACAGGGAAAAGGACTCGATTAAGACCCCTGAAAAACCTCTCTTACCTAAGAGGCAAGACCGGGTGAGCAGGATCCGAAAGGGATGGCCCATACCGGACTCTTAGGAGGGCTGGTGTTAATACTGTTGGTCAGTAACACCATCGGTACTGACACAAATACCTGTACTAAGTGTTACCATCCAATATATGAAGGAGAGGACCCCAGGTCTTTGTTAAGAGTCCATACACACTTGAACCCTGGCTGTTATAACCACTCCAAGTTGGTCACCTGTCAGGAGGACGGGAAAATTTATTGGCTTGTCAGAAATACCGCTTCTTATAGGCAGCGCCTGCTTGGGGAGTGTCCCGTAGGAGATGCCTGGCTCTGTTTTGAGCGCAATGATCATCGAGAGGGAATGGAAGACCTAGTTGAAGAAAAGCAATTGATAACTGCCACTGAAGGAGATGAACCAGAAATACCGGTGGGGAAAAATTTATTCATAGATTTAGTGGAAAAGATCAGCAAAGAATTAAATCTCACCAACTGCTGGGTTTATGGAAACACCAAAATGACAGAAGTTTGGCCTTGGGAAGGAACCAGTCTGGGACCATTGGAAATTCTGAGATGGGAATTATCAGGACAGAAACCTCAGATTATGGGACAAAGAAGGAAAGAACAGTGGGACTTAAAATCCAAGGTGATTGGAGAGGAATGTATCATGAGAACAGGAAAGAGGTACAACACCCCAGTGGGAAGAATGGCTTGCAAGAGGTATTTAGTAATTAAAGACCTAACCACCAAATGGGTTCCACAAAAGCCAAGTCACTATTGGTCTATTGGAAAAAAGGAAAAGGGTTGTATCCACCATGAGGAGTACAAACTACACAAATGTGTGGAAAGGGGGATAAACCCCTTCTGGGGAGTGAGACAGATCTCAAAATGTTGGGAATATCCTTGGGAAACTCGAGACACATTTTGGGACGCCCCCAATTACCTATTCTGGATTTGTGGAAATACCGCCTACACCAATCTCCCAGGGGACTGGACAGGAAGCTGTACAGTAGGCATTATTAAACCTGCTTTCTTTTTACTACCAAAGGAATCCGGATCAAGCCTAGGAGTCCCGGTATATGATGATTTAAGGAAGACCAACCAGAAAAAGAGAAATATAATGGACATAGGAGGTAACCAAAAATGGAAGGGAAAGATCTGGACCCCAGAGGAGATAATTAAGACCTATGGACCTGCAACTTGGGCACAGGATGGGTCTTGGGGGTATCACACTCCAATTTATATGCTTAACAGAATCATTCGGCTCCAGGCAGTACTCGAAATAGTATCCAACAAAACAGCACTCGCCCTCGATCACATTAGTAATCAATTGGCACAAACTAAAACAGTCATATATCAAATTTGGCTAGCAGTAGATTATCTATTGGCTGATGAAGGAGGCATATGTGGAAAATTCAACTCATCGGAGTGCTGTCTGGAAATCGATGACAAAAGTGAAGTAATAAGAAACATCTCCAGTGAAATAAGGAAAATAGCCTATGTTGGCAATCAAGAGTGGACCCCCATAATAGATACCAGCTGGTGGGATGATTTCTGGTCCTTAAAAAGCAAGTGGTGGAAGAAAGTAGCCTTTGTGGCAGTAGTAGCCTTGACAAGTGTATTGTTTCTACCTTGTCTACTCCCATGTCTAATAAAAGTTATATCCTCCACAATCCAAGCTAGTACCCACATTCCTGGAATCACTGCCCAAACCCAAGCTATGTTAATGATAATGGAAAGCCAAGAAAAAGAGCACAAAACAGCCAAAGAAGCATATAATCAATACCAAAAAATAAGAAAATTCTACTCCCAAGAGCCAGAAACAGCGGGTTGATGCGGGCCACAGCCCGATCAAAGAAATAGAGGGGGGAATCTGTTGTAAATAAATTTACAAGTTAACCAAGTTCCACCAAAAAGTTATTGTTTGTTAGTTGATAAATTGTTAATGAAGTTAATGTTGTTAATTTAAGTACCCCAGTTCAGCAGTAGTGTTAGTTCCCCTGTTCCCCGATCCCTTGGTTGTGTACCTCCCTTTTGTCCATTGGGTATTGCTGCTGCTGTTCCGGCATGGCACCAGAGAAGGTGACATCATAGGACTTCTATGCAAAGTGCGGAACTAAGGAATTATGGGTACCATTCGGGTAAATAAATCCCCTATAAAACGAGCCAGCTGAAGTTCCAATGAGCCAAGATGGTTTATCTGTGTCGGGAACTGTCTCCTGGAACTGCACACACATGACACCCAGGATCCTCACCATGATAAGAACAGTGCCCGGTCGGAAATGGGACCCTAGACAATGAGCCAAAGATTGTCTTCTTAGGGGACTCCTGTAAGGATGAAAGCCCCAGCTCTGCCCTTCGTGGACAAAACTGCACTGAACCTCCTCCTTGGCGTTGTCATCTGGGAGCAGCGGTGGTGTGTGCGCACCCCATGAGTACCCCCACCCACAAAAGAGCTGATTCCTAATAAAGGCCTTTCAAAGGGAGCTGGTCTCCTGGCCCATTTACTTCAGATGTGGAGTTTGAGAGCAGCCTCAGTAAATCTGCAGACTCTCCTGTTGGGTGGGAGGACGGGAAGGTTCTGCAGTGGGACTTGGGTAGACTCGATCCATGGGCCAAGGACAGCGGTGTGAGGTTCCACAAGGCCAAGTGCCACAACCTGCAGGTGAGCAGTCACCTCAGCGTGAGCCCAGGTGTGCCCAGGTGGGCAAGAGGCCAATGGCACCTGGGCTGTATCAGCAGCAGTGTGGGCAGCAGGAGCAGGGCAGTGCCTGCCCCTCTGTGCTGGGCACTGCTGAGGCCACACCTCGAGTGCTGTGTCCAGCTCTGGGCCCCTCATTTGAAAAAGGACATGGAGGGGCTGGAGTGTGTCCAGAGAAGGGCAACAAGGCTCATGAGGGTTGGGAAAATGTCCCGTGAGGAGTAGCTGAGGGAGCTGGGTTTGTTCATTCTGGAGCAGAGGCTCAGGAGGGGCCTCAGGGCTCTCTCCAGCTCCCTGACAGGAGTGTGCAGTGAGGTGGGGTCGGTCTCTTCTGCTGGGCCTGCCGTGAGAACCAGAGGAACACTGAGTGAGGAAAGTCAGGTTAGATTTTAGAAAAAATTTGTCCCAGTTCAGGCCTAGGAACAGGTTGGCCAGGGAGGTGGTGGAGTTGCCATCCCTGGAGGTGTTAAAGAGGCCTCTGGATCTGACACTGGGAAATGGTTTCTTGGTTTAGGGTTTGCAGTGGCAGTGCTGGGCTGACGTTGAACTGGATGGTGTTAAAGATCGTTTCCAGCCCTGATGGTTCTACAGTTGCAAGCGCTTCCCGTCGGGCTGAGGGGAAGGCTCAGCGCTGTCCCGAGTCCGAGGGCGGCCGCGCCCTGAGGGGCCGGGCCGGGCGCCGCCCTCAGCTCCGCGGGGCCGCCGCTGCCCCTCATCGCGGCGTTCCCGTCCCTGTCAGCCCGGCCATCCCATCGCTGTCAACCCGGCGATCCCGTCCCCCTCATCCCGGCCATCCCGTCCCTCAGCAGTGCGGACCCGCCTCGCTTCGGGGTCTGCCCGGAGCCATCCGCACCGCCGGGTCAGCGGTACCTGAGCCGTGACCCATTTTCTCCCTCGGGAGTCGCCAGCCCTCCCACCGAAGAACGCAGCTGCTGTTTCATCTTTAGACTGTTGCCTTCCTCACACCCCTCCACCCCACCTTTTCATTTTAAAATTTTGATATGTTCTTTCCTTTTTATATTTGGGCTGATGTGGAGTGCTTGCTAAGACTTCAAAGCGGAGCTCTGATAATGAGCTGTAAATCACACACGGCTGATCTGGGGGAGGAGCTGAAATAGGCCAGGACACCCCCAAGTCCTCACGGCCTCAGCTGCTGCTGTGGGCTTTGGTTTCCACAGGACACCAACAATCCGCACTTGTCCCCTGTGGCCTTTGGTCCCTGCGTTCCAAAGGATAAGTGCCGCCGAGGCTGCCTGGTCTACTGACCGTGCCAGCCATGTGCTCCGGTGCTGCTGAACACACACATTGACAGTCTGCACTTCTCCGGGAGTGGCTTTTGAGGTTTGAGGGCATGTGACTGGGTTCTTTTCCATAGCTGATGGAGAAGAGGTAATCTGTTTTATGCGCAACCTTTGCCAGGTGCTTGTTGAAGCAAATCTAGTTGCTTGTCTTTCCACCTTACCTTGTGATGCAACAACAGAGGTGAGCTATTTGCATCTAATGAATGTAGGCTGGCTTATAAATACTATTTCATGTACCTTCTGTAGGTTGCAAAAGTAAAAGATCCAAGTAAGGTCAAGATGTATCCTTGTATACATACAGTTTTAAACCCCTTGTGCTTCCTATATTGTATAATTGTCTAAAGATGTATTAAATTAAACTCTTCTGAAATGGAATTAGCTCCAGAGTGAAGTCATTTTTACAGCCTTCCTTTTTTGGGGGTGGTTTTTGTTGTTCCTTAGGCTGGTGGGGTGGTAGCAGTAGGACAAAGGGCTGAGGAAGGCTCGCAAGCTTCTGCCTGTTGTGGCAGGGTTGGATTGCAGGAAAATGAAATGCATGTCTGTTATCACTTCTGAAAGGCTAAAGGGAGATGAACTCTCTAAATTCTCCCTGTCTGATGGAAGCAGCAAAGGAAAGGGGACGATCAGTAACACTAAACAGAAAGTAAAGCTGGCTGTCTTCATTAAGATGACAATGATACTGCTTTGAGCCTTTGCTCCACTTTGAGAAGGAAAACAAATCCATTATAAAGCTGGATTCAGCACTGACTGCAAGTTTCTACCCGGAGCCAAGTAATTTTTTGAGAAAATGTGATAGGTTACTGTGATGCAGGACTCAGCACCTGGACTTGTTAAACTTCATGTTGTTGGACTCAGTCCCTCTATCCAGCCTGTCTAGATTCTCTTGTTATAAATGAGTTCATGTTTGAAGGAAGCGTTGTCAGTGGAAGTTTACTATAATGAGGTTTTAAATTGATACTTAATTGTTACAAATGAGCTAATGTTTGAAGGAGGAGTTGTGAGTAGATGGTTAATAAGTTTCTGGGTTGTTAATTAATTGTTACAAAGTCACATATTGTTAAATGAATGGGTATATGGAAATTATTGATAGTTTATTGTAAGCGGGATGTGGGTAGGCAGTTGTGCATGCGGGTGTGGCCATTAGGTGGAGTATTAATGGGCGCTCGGTTGTTTAGATGGAGGGAACATTTTGGAATATTACTTAATGGGGTGAGGTCAACAACTTGAACAATAATTGGAAGACGAGTTAGCCTATGAGATCTGAGTATTTTAAAACGATTGGTCAGGATTGCACCTTGGTAAGGACCAACCAGCGGCTAAGAAGAAGACCAATCAGGGTGAGGATTGAAAGCGCACCTATCTAAACGCACTAGAGACTTTAAAATCCACGGGTGCTCAGAACCTGGGTCTTTCGACAGAATTTGGGTTCCGGAGAAACGCTCTGTGCACTGCACAGTCAGAGCTTTGTCTGGTTTGTTGAGTGGAGCCCAGGTTTATCCTGGGTTTCTGCCTCCAGTGTCTTTTGTTTTAATAAAATGAAGTTGACTTTCTTAGAAAGTCTGAGCCTTTCATTTATTTCACTCTGCAGAGCCCTCCTACCCTGCAACAGATTGATACATGCTCCCAGCTTGATGTCATCTGCAAATTTACAGTCCCCTCCCCTCTCTTCCCACTTCTTTTTTAGTTACTTCTTCAACCTCACCCCTCTCCCAGCTCACGGCAACACTCAACAAACCAACCAGAACAAATCCAACCCATCTCAACAACACCACATAGAATCCACAATTTTCAGCAAAATACCACCTCATCTCTCACAATCCTTTCCTTTTATTCTCCTTTTTCGCTGAAGCCCTTGATTTAATTATCCTGTCTGGTCAGCATAAACTGACTCCTTTTGCAAAGCACTTATAAATAAGATTGATCAGTTTTTTATTAGGTCAGTGTTAAATTCATTCTATTTAAAAGTTCCTGATTTGTCAGCTCACGTTGCTGTCCATAGTTCTCCTCCAACTCATTATTTGCCTTTATTCATTATTTGCCTCCCTTCCCTGTCCGGCTGTGACTGGAACTACACCCAAGGCAAAGTGCCTGCAGCCGAGAGAAGGCTGTGGTTAGGTAGCCGGTTCTGTTTGTTGTTGCTGCTGTTGTTGTATGTTTGCCTTGTTATACATACTAGTAAAGAACTGTTCCTCCTTTTCCCCTATCTTTGCCTGAAAGCCCCTTAATTTCAAAGTTATAATAATTTGGAGGGAAGGGGGTCATATTCTCCATTCCAGAGAGGTCCCGCAGGCACCTGTCTTTCCAAACAAGACAAGCTGACAATTAACGATTTCTTGCCAATGGTTTAATTAACAATTAAGGTACAGGTGTTCAGTGGAATTTGGAAGGGTAGCTGCAGGGGTCTCTGGTGATGGGTGTGAGACCATCAGCAGCAGAAGACACGATGTTGCTGGCTCCTGCTGCATGCTGCAGCTGACACAAATGCTGTCACTCAAGTGTTGGTTTCAGTGCACCCGCTTCTTGGGTTCCTGGCTTTTCCCTGGCTGCTGCAATGCAGAGCGTTTTGGTTTGTCAGGACACTCCTGCTCCTGGGCTCTGCCTTTCACAATCACCTCTGCCTTCTTCAGAGCCGGCTTCAGGTTAGGAGTCCTAGGAAGAAAGGGGCTGCTATCAGCCAGATGAACTTTCCAGCCTTTTCTGTGTTCTTGAGAGTACACAGTGCTGCATCCTCTCTCTGTGCAAGCAGTGAGCAGCAAATTAAACAACTGCACTCGCTGCACGGAGGCTGCAGAGGTGCAAGGGCAGGAGCATGACCAGCTAAGTGCCTGCAGCCTAACAGCATACGGGGCTCCATGTAGAGAAGCAGGCCTTGCTTGTCCCAAAAGGAAGCAGAGCTAGGGCCTGGCTGGTCCCTGGATCTCTCATTACAGATTTTGCAACCCTCCAGGAGCTTAATGTTTCATACAGAGTCTTTTCTCAGTGTCTCCCGACCAAGGCCAGATGATGATCTTTCTGTGCTCCTCTGGGTGTTTTGCTGCCTCTCTGGGGCTGCCTGTCTCCAGGCCCACCTCCCCTGAAGGGAGCATGTTAGGAGATGAACCAGGCTGTGCTTGGTGATGCCCAGTAATAGGACAAGAGGCAATGGGCAGAACCTGAGCAGGAAATTCCACCTGAACCTGTGGTTCCTGTTCAGGTGACAGGTTTCCCAGAGATGGTGTGGAGTATCCCTCACTGGAATTATTCCAGAACTCTCTGGACACAAGCCTGTGCCATGAGCTCTGGGATGGCCCTGCTTGAGCAGGGAAGTGTGACCAGATGACCTACTGTGGTCCCTTCCACCCCGTCCCACCCTGTGATTCAGCGATACCCAGCAGAAGCATGAGTTGGCACATATGTAGACGTTTCCCACCTGAACAGCATGGTGGTCCTAAACTGCCCTGCGTACTTTGGGGAGAACAGCACGTGAAAGATCTGCTTCTGGCCAGGAAGGATGATGCCATGGTGGGGGTTGATGGAGAACAGTGGCAGGTCACGGATTACATCTGGGAAGATTCTCGGGGAAGAACTGACACGCTGCAGAGAGAGGTGCTTTTGCTCCGAGCGGTGTAGCTTCTTGGAGTGGTCCTGCTGCTTGGGTTGCTCCTGCCGCTCCTCAGAATCCTGCTCCTGCTGCTCCTTGGGCTGCTCCTGCTGCTCCTCAGAATCCTGCTCCTGCTGCTCCTTGGGCTGCTCCTGCTGCTCCTTGGGCTGCTCCTGCTGCTCCTCAGAATCCTGCTCCTGCTGCTCCTTGGGCTGCTCCTGCTGCTTGGCAAGCGGCCGCAGTCTAGAAGGATGCGTCTCAAAAGGATGCTCCTGCTGCCACCAGAAAGGACGCAGCTGCTTTCTGTGATGCCTCAGAGGAGTGGAAGAGAGGAAATGACCTGCAGAGAGGAAGATGACACCTTTTAAAGACAAAATCCTATGTTCCCAGCAACTCTGCCTCCTGCTACAGGTAAGTGGAAGAGAGCTGGAATGCACTTGGAGCATCTCTATCCAAGTACTTTCAGCAGGAAATAGAGGGTCTGGGAGCAGGGTCTCTGCCTGCAGCACACACTCCTGTGCCAGAGGAGGAGAGTTGGTTTTAGACAGTGACTTTGCATTTGCCCTGGTGTGGGGAACTGCACACAGACAGTGGCTGCAGGGCAGCTCACTTATTACAGATTTGTTTTTCCCAGTCTCAGACTTCTCAAAGAGATCACCTAATGTCCCCCTTCCCAGTCCTGACCCAGCATGTGGCTCTCCCCAGAGCCTGGCTCAACTCCTTTGCAGAGCAGAAGTGGCAGAGCAAGAACAAAAGGGGCTGAAAGGCAGAAGGGGACAAGGAGAAAACTCTCCAGCTGCAGTAGGGAAGATGCTGATTAAAGTGGACATGTGGACAAGGATGCAAAAGCAATTAATGTTTTGGGGTGAAGTAGCAGGATCTTCTCCCCAGGCCCTCAGCCACCAAGGGAAATGCCCTTACGCATCAGAGTGGTTGAGTGTGGCTTCTTCACTGCTTCATTATCTGCAGCTTCCACACAGGAGTATTCCAGGGCTACATTCCATGTGTTGTGCATCCTGAAACTGAAAAGCAAGAAGGAGGCATAAAAAAAAAGTCCAATAAATATAAGGCAAATAGTACAGTAACATTGTCTGATGGACTCCTGGCACCACTTTCTGTTGAGGAGCATCTTCTTCCCCAGGCAACTCTGCCATGCTCAAACTGCTGTTCTGGGCAGCCCAAAAAGTACTTCCAGGTCTGGAAGTTTAAGAGGAAAGAGCCAACATGGTGCCCAGGACATCGAGGCTAAGAGGCTTACTCTAGACTTTAGGTCTTGCTTTGACTGCAAACTTATTCTTGATTAGATGAGGACAGGTGATATGCAGTGAAAGCAAACCCATGGCTGTTCTCAGCAGAAAGATATGGCAGCACTGAACCTCTCCTGACCACCATCTCCTGCTTGGCTTTGCCTGCACATAAATGGGCCTGGGGTAGAGTTCTGGGAAGCAGGCACTGGGTCAGCCCTGGCAAAGGCAGCTCCCGCTCACAGGGCCCTGCTGGCCTCCAGCACTCACGTGGCTGTCCTTGTCTGGTTGGGCAAGGTATCCTTGAGCTGAACCACGATCATATTCCGTTTGAACTGGGTGTTGCCAACAAAGGCACTGAGGTACACCTTGGCCGCCTGGATGCTCTCCACAGTGTAAGCCGGTTCCAAGTCTGTCTCAATCATCTGCAAACAGAGGAGGGAAGAATCACTGAGCACAGCCCAGAAAGTCAAGCTGAGAAGGGAATCTTTTGGCCTCCAACACAAGCCTCATAGGGGGACGAGAAAGGACCATTCACTTTTACTTCCCTGGAAAGATGACAAAATCGGGACTGATCTGCTACAGTAGTTCTTTCTACCCACTGATTAAAGCAGTCACTACCACAGCTGTTAATCTATCCATGGAGACTATAACTGCATTCCAGTCCCTGTACTTCAAACTTGTAGAGGGACTGGATTTTTTCCTGGTCCCCTATAAATCCAGCAGGTCTCAAAATTAGGATTAAGTTCCCCTGCTGAAGCTCTGTGGTGGAGAACCCCAAGACTGAAGAGTTCTAGAGAGCACCTTTTTCTTCTTGTCTTAGGAGAAAGTGCTCTCCAGATGTCATGTGTGGAGCAACAGCCACACTGCTGGGAGCTGGGGATGGGCACTTTGGGATGTGAAAGATCTCACTAGGAAAGTCTCCAACTGCAGATGTTCTCATAGAAAAGAGGATGGTTTAGAGGCCTTGAAATGGTCCAGAAACTGAGAAAGAACCTTCAGCCAAGATGAGTGTGTTTGGCAATAATGACAATAAAAGCAGGAGTCTCTGGAGATGATTTTTCTCCAGACTCCTCCATAGTGTCATGCAACAGTGTCATACAGTGCCTGGGCTACTCCATGATGAGATATCCCACACAATACAAAGACCACAACAAAAAATCTCTGGTATCCATGCAGGCAAAACTTGAAGTAAACCAGTAGAAGTGTATTTCTCTCCACTTCAAAAGAAGAGACAGAGTACAACAGACTTAACTCCTCGTTGGTAAAAAGGCACTAAATGAGATTAAGACATTTCTAACACCATCAAATGGGATAAAATTATAAAACATTGTCTCCCATTCAACATGGCCTGCAACACTTGTGCTTGTGGCACAGACTGATCGTTTGTGTGTGGCTAAAGGTCTCTTGTCAAAAGGCTTCTCCCTCTTGTGTGAGTGTATCTGGTCACTGTGCATCCAGCTCTCCCCGAGAATGCACTGCTGGTGAACCCCACAGCTGTCCAATGTCCAGAGGAAGCAGGAGCTGCTCAGCTGGCAGTGATGGTGTTACGGCGGTTCTTTTTGTAAAAGCTGGGTTGGCTTTTTTTTGTTGTTTTGCTCCTTACCTTCTCATTCTCAGACCAGCTGGCTGCTGGGTCTTTCCTGGTGGTATCCTCCCTTGTGACAAGGCACATTTGGTCCTCCCAGTCTTGAACCTTCCTTTGTGGTAGCTCAAAGTTGAACTTGATCACCTTACATTTCACAAGGTGCCTCCTGAAGGTGGCTGGGAAATCTGATTTCAAGGTCACTGTGATGTCCTTGGCACAGCCAGGATAGAGGTGTCCCATCTAAGGAGAATCAGGGAATCAAGACCAAACTGGAAGCACTGCCAAGGGCAGGACTGACAGCAGAAAGGACTGATGTAGTGAGGAGCTGT
Organism: Sturnus vulgaris; assembly: GCF_052056855.1. Classification (NCBI taxonomy): domain Eukaryota; kingdom Metazoa; phylum Chordata; class Aves; order Passeriformes; family Sturnidae; genus Sturnus; species Sturnus vulgaris. The sequence continues at coordinate 2,540,962 of NC_142254.1, read as the reverse complement.
GCCAGGAATCTGCACCTCAGTGTGGATTTATGTGAAGTTTGATAGACAAAAGTATGAACAGAAGGTGCCACCTCCCATAACATGGAGCCTTCTCTGCAAGGCTGGCAGCCTTGGCCAAGGCAAGCCAGGGACTGCATCTCCTCCATGGCACTGGAATGGGCTATCACTGCTACGTGAGGACTCCCTGCCAGCTCCTGGGAACAGCAGGGCAGGGCTTGAGCAATGGGGAAAGGCAGAGCAGTCCATGCTCACCTTGGGGGAGAACTGGAATGCGGTGTCTGCCTCCCACTCAAAGTACATGACCTTCGTACTGGTATGGTTGGTGATGGCGAAGGTCCTGCGGTAGGGCCTCCCGACAGGACAGTCCCCAAACTGGATGTGATTCACTCTGACAGCTGTTAAGGAGGAGAGCAAGGGATCTCAGCACGCACGGAGCTCCACCCGCTCCCCTCACGTGCACAGATACCCGTATGTTCAATGCTTCCTTGCTCCAAGCCTTCCTCCTGCTGGGAGGGAGTTCCCCAGGCAGCTCCCCATCCCACCACTTTCAGGGAAACACCCTGACACATCCCCAGGCCAGCGACATGCAGCACAACACACACTGCTCTGCATGCATGGCTGCCACGCCCACAGGCCACCAAGTCCTGTGGGTGACAGCCCAGGCCTGGCTAGAGAGAGGACACACATGATCTGACATTTTCCTCTTCCTTGCTCCACCTTGGCAGCTTCTCCTCTCTTACCATCAATGGTGTCTTTCTTCAGACTGCTCTTAGCATTCTTCTCCTCTATGTCTTCCTCTAGTCCATCAAGGGTGAATTCATCCTTGTGGCCTTCACCCACCAGCTCTATCAGGGTCTTGTCAGAGTAGATGTCTGCCACTAACACACGAATCTTCCCTTCCAGACGCTGAGCCAGGGGGGGTTTGAAAATGACATCAAACTTTGTCGACTGCCCGTGATGCAGAAGCAGGAAAGGCTTCTCTGGGGGCTTGCTCTCTGCACAGCAATGGAAATCAGAGTTAAGTGATACAGCTCTACAGAGGAAATATTTCCATAGGATATATGAGGAATAAGAGGTTGAAACCAGCTGCCTTCTAAGCACAGGTTCTATACCCAGTGATTGCAGACTCTCTTCCTATGTTCACGAGACTGCCACCTCCAGACACATCACCACTTAAGCAGCTTAACATCAGTTTGATGCCCAGCCCTCATTCCATCTGCTTCCAGCCAGCTCCAGCCATATGGAAAGCTGAGCCAGGGTGCTTTCAGCTTCTGCTGGCTGTCTGTGTGCTCAAGGGCTGCATCCATTCAGGCTGGTACCTTCCCAATGCAGCAAATACCTCAGAGGGCCCACTGAGGAAGTGACAACTCAACCCACTATATCTAGAAGAGAAGAACTTCCTACAACTTGCTAGGAGGAAACCCTGCAAAAGTCCCCAAGAAAAGCTTGGGGGACAGAGAGCTGAAGGAAAGAAACTGTGTGTAACATCTGGCTGCTGCTCAGAGAAGCCAAGAGCAGGGCACACGTTTTTCTTCTGTGCATGATCACACTTCATGGTTAATGAATTTACCATTTCCAGTGCAGTCCTCTTCCACATCTTCAGTATAGGATCTGTCGAGTATGGAGCTCCTGCTCGTCAGGAAGAATGCTCCGTGTTCATCCTCCAGGTGTAACATAAACTGAGAAAAGGGGACACAGAGCACAATGATACTGGTGTGAGTACACGATGGCACAGGGACTGACACCACAGTGCTGCTGGTCCTGCACGGGAACCCAGCACCTCTCCCATTACAAACAGCCCTTAGCACAACAGTTAAATCAAACCAGCTGGGAAAAAAGGGTGTTCAGAGACATTTGGATAGAACTGATACAGAACCAAACAGGACAGAAACTAATTAGCAGAATGTAATTAAACCACAACTAAGTTTACGTAAAATGTAGTAAACTGGAATCAAATGCAATCGAATAGAACTGGGAAATCACACGTGTCCATGAGAACAAAAGGTGACCTGAGAGCCAGGGGGGAAAATACTCCATCACCTTTCTTGTGTTCAACTTAAAGAAGAAAGACTGGACAGAAAATTTCCAAGAACTCCTTTCTTGGATGTCAGTCACTTGCTTAAAAGGAATTTCTGACATCTCATCCCAGGTCTGCCATGTTTTTTGGGACCCTTCCCCTGTGCCACAAGCACTTGTTCCCAAACCAGAGCATTCCCTGAGCAGGTTCTCACCTTGACAGGTATGACGCCATTGTTACGGATGACCAGGGGGAGCACCTCCGAATCCCCCACCTGGAGCCTCTTGAAGCGCAGCACAGCATTTCCCCTCTTGCTGCGAGCACCTGGGCACACGACTGTCACCTGTGGCACATGCCCCTTCCCACTGATGGTGAAGGTCAAGGTTTGGGGTTTAATTTTCACAGAGCTGCAGGAGAGGCACAGAAACGATTTCAGCTGGCACTAACCCATTTCTCACTGGGCAAGTGAAGCAGCAAGGGCCACCCGCAATGTTTTCCCTGCCTGGTGCACTTGTACCCCACAACACAGTCCCCCACCAGCCTCTTCCCAATCCACTCAGGGCCATTCACAAAAGGAATCTGCTCCAAAGAGCCAGAGCCTTCCACAACAACAGTTAATAATTTCACTTAATTGAATCATGCAGTACAGCAGGTAAATGAGGCACTCCATGAGATATGGCAAATCCCCTGGCTGCAGTGAGAGGAGACATATGCAACAAGCAAAAGCACAGCATGAAAGCAGTACAAAAGCAAGAAGGCAAAAGTAAATAATCGTCAGCATCAGTCAAGATCATTTCCAAGAACAGTAATAAAGCAATTGCTTATTAGCAATTAGACTTCTCTTGTTCCAATTCAGCCACTAAAGGGTTGAGGAAAGGCAGGTCAAAGCCCCACGACACAGGGCAGAGGAACTGGGCTCCTCTTTCATACCAGCTCCAATCATTCAGATAAAACAGCTTAATGAATGTCAGGGAATTACAGAGGATCACTTAATTTTACAGAAACAAGGAGGAAATTGTGACCGATGATTTGCTGGGACCAAAACTGCTTCATCTAAGCCTTTGTCCTTGGAAACCTGCAGCTCAGCTGCAGCACATCTCAATTGACTACCTAATATTTCCCTGTCTTCATAGTTCCTCATACAGGCTAAACCATCAGCCTCATTTTCTGCTCTAACAGCTACTGCCTCCCAGATCAACTCATGCCAAGTTCTCTGCCTAAGGCTACTGAAAGCATTAGAGCTAACAAGAGATCTGTGTCTTCCCAGTGGAGAGGCAGCTCCCTCTCAGTGGATCAGGATCAGTGAAGCCTCCCCCAATATCTCACAGGGTCAGTTACCCTTTTGGGATGACAAGGGAAGCCTTGAAAGTGCAGTCGTAGCTCTGCTGGTCCGGTGGGGTGAAGGTCACCGTAGCAATGGCACTGGATGAGCCAGGAACGGACATCATGACTGGATGGAACTTGAAAATGTTGTTGATAGGGCTTTTTTCCTTGGTGGAACCCAGAGAGCACTGTTAGGAGAAAACACCTTTCAACTTGACACAGTTTTATTCATAAATGCATTACTGAGAACAGCCCCAGACAGTGTGTCTTCCTTCCTGCTTCCCTGGGCAGGCTCCCTCCCTCCCAGGGAATGCTGACCTTGTGCTAAAGCACAAGCATAGGTGGGAGGTGAGTACTGCATAGAAAAACCCTGCAAATAACCTAGAACTAGCCTTCAAAGAGAAGGAAAAGCCAGGGATCCTGAGGAAAAGCTCTGCTTTGAGCCCTGGAATGTCAGCTTGTAACAGCACCTCTCTGAGTGTGCTTCCAAGAGAGGTTCAGAAGGATTCACTTCTCCCACTGAACACCCAGCAGTGTGAGCCAAAACCTTGCCCAGAACATGGAAAATTCAACACAACTGTTCCCTGTCTCTGCTGCTCTCCTCTGCAGTTTGACCTTCACTGAGCTAGACTAGTCTAGGCCACAGGAAGCAATGCATCTGGAGAACAAAACAGGCTCTCACACGGCCCTTAGACAGCCACCATCACCTTGGCCTCCTGTTCTTACCTTTCCAGGCAGGGGTTTGATGGACAGCATCACATCACATGGCAGACCACTTGCATTGTAGATATTGAAATGAGCTTCAGCCTCTTGCCCAACCAGAACCTTGGTGAAGACGAATTTGTTCTCATCTCTGACAAACAGGCCTGTGCCTTTCAGTGAATGCAGCTTGCAGCTGAGGCTGGTGCTGCTGCAGATCGGGTACTCCTCGAAGTTTAATGTGACATCCTCAACAAGTGCTGTGAACAGACCAGAGGGATAAGCATGGAGAGGCCTCCCTAACGAATTTATCTGGACCCTGCTGGCCTCCCAGAAGGCTTGATAAGCCCTTTCTGCCCACTGTGTTAAACCCAGCCTTGGGTGGGGGAGCTGACTGTGAGGACTGAGCTCAGTCAACCTCAGTCTTAGAGAGCATTGCTTCCCTTTTATCCTTCCATGCATCCCTCTCAGCCTGGGAAGGATGAGTCCACTGGTGGACTTGAAGAGGGCTGGAACCTCTGAGGATTTTAAGGTGGGATACCAGGGCTAGCATGCCTCTCTATCCTAGCAACAAGTTGAGGTGCTCATCAGCAGCAGGTGTGGCCAAGGGAACCTGTGGACAGTATGTACCTGGGAGGCAGGACTCAGCAATCAGGGTAAAGGGAATGCCCAGGGGATTGTCCCTGGGGTCTCTGCCCGTGATGTCAATGTAGAGCTGCTCCTCACATGTCCCCTCCTGCCCAGCAAGGCATTCCACTGTGATCTTCTGCTGGCCCCATGGAGCGACAGAGCCGGAGCAGGGAGATACCGTGAACATGCCAAGAGTGAGCTGACCCTGCAGAAAAATTTCCAGGAGAGGCTGATGGCTAATAGCTGTGCCTTGAGCACCCCAGCAAAGAGTATGTCCTGCCCTGGCCTCCAGCTGGGCCCAAGCACCCAGTCCCAGGGCAGGGAATTATGACTCCATGGCCCAAAAGCAGCCCCAGACTGAGACCAACAAGCCAAGAGGAGCTGCAAGCCTGTCCCAAGTTGCAGAGAGGGAGGAGTTTGAGCGTAAAGAATGAAGGTGGTAGCTATGATTCTTCAACCTCCAGAGGTAACACAGAAGAGTAGAAATAGCTGTGAGAAATGATGGGAGAGAGGTAAGGGACTGGGAAGAAGAAAAAGCAATGTTGTCTGAGCTCTGTGGACTGGGAGTTGAATGGGGGATGTTTTTATTCTGTGGTATTCACAGACCTATGCTGGCTAGCAGCTACCAAACAGGACCTGCTCCCCTCTGTTGACCCCACAGCTCCAGGTCAGAGCCAGAGTACAGGACTGGCAGTGGGACTGAGCAGATACTGCACTCCATCCTGCAGACCACGTCCCACCCTATGGTGATGAGGCCCCAGCCTGGGCACAGCAGCATCTTCTCATATCCCCTGCAGCAGCACTGTTGGGGAGCAGGAGTCACCCACCTGTGAGGAGTTTGATTTCAGCCTTGTAGCCAATGGAGAAGATTCCTCTTGCTTTGAACTGCGGAGAAAGCAGAGGTATCTGTCATGCTGAGCTCCCCTGCCTTTCTCTGAGGCCAAAGCTGGCGTTTCTCCCCACAGAGGAAAGCCTTCCTGCTCCTGATGGCTCCCAGAGAGCAGCCTGCAGCACCCAGTGCCAGACAGAGCAGCTCTATCACCAGCTTCATGCTACATGTGGGGATACCGAGGTGGTTTTTTGCTCCCTCTCCCCAAGCTGGGGATGCAGATGGGTGATAGCCCAGGGCTGCCACATACCAGCCATGGGGTGGTGCCTCCTCAGACAGGAAGGGTGGTGCAGGGCTTCTCGTACCTTGCAGATTCATCCTCAGGTGCTTGGTGGATGTGGAATTCGAAGTTGAGCATGCCTTTGTTCTCCAGCATGACAGTCTGGGTCTTCTTGGCACCCTTGACCATGGCCCCAAAGTCGATGGGTGAGGCAGGCTCAATACTGTACTTGCTGTACACAGCTTGTGCTGATACCCTCACTGGGATGGTGACGACAGTCTGGCCTCTTTCCCCTGAGTTGACATCTATCACCTGTGTCCACAGGAAGGGGTGATAAATAAAGCAAAGAGGCCAGCCTCTACCCCAGTCCCCAGCCTCCACCCCGGGCCTCCATCAGTTTACCCCTCCCTGTTTAAGCACCTCCTTCAGAGTCAAATTCTCAGCTCCACTTAGGAAGCCTCCCAATGGTTTTGAAAGACTTTGTGGATGTAGGAGAGAGGATTCTCCAGTTAAAGCCCTCCTTCCATTAGACACCTATCCTGTTTACGCTCCAAAACACTGTGTGATACCAGAGCCTGGCCCAGGCAGCTCACCTGGTAGTACAGGATGGGTTTGTTCTTGAGGAACATTTCCCTTGTGGGGTGGAAGAGCATCTCAATATTCACACCAGGCTGGGAGGCAATCAGCTTGCCCGACTGAGGCTCAACAGTGAAGTGGGATGCCAAATCTCGCATCCTGGGACCTGCATCCTTCAGCATGAAACTGAGGGGGAGAAAGGGAAGGAATGGAGATCTATGCAGTCAAAAGTATAGGTGTCACCAGCACAGCCAGGACTTTGTATAAGACCAGGAAAAAAAAGAAAAGGAAGACTCCAACTCTGCTCAGGGAATCCTGGATCTTGACAAAGAGTGCAGACAATCACGACGTTTCTGCAAGAAACCTTGACACCGAAATTTTTCATTCACTCCTTTACAGAGTCTCAGAAAGAGAAAGGAGGTGACCATCAAAGAAAGGCAATGAATCTCAGCATTTCAGTGGCTGAAATTTCTGGGGCTCTCCTTTAGGTTCCTGCTGAGCTGTGGGGAACTGCTGGTTTGTGGCTGGATTCTCTGGTAAAATAATTGAGATTAGAGAGCCCAGGTTTTGTATTTACCAAGAGGTAGCCAGCATGGAAACAGGTTCTAGCCATTGATAGAGGGAGAAGGCAGGCCTGGAAACCTGAGGAAATGCTCACTACCTGGCAGCTGGACTCACCAGTATTCAGTGTTGTATATCCCTTTGTTCTTTAGAGTCAGGACTTTCTTCACATTATCCAAGACATTAATGGTTCCAAATTCCAAGCTTCCATCTGGACCTGTAGAAAACCCACAGAACAAGGTCAAACACAGTATTTGTGAGCTGCTGCAGAATACACCAGGTCACAGGCTACATGGAGGTCTCAGCACAAAAACCTTTTCAGCAAGTATCTGTCCTTCCAAGTGTTTTCCAGCTACTTGTCTGCCCTTTCTCTTCTTACTCAAAATATCTGCAGGCTTAGTAGCTAAGGAGCTCGGCTTCCATTTCCTCACTTCCAAGCACAAATCCATTTACTTTATATGCTGTGCTGAGCCTGTGGCAGTTGCCAACTGCTTGTTCGCATCACTGTTGTTTCAAAGCCGCCAAACCCAATCTGCACATGAAGCTGCACACTTCAAAGTCCAGAGGGGAGAGACTTAAAGCTGTCAGTGCCCTGACAATCCTTTATTCCATGCAGCTTGCAGGTATGTGCTTTATGTATCCATCCTATCCCAAGTGCTTTGGTTGCCCACTTCCCAAGGTACTGCAGTGCACCTGGACTACTTTGTTTGGGAGGCATCCACTGACCTTCAGGCATGTCGATGCTCAGAGAAACATCACAGGCCTCTGCAGAGATTTTGATGTTTTCAGCCTGAACAATCCCCAGGATGTTTTCTGTGTCTGAAACCTGAGGCAGCAAGAAACAAACACTGTTCAGATGATTCTTTTGGCAGACAGCCTATAAGTCTTTGTCTCTGCTGGCTGCTTCCTCTGGGGCCTCTCTGGCTTCACAAGTGGTGGTGGACTCCCAAGCTCTGGTAACCTGTTCATCTCATGGCTGCCACAGTGGGATTCTGCTGCAGTAAAAAGCCCTCTCAGCCCAATTCTGTGCTCCTGCAGCAGAGAATGCTGCTGCTAAAGCATCCTTGAGAGGCACAGGGATGTAAGAACAACCACAAGAAGTGTGAGGTGTCTCAGAGCAGGTGGCATTGACAGCTCTCTCCAATCACCTAGCACCCTCTCTGAAATGCAGCCCCTAAACCAGGGGGAACAAAATCCCAGGGGGAGAGTTTGTTGCGTTACGCAAGAGGTTCAGATCAAGTCCAGGAGGAATGTAGAGATAAGGCTGCAGTGTACAGCCAAACCACCACCTTCAACCATTCCCAGGGACAAGGTGCTTGTGGTACAGGCTCAGGATGCAGTGTCTGGTTATCTGGGGAGATGTGGGTGCACTGCACGTCCGGACAAATGCTGTGTAGAGGCAGAAGTTGGTGTCACGGCACCCTTGTGTCTGTCAGATGCAGCTCTTCCTGACTGTCCCTAAGAGCACACGGCTGCAGGGCAGGGCACAGTCCCTCTCACCTCTAGTCGGAGGGTCTTCTCAATGATGCCAATCTGCCCAGCCTTGAAATTCAGTGTCACTTCAAACTCTGAGCAGGGATCAATGATGCCGTTATCTTGTGACAAGGAGAAGGCCTCAACAAGGTCATCCAGCCCACTGAGCTGCCAGGCCGTGGGCAGCAGGGTGTCGTTTTTCAGGATCAAGGTCCTGCTGTCAGTCCTGCAGAGACAGGAAGGCACTTGGCATTAGCTACTGGGTGGTCACACCAGCCTCGCCACTGAATGCAACTGGAGCAGCTCCATTCATGCCCTGGAAACCAGAGTCAAACATTTTCTCTTTGTCACAAGTCTTGGAGTGCTTGTGGGATGACTGACCTGTGCAGAAGCAGCTGGTCAAAAGACAGCTCCAGGGGGCTGACCTCCAGCTTCACGTGCACCCCATGGCAGCACAGGCTGAAGACCACTGGGTCTGGGTTCTTCTCAATGCAGCAGATGAGTTTGTCTTCCAGGAAGCCAGGGGAAGTGGGATATGCCCAAATGGTCACCTTCTAGAGCCAGTCCCACAGAAAAAAATAGAAAGAGCACTGTGTGTGAGCAGGAGGAGTAGCTCCTGGGCACTTCTATAGTGTCTGCTCCACCTGCCCTTCTCCTAACCTGCTTCTCCTGTGGTTTCAGTGTCATGCTGGGAGGGTCCAAAAGGAACGTCTCTGCTTTCCCATCATTCTCAAAGGAGAACTGGACCTCTGCATCCACAGGGGAGGTGTTGAGGATGGTTATATTCTCCGAGTTGCCAGGACAGTTCTGGGCCTTGTACCTGTCCACAAAAGGGGAAAAGGCTGCAGAGGAGACTGTTGCCTTTGCCACACGTTGAGGAGAACACCATGTGCACCCGAAGAAGCGGTGCTGGAAGACCCCGTTCTAACAAACAAGTGAGGGAAATGGATCCCAGGCAGGGGCATGGATGTGTGCTTGTCCTTGTCTTACTTTGATGCCTTCCCCTGGACTTGGTGCCTCCACCCCAGAAGCCTGATGATGCTCAGGCCACTTCAAGAGTTTTTAATACAACGTAAATTCAAAGGTGCCCAGAAAAACAACAGTACACCAGGCACATGGGTTCTTCCCCCTTCTTTCTTGGGGTGCCTTCCCTGCAGGGTATAAAGAAAGAAAACTCTTTCTTTAAACTCTTTTCTTTTGGAAAAAAGTTTAGCTAATCTCTTTCATAAAAGTCATGAAACTGCTTTGAATTTCATGGGTTAGCTCAAAGTCTGAGAAGGAAATATAAAGCATCAATTCCCAAGAGGAATGCAAAAAGATTACAAATGACCCTTCTCTCAGGTGTGGAAATAACTTTGGAGTGAAAGAGTTAAAGAGACAAACAGAAATCCCAGACCATCCATCAACCTGGCTAAAGATTGCCCGTTTTTTTAAACTATTTTGATTTCATTTCCTTGGGTTGCCAAAATAGACCTAGCCCTCTAGAGCTCCCATGGAGACAAGAATTTAAGGTTAAATATTATTTTTTTTTTTAAAGTGACAGTAAAAGTAGAAATACACAATAGCTTCAATGACAATGTGTTTAGGCAGACTTTATCCAGCAGTGAGGATGCAATGTCATCACAGGAAAAGAATTCCTGCTGTACATTCCCCCTGACACCCATTGGCACATCAACCATAAAATCTTATTAATAATTACAGATTAATGAAAGATTTACAAAACCATCTACAGAATAATTGCTCCATCAGGCTACCTGCAGAGCTCAAAGCACTTCAAAAAAGTTCATTTCCATAGGGGTGACGCTGAGATGTGGAGAGGGACAGAAGTTGTCCCCCATGTCACCTTTGGACTGGCAGCAGCATGTGGCTCTGACCACCAAGGCGGCCACCAAGACACCCACCGGGTAGGCAGAGCAGCTCCTCCAAGGCTCATTTGCCTCTTATCTGCTCAAGTTCACACATCTGTGGTTCTTCAAACCCATGTGTCTGCTGGGGGCTGCCTTGGACTGTGCCACCAGGACAGCATGTCTCTCCAAGCGTGTCCAGAAAAGTACAAGGCCCAGCAGGGAGCACATACCACTCTCTTGATTTCCCACACAGCAGAGGTCCAAAGTGGAATTGCTTTGTGCTCTCAACATATTCCTTGAAGATGATTTCATCTGCCTCCATGGTCTCCCTCCACTGTGGAAACACCAGCCTGGGCAGCGAAAGTGGGAAAGAAGGAGATATGAGATGCTCTAAGTAGGAAATGTAGTCAGAAAGCCATAACCCTTGCTAGTGGCTGAGGTACCATCTGCCTCCCCAGCTCCCAGCACAGGAAGAGATGCTGAGTGACCTCAGGCAGCATGATTTGCCCAGGCCAGAATCCCCAAGGGGCAGCCCTGGCTGTGAGTTCCAGGGCAGCAGTGTGGGAGGCTGCCAGGGGCCAGCCTTACCGTGGGTTCTGGCTGATGCTGGGGTACAGGCCAGTGCCACTGCAGGGCAGCTTGTACTGGCGCTTTGTCTCCGCCAGCTCAAACCTCAGTGTCTGCTCAAACTTCCCTGGCTTTTTGGTGGAGAAGTGGACCTTCAGTTCCACCTCACCGTGGGCAGGCACTATCCACCGGTACCGTTTCAGCCTGGCAATTAAAGATGAGGGTTCAGACATTGCTAAGGAGCAAATGAAACAAGGAGGGTGCACTGGCACAGGGTCGCTGTGCAGCTGGGGATGATGGATCTTGTTTGGCAAGGGGACCAAGAAGCAGAGGCATCACCTCCTCCCGTGTGGCTCACCTGAGGAATTCTGTGGGGGCTGAGGCTTTTTGGAGTGCACTTTTGGATCCTGTTGTGGAGGAATCCTGGAGACTTTCTGTTCTCTGTGTGGAGAGTTTGTTAACCAATGGAAAAGAGAATAAATAAATAAGATCTCCTGCCCAGGGACTTGGTCTTCCTTATTGGTGTTTGTTTTACCTAGGACACCCCTTCTCACTCAGGACCCTCTCCTCAAAAGAAGTTGATGGTTTTAAGTGATTTTTTCCCTTGTTTTACAGAACTGCTCTGCGTCTTGCAGAGGTGTCCCTTTTGTCCCATCCCTGACAGAAAGGAGATCTGCAGACACAGGGCCCCATCTCATTGTCACTACCTCTCCACAATGATCCTTCTCCATCCAATCTGTCCCCCATGCCCCCATCTATCCTGGTCCCTCTCCTGGCACCTTCAGTGCCAGCACCACTGGAGCACCCACCAGACCGTCTTCCATAGCAGCACTTTCTGGTGCAGCAATGGTGAAGGGCTTCACAAGCTCTGCAGAACCCAACTGCTCCTCTGGGTAGTCGACTATGGAGAAGACAGCAGCAGGGGGAAGGGGAGACCTGTCGGGATGCAGTCCCAGATGTCTCAGCATCTAAAACAGAAGAGAAAATCCTGTTTATATCTGTGTCACCTCCACCCTCGCAACTCCTTCTTTAAAGGCACTGAGCTTTTGGAAATGGGTTTTTGATTTATATGAAGTACAAGTGCTTTGTTATGCCCAGTGGGGTGAGCAGGCTCCAGAGTAGAGCCAAGAGCTACAAGCAGGACTGGGAGAGAAACCTCTTCCAGGGTGACTCAGCTGAAGAAAACAATGACCATGAGCTGCCCTGTCCTGAGACCGCTTATGATGATTTCCAGGCTGGGAAACTCTGGACAAATGGGAAACTTGGACACAGAGCACTCCCACTTTCTGCCCACTGAGGGATGGTGATAACCTCCCCGTCCACACAGATGCTAGAGAGTCATTGTGGAACATCATCAGGGGCCTGGACAAGGCTCTGTGCCATTATCACCTGGGGGGACACAATGCTCCAGGGCCTAAGACCACAACAAGCTCAAAATCTGAGCCTTGCAAGGTTTTACCTCATCTTTTGTTGGCAGCCTCCCATCTGTCAGGATCTCCCTAATCACAGCCTTTGGATTGGTGACCTGGATGTCCAAGCACTGCACCCCAGAGACATGCTCATCTCTGACTGCAACTTCGCTTTGTGTCTCCAGCTGAGATGACTGAAGACTCTTTTGACCTCCACATTTTCGTTCAGGCTTCTTCTCTACCTTCTCCTGAGGCTTACTGGTTTTCTGACCTTTGTTTTCAGCTGAAGGCTGTGACGTGTTTCTGTTTTGGATCACAGTACCCTGAACCCTGTCACAGTAGAGAAAACCTGTGTGATGTCCTGCTGTGATGACTCATAGATCTGAAACCTCTTCTCCATCTCAGCTGAGTACTCTGGGATTTCAGTTTCTATGGTCTCTGGGGCTTTGGATTCCCCCTTCTCAGGGGCTTTGGTTTCCCCCTTCCCAGGGGCTTTAGATTTCCTCTTCTCTGCGCTTATGATTTCCCACATCTTTGGGGCTTTGTATTTCCACTTTTCTGGAATTATGGTTCCCTCCATCTCTAGGATTTTGGTTTCCTCCTTCTCTGGGAGTTTGGTTTCCTTCTCTTGGGAGCTAGGGAGCTGAGTGGCCATACCTGTGTTGCTCCTGGCCTTTGCTATCAAACACCTCTGAGCTCAGAGTCCTTGGAGCAGGGAAACCCTCTAGGGATCACTACCCTGAGCAGTAACCCATAGAAGGCTTACTCACTTCTCCCTCCGTATATGCTTCCTTTCCAGTATTATTTTATCCACTAGAGCTTTCTTCTCAGGAAGGGCATCACACTCATCCTCATCCATTTGCAAGACACAATCTGTGTTCTTCGGAATAGGTTTTTTCCGCTGCAGTTCTTTAGCGCAAACCAGAGGAGAAACCGTGAGTGATTACAAGCAGAGCCGGGTGCTCTGGGTTAGCTGCAAGGATTCACAGCTTTTCCCAACCCAGCCTATCATACCAGGAGATGCTGGGAGCTCATATCCCTGCTCCAAAACTCAGACAATCCCCCAAACTATGGCTGGGCAGTGAGTTCCTGTGCTTTGCCTGGCCTAAGCGCACCAAGGCTGAGGACAGTCATTTGTCACTGAGCTACAGCAGCTTGCACTTGTGCCCAAGCTTTAATGTTAGAGATTAAGGTGAGTCTTAAAACCTCAGATCTCCTGCAACTCTGAGATTACACTGGTTACACTGAGGCAGAAGATGGAAAGATGAATAAAAACATTTCTTACAAGCTCTGCTGCAAACCCAGATACAAAGAGATAAGGTTGAGGGCTTGAGAGAGAAGATTTGAGAGGGACAGATATATCTCACCTTCCTTCTCTCTTTCAGCTTCCTCCGTGGCTTTCCAAGAAGCATAATCCTGATGCAGGTTCACCCTGTATATATGATGACGATTCTTGACAGCTTTGAACACACAAAGCAGAGAAGATTCCAGGCTGCTTGCAAAGAGGCTCTCCAAGCCATCAAAGACCACTCCCTTGTAGCAGTCTTCACGCTGTGAATAAAGGGAAGAGCAAGTCAGCCGTTGCACACAGGCGGCTCGCAGCTGGACAGTAAACCCAGATGTCACAAGGCAGCAGCTATCCTTGTTCCAAGTGCATTAGCTAAGACCAGCTTGGATCTGTTCTTACACTCTGCCAACTAAGGGCATCTACAGCTTCCCTCAAGGTTCTCTGCACACAGTCCAGGATCCTCCAACCGTATGTACAGACCTCCTCCTCTCCAAGTCGTACCTCACTGTCTGTCTCTCTGGAGCAGGAATGTCTCCTTTTCCCCCACCCCACACACCTTCAGCCTCTCACTGAGGATGTCCACCAGCAGGTCCTCAGGCAGCACACAGCTCAAGCAGTTCAGCTCTTCCCCATGACTGCTGATGATGTTCAGCTGCTGTGGTGCAGGAGCAGTGGAAACTGTGAACTGTAATGCAGACCGTTGTTGGGAAAACAAACCACGGTGGAAAGCCCTGAACAACTCCTACTGCTGGGCTTGGAGCTCAGGTTCCTCACTAGTAGAGACTAGAACAACCCTGCAGTGCAGGCTGGGGGCTCCAGGTGAAGGGCTCATCTCTTGGCCAGCAGAGACCTGAGTCTGCAAGCCCCCAGTGCATATTCCCAGCACTTTGCTCACTGCCTGCAGCCATACTAGCCAGCAAACCATTTAGAACCAGTGGAGTTTGTTGCAGTGCATGTTTATTTTATTCAGTTCATTGTTAAAGTTGTTGTAATAGTTTGTTCATATGTACCCCTGTTTTCCCCAAGTTGTTTTTTCCCTAAATTGTATCCGCCCCTGAAACTACCCCACATAGCATTCCCGGCCCCTTGTTCCAGTACCTTCCCTGTCAGTCCCACCCTGGGCCAATCCCTAGTTGCTCTGGCCCCTGGAAATCCCCTCATACTTGACACCCCATTTGCCCATGTAACCCCTTATTGGTTGATTGTTTGTAAACCCCCCCCCCCCACCCCCCCGGTATGCCTCTGTATTTAATCCCGGGCACAGGAGTGCTTGGGGCTCTTTTGCTCCTGAACTTTTCAACCTTAAGAAACCTTTTGTTGGAACCTCAGCAGCTGAGAGCCTCCCTCTTCTCCTTTGCCCAGTCCCGGACGCTATTACACCATTTGAGCAAGCAGCACAAAAGGTTCTGCCTGCAGTAAAACCACACTGAGGCAGTTCGCCACACCTGGCGCGGTGCCAGTGTTTCTCCTTGAGCGAGCCCGGGCTCCAGTGGCCGTGTCAGAGTTGTCTGCCAGAGCACATTCCCAGCCCCAGTCATGCCCAGCCTGCCAGCTGGTTTTGGCACTATGGACCCATATACCAGCCTCTGCCCATCTCAACGACAATGCAAAGGTTCCAGGCATCAAGCAGGGCAGATCCTGTTTACCTTGGTGTCTTTTTTGTTGGGTTTGCTGTCTGGCTCCTTCTTTTTTTGTGCTGGAAGGTTCTTGCCTTTGACATTCTTCTTGTTGGCTTTTTCCCCAGAGGCTTGTTTGTTCTTGGTCTGAGCAGTGAGCTGAGGCTTTTTAGCTGCACAGGGGACAGATAGCTCAGGGGGGCTTTGAAAATCAATTAGGTAGGTACCTTTCCCTGCAATGTGCACAACCTTAGACCCTGGAAGAAACATAGCACTTTATCCCCAGTCTGCTGGGCACTGGCAGCACTGTTTCCCAGAAGCAGCTCCTTCTCCGCTTCTCCTACCAGCATGGTAAAGCATGCCACCCCATACCTGATTTAAAGACAGCCTTATGTCCTCCCTAACAACTGTGCATGCAGGTGACTCTGCTTGCACAGCAGTTCCCCTACAGATCAAGCCAAAGATTCGTCCTCAAGGACCATTTTTCCATACACTGCAGCCATCCTGCATTCTCATGTGGAGATCTGCAGCCCTAACCCACTTGCATCACCTGTCTCCACTGAAATGAAATCCTCCTTGTGGGAAAACCCCAGCTGGGACCCAGACTCTTCTTCCTTCTACCAGCTCCCAGCTCAGCCAGGTTCAAAACTGAGGAATGCAAAACTTCCCCCTGCATCGAGCCAGGTCTGCCTCACCCTGCAGAGCTCAGGGTACCAATTGCCCAGTAAGTTTCATTAAAGTCTCCAGTCGCACATGGAGAGCAGCCCAACATGCACGAGCTGTGTACCCTGACAGTGGGCATAGATAAACCTCTGGAGAAAAGAGCTCATCTGTAGCATGTCTCTCATTGGAAATTCCTCTGGGAGGCTGTCCTTCCCTTCCTCTCGTTTGCAAAGTTACACTCCTAGTCAGTCCTCTTGTGCTTAATGAGCTACTTCAGAAGGCTCTTTCCTCGGTAAAGTGGGCAGCAGTTCTGCCTGCTGACCGTGAAGAGCAAGCTGAATTCAGCTTAGAGGAAATATAAAATATTTGGGAAAGACACAGGCGTGCTTCACCACCCCTAGAAAAATGAACATGTGCCAAGAATGGCAGCAAGGGGGCTATAAAAGAACTCCTGACTGAGCTCTTAAAATTGGTTTCTTTTTTTTTTTTTTTTTAAGACAAGCTAGAGATGCATTTCACCCATGTTCCCTAAGCGACCCAAGGACTGAAAAACTGCTGCTGTGAGTAAGCAGAAGTAGACAGCCAGAGTAGGTTTATCAAGCACTGGCTCTGGGTCCAGCATTTCTCCTTACCAGCATTACCTTTGTCTTTGCCTTTCAGCTCCATGGCAGCCTTGGTGCAAAGCTCCCGAGCACAGCGCCCTGCTTGGCTCTGATCATCGGCAATGGCCTCTTTCACCACGGTGTCAATGGACAAGTGAGCAGCGTCATAGTAGCGACACAGGGCCTCCACTACCTCTGTCTTTCCTGAGAGAGAGGAGGATTACTTGGTGACACTTTCATATGAGGCATTACAGGGACATACCCCTGGACAAATCTCGAACAAGATTTCAAAGTTAAAAGTCAGTGGGAAAGCAAGTGTCCCTCCAGGGGAGGCCATGAAGGAAACAGCTGGAGAGTGGGTACAAGCTCTGAATTCTAGAGTCAGGAGGATCATCTCCACCTCCTGTTCAGCTGGGGACTTTGGTGTAAGCACTGTGGTCCACCAGGATGTGTTCCTCCTGCCTGCCACTCTCCCTGCAGCCCAGGGTTGCAGCTCACATACCTGCCCAAGGTGGCCCATGGACAATGACAGCAATCCCTCTGTCCTGCTGTGCTTCACGCCTCTCTGAAGATGAGTCGATGTCCAGATGGTGCATGACAGCCCGAGAGATAGAATTCCCAGTCACTTCCACCATGGGCTCAGGAGAGGATGTGACAGCCTCGTGATACACTGCAGTGCAAAACCAAGGAGAAAAGTCAACTTCCCACCTTCCTTTGATCCTCATCATCCTCCCATCTCCTCAGATCCCAGGAAAGGAGACTTGGTCAAAGCAACATGAGCTTGTTCTTTTGTTGCTAGGAAAGTGCAAATATAAAAGAGCCAGTGATATTAGACCTGGTCCTGCTGGCTGAAGAACTCATGCAATCCTAGTCTTTGTGGCTAAGGGACACAAGGGAATATCCTGATTATTTCCCCAGTCTATGGCAGGCAGATAGGAGCTTGCTTTGGCTACGTTCAGGGTTGGTAGAGTGTAGCTGTCGGGGTTTGGGGTTTTTTTTCCCCCGATCTGCCATAACAAGCCTTTCCTGGTGTCTCAGGCAGGTTTCAGCCTAGCCAGCAGAGAAGAGAAACTGAGAAAGCTGCACGGAGGTTCCGCAGACACTTTATTTCTTCCACACAGGGTTCCTGGCAGCAGTCCACTGGACAGGGTACAAGTAGAGGTTTTTGTAGGGTGAGGGTGTCTTGGAAATGAACCAATAATATAAGGGATTTTGTTATTAACCAATCTACAAGAGATATTAGGTGAAAAGAGAACCAATTATCTAAGGCATTGAAAATGGACCAGTAGAATCACAGAGAGAAAAAGCAGGGATTGGCAAAGGGGGAAAATATTTTTCTAGTATTAGTCATTCTAAGTAAGTAACTTCTTATCTAAGGGCTTATTCTCCAGGGAGGCCTCTCTTGGGTGCCTGCATCTTCCACAGTGAGGGTCTCTGCTCCGTCCACAGTAGAGGATGCCACAGCCCTTCACCCAAGAGTTCCTCCACCAAGCTGGGGAACAGACAGCTGCTAAAAGCATGGGCTTTCCCTGGAGAACAAGGTGACAGAGACTTCAGGGTGTATGGCTGGACTCTCTGCTGTGACCACAGTCAAGACAGACACCACCAAACCCTCACTGTTTTTCTGACCTGATGCTGCCTTGCCCATGGCCTCAGCCTCAGCCTCAGCCGTGGCCTCTGCCACGGCCTTGAGCTCTCCCTGTTGAGCCTTCAGCCGCTTCTGTGCTTCATAGTCCTCCAGCACCTCTGGGGGCAGCGTCCCACTCCCGGCGCGTGGAGGCATCAGAAAGTTCTTTTGGTACTCAGACCCCAGTGCCATCCGCAGGATCTGTGCACGCAGGGAAGAGAAACCATACACAAGATTCCTTTTCTCACCTCTCATCACACGCACTTAACAAACCCATTTTCTGTCTCCTCCCTTCCTCCCAACAACACAAACTATTTAAGTCCTCCCACAGCACATCAGCAGAGTTAGCTTTTCCCTGGGGATTGCCTCCATCTCCCTGGCACAAGCCTGGGAATGCTGGAGTGCTGTGAAGCTCGGGCAGCATGTACACGGAGACCAGACCTGCCTTCTCACCTTCTCCTCCTCAAGACACTGCTCATCAAAATCCAGTGAGTAAAACTCAACAGGGAAGTTGCATGGGTTCTTCACCGCCACCGTGGCGTCCACCCCATCGCTGTCCACCAGCACCCATCCCATCTTCAGTGCTGGGGGGTTGAACTCCAACCGTGGCTCCAGACCTTGTCCTGAGAGGTGCAGCTTTAAGTAATTGCTGCTCCCACAAACGTTAAGCTTCAGCTCATTCTTGTAAGACCTCTGAAAAGAGAAAAGTGCAGACTACTCATCCATGGAGTCCCAGGTGACAGGGCCCCAAATACAATGCTTACCCCAAGGTCAGGGTGTTATCAGTCCCTCCAAGATGAATGGAAACCAGATGTTTACTTATGCTAGATACTACAGCATCTGTGTCCTGGGTCTGAATAATTGAATGAACCCTGGTGTGCACTCTAACTGGGTATTTGGGTATCAGATGGATGTACAATGGACTGTCAGGCGTTTTCACCTAGTCATGCAGGAGTGCAGTGCTCATGACAAGGGCCCTCGGGGTTACAGTGTCCAGACACAGTCCTGGCACTGCTGCATCAGGCAAACGCCAGCTCCAGGAGAGAGGCAAATGAGCTCTCGCTGGCTAGAAATAAGGGTCATCTTCTCTACTCAGTGTTTGGCTCTGGTCAAAGCCAGACACAAGATGGTTACATCTCTCAAGCAGCTAAAAGATCCCTGGGACTGTTCGTGGGCACAGAAGCACTTGTGTCCATACTGGTACACACTGTCAGTTTCCAAGAGCCAGCAGGCACAGGCAAACTACTTTTGGGAATGTTCCATCCTTTAAGTTGAATGCCCAGCTGCATGGGAATGTGCAGGCAGGCCAGAGCCTCAGGAACTGCTGGCAGCACATCACTACAGGTGACTGGCCTGCCATACCCAGGAAGGTGTCTGGTGGCTGTTTTGTCGGTCAGTTCTGCAGCAGGATGAGCCTAGACTGGCCATTCCAGGATTATCCTCTGCAAGCGTGCAGCTGCTCTGCACCAAGTGTTGCAGCTGCAAATACAGCCAGGCAAGGGGGAGGCTGAGGGGAGTTGGGCACATCCCCCCATGTGCCTGGAGGCAGCCACAGAGCCCTGATGCTCTCTCTCTGTGCAAGCTCCCTGTGGGCATTTCAAAGCACATCTCACCAGAGTGCTCTGTGGGGTGAACTGAACCACGCTGAGAACAGGGCTTGCAGAAAGCTCCCTGTGAAGGCAGAGCTCGTATCACACTCTCTGCACCAGGCCCTCATTTCCAGGTAGCCCTGACAGGCCTCCTGGGCTGACACCTGCCAATCTCACCTCCTCCTTGGGTGTAAACTGGATTTGCAAGTTCTGCCACCTTCCTGGATCGAGGATTCCTTTGGAGGGCGTCACTTCAAAGGGACAGGGCTCATCCTCCAGCGCCTGCTGCTTCTGACGCACGGCTGGTGTCCTGTATTTGCGTTGATTGTCCTGGGCACAGAAACCAATCTTGTAAGGTCTCCTCGGTCTGTGAGGGCAGAGCCTCAGTTCCTGTACTGCTCTGAGACACTGATACAGTGCTGAGAGCACCCACAGCCAAACCAAGTGTGGTCCCCATAGCCTGGAGCTGGAGGGAAAACCTGTAGACAGGGCAGGCAGATAGGGAGCTACTGTCCTGAGAGGAGGAGGAATGGGTGAAGATGGCAGAGAAGCAAAGCATCAGCTAATGGAACAGGTCCAGGTAAACCAGTCTTGATCCAGACCCTCAGAAGCTTCCTCAAACACACTGCAGACCCAAGTGCTCAGACAGCCACAGGAGCCCAGAAAGGGCAAGAAACACAAAGAAAATCCAACCAAGACATTGGAAGTTCAATGTCGCATGTGCTTTACCTTCATGACAGGCTTGATGGCAGTAATGAACCATTTGCAGGGTACTTGGAACCAGTTGTAGAGCCGGACTGTCTCAGTCTGGCACTGCCCAACGAGGGTATCAGAGAACTGCACTGTGTTCTTGGAGAGGTGCAGCGACAGTTCCAACACAGTGGCACGGAGGCGGATGTTATACGTGGGGCCTTTTGCCACCTGCAGAAGGACAGAGAAGTCAGTGGAGGGTGCAGGTGACATCTGCTGCTGTGCCCAGCCTGCTGCCTGCCCCAAGAGCTGTGGTACCTCTATGGGCAGCAGCACATCCACGTCACCCCGTGACCGGTGGGCACTTTCAAAGCACACTTCAAGCATTATGGTGTGTCTGTGAGGCAGGCTCTGTATCTGGTCCAGATTCACTCTGAAACCTTGAACAGATGAAAACAAAGCAGCTGAGATACACAAGAAACATGAAATGCATCATAAGCACGTTAAGGCCTTACAGGTGTACTGGCTGAAAGGAAAAACCCTATGCCATGCTGTGACCTGGACAAAAACTTAAAGAGTGCACCTGAACACGCCTCAAACACAGTGAGCCACTGTGTGATGGAAGCACAGCCTTGCCTCAAGGCCTCTTTTGGAAACCTCTTTTGATCCACCAGAGGATGTCACAGGCTGTTTCCTCAATAAGGGCTGACTACAAGTGCTGTGACAGTGTCAACTCCAACCAAAGCACTTCCAAAACACAGCAGACCCCGCTGCTTTGCAAAACAAGCCCACAGAGCGCCCAGAGAGACTTGATGCTCGTGGGAGCCAAGGGCAGAAGATGCTGAGAGGTGACATGGGTGATGAGCCCATCTGGCCTCTGCACTGAAGCGTTAGGGCAGTCACAGACAGCCCAGGTGCCCTGGGCATGGCTGCCCAGGAGAATTCTGCCTCGAAAGCTCCCAGCAGGGGCATTGAGAAGAAAAAGCTCAAAAACCTCCCCAAATTCAGTGGCTTAAGCTAATCTGTCTGAGACACTTCTCTCAAGCCCACAGCAAGTGTCTCCAGCACTGCTTACCTGTGCCCTGCAGGGCAGATACATCGACCTGGAAGGACACCGGCATCCGCCCAGGGTTGGTGATCATCAGAGTGCGCCTCTCAGTGTAACCCTTTCTTACAGTGCCCATGTCCAGGACGTACTCGGGCAGCTCAACTCTGCAAGGAGGAGTAAGGACAGTCCTTAAACCACAGCCTGGCTACATGTCCAGGTGGATGGAGGATACAAATCAAGTGGCTAGTTCTTGATTCGCTGCTGTAAAAACTCAGCTCAAGCCCATGAAACCCATGGCCTGACCACCTGGCAATGACTTTGGGAAGTCAGGAGTATAGGTCCTAGGTTTTATCAGCTACTAATGGTACCTGAAAATGAAATTAGTTTTAAATGGACACTGGCCACACCTCCTCTGCCGTGAAAAGCCAGTATAGGTGAGGACACTGGACCTCCACTGGTCTCAATGAAACTGCTTAGCCTGGTGTATGGCCTGAGCCTGAAATTGCTTTGGGGCCTAGGAATAAGATTTGCCTGCACAGGAAATCTTCATTGCTCTGCAACCAGATCACACGATCTGTTCTGCAGAGCATCTTCTTCCTGAATTGAAGCACCCTGTACTTGTGTTGCATCACGATGGTGTAAAGGGACAGACCAAATGACCTAGATAAGCCCTGCCAACCCACCAGGATTCACGCCACCTGATTTTGGGTTTTAAAGGGTTTGCTGGCATGTGCAGTTCCCTTCTCCTTTTATTTAGTGTGCTCTGTTAGTTGGAACCAGGACATCAGCTGGGAATTGTCTCTTTCAGAGCTAGCCAGCAGGGACAGAATTTATGCTGTCTGGAAGGACTTGAAGGTCTGCACTGTCCTCAGCTCTAGGAACAGAACCCCACACCTCTGGGGAGCTGAGCAGCCCAAAGCTCAGCGTGGTGCTGGGGAAGGGAGGACACTCCACTGCTCACATGAGTGTCACAGCCGCCAGGACCACACCCTTTCTGAAGTCCAGGTTATTCCCAGCTCAGCAGACACAAGGAGCTCTCAGGACAGGAAGACATGGCTGGGTGTTCCCCACGGGGCACCTGGAGATGGGGATGGGAGTTCCTACTCACTTGACAAGGCTCTGGCACAGCTCTTTGTCAGGTAAACTATTTGGAGGCTGGGATGTGAGCTTTTCCTGCAGCTCCAGAGCAGCCTTCTCTATCAGCATCATCACCGTCTCTATCTGCAGCTGAGTGTCTGGCTGAAGAAAGGGAAGAGAGTGCCTGGTTAGCAAAGGTCTTTCCCAAGGTTTGCATGTGAGAAAGGATCCCACTCTGCTCTTGTTGAGAGGGGATGTGGGGTCCTCCTGTCTGCCTGCTCAGTGTCTGTGACACCTCCTGCTTTCTCAGCCAGGACCTCATCTCCATGCAAGTAACTCCAGCATCTTCGCCTGCCCAGCCACTGTTAGCCAAGTCTGCCTGATCTGGCCAGGCAGACAGACAAGCCAGGAACCTTCCAGAGCTCCTGATACTTGCCTGCCCCCAGCCACTACCAAGGCACCTTGGACAAAAGCTGTCTTGAAAGGGAACCGGGACCAAGCTGGTGCCTCTTGGAGATGAGCACCACCAGCACAGTCCCAGGGCGCAATCAAGCAGCTGCTGCTCAGCTCTGCAAGTCTAGCAGGGCTTGGACTGGGACCAACCAACTCCCCAGCAATGACCTGAATCTCCTTCAACGCACCATCAGCTCCATCCCTTGAGCATGGCCTTCAGGATCTCTCCCTGGGGTAGCCAGGAAGCTGGTGCAACCCCAGAGGAGAGCATGACCAGAGTGGAAGTCCTAGGGGCAATGCTGAGGTGACACATGGTTGCAAGTGGGCAGGGAGGTCCCAGGTGCCATCAGGGCACCAGGACGCTGCTGTGGGCTGCAAGGGGCTCAGGTGCCATAGAGAGGGTGGCATGTGCCAAACGGGGCTGCAGCTGCTCTTACTACAATGCCAGAGTCAGGCACGCGGGGCTTCACGTTCTGCATCTTCAAGGTCTGTGTCCTTGGGGTCTGAGTCCTCAGGCTCTGAGTCTTCTTTGGCTCAACTGATTTATTCCCCTGACTGTATTGTTGCAGGGGTTTTATGAGCTTCTCATACTTTTCATTTCCTGAAGGAAGAAAACGTCCACAAAGAGAAGTGTGAGGAAAGTGCCAATCTCACTGAAGCTGGGAAGTCCCTGCCTCCCAACACTGGTTTCTTCCAGAAAGAAATCCCTCAAGACATCGATGCAAAGTGGATGCTGCTGCTCCTCTCTGAATCCTCACTGCTTTTGCTCCCACCCATCACGTTTGTCCCTCCCCACAGAGGAGCATCTCATTGCCTGCAATGTCACACAAATCCAACCCTGTCAGAAGCCCTGCCAGCCTCTCTTACAGCTTTCCCAAGCCTTTCAGTCTAGCCATCATCCTTCAGGACCCTGCCAAATGTGCTGGCAAGCTCTGCAGGACAGTTCCTGGGGCAAAGCCCACATGGGATCCTCTGCTCAAGACCCATGAAGCAACCAGAGGGCTTGAGTTGGTCTGGGAGTCCTGCAAACCTCAGGCTTGGTGGAGGTGGGCATAAGCTACCCTATGGCATATGGCAGGGAACAAAACCAGAGGGGCCCTTCCTAGGGGGAGACAGGCAGTGCCCACCTTCGATGTTCCAGGGCAGATTGACACTGATCATGGGAAAGAATGTTTCTCCTTTCAGGCAGATATTTTCTGGATCTAGGTGACCCACTTTAAGCTGGAAAGTCCTGCTGAAGGCTCCTGGTACTGCTGGCATGTAAGAGAATTTCAGCACTTGCTTCCCACCAGGTGCAATGGAACCCTGCAGGGATGGGAAAAGAGGGAGAGAATGCATCAGAGAGTCTGATGGGGGATGGCTCAGGGGACAGACAGGCTGAAAGGACAGGTTCTCATCTAGAAGAAACCATCAGACCACATCACTTTGTGATAAATCTATTACAGTGTTGGCTTTGGCAATTATTAGAGTAAATACTATGTGTTTTATTGACATGGCCGCCTGCTCCACTCTGCTCTGGCACGCCCAGGTAGCTCTGCTGACACCGAGAGTGGGCCGTGTGCTGGATATAAAGAACCAAGAATACAGCTAGGGCTCAGAACCCTTCCAGCCAATCTCATGTCCGGGAAAACGCAAAGGATTCGGAGGAGTCCTTTTGTGGGTCCACGAACAGGAGACAACTGGAGGCCAAAGGAGGATACCACAAAAAGCACAGATCTCAGCCTTCCAGCAACTTAAATAGGGGACCTCCCTACAATCTGATAACCAATCAGAACAACGTAGGGGCGTAACACAAAGGGGGGGGGGCTTCATATACAATTAACCAATAGGGGGAAACCTAGGCGGGGAATCGTACCTAACATCAAATGACATACCAAAGGGGGAATGATTGACACTGAACTCTCTAGAAGAATAGGAGGAGCTAGGACGGACTGACAACTGCTTGGGAGGGGATTAGGCGGACAGAGAGGGTGAACAGTCTGGAAACTGGGACGGGGCAAGGGCTGATTGACAGGGCGAAGGTGGGAGTTAGGGTAACTGGAACTACAAACAACAGGGGGATATAACAACGGATTAAACCATTACAACATGTGGGGAAACAGAGATAAAGCAAGATAAAACAATACACACCAACATTTTATAAATGTTGGCTTTCGTAAAAGAGTTTTGCTAAAGTTCTTCTAATGCGAAGGTTGTGTTGTGATGCAATGTTGGTGTAGAGTTAATGCAATATTAACATTTAACCAACGAAGGAATGGAAACGTGTTGAATGTGCTGAAAAGTGACAAATGACCAGGACTAGGACAACTGCACATGCTCCAAAAAGGCGGGATGGAGGAAGAACTCCGTTAAAATATTTCAATACGAATAACCATTTGTAAATACCTATGAGGCTGATGCAATACCCAGGGTTTATCAGGGGTGTTGATGTGTTGACTGGTGTGCCTCTGGCTGCAGCTAAGCACCCAAGCCAAGCACCCAGTGCTGTTACTTTTGCTTTATTGACTCTGTCCTCTGCTGTCTCTTACTAAATTTTCTTTAAATTTTAACTGAGGAGTGGGCTTTGCTTCTCACATCTTCTACATTCCTTGTGCCCAAAAGGTGGAGACTCTGACCCCAGGGTGCAGTGTGCTTCCCCAAGGGCTCCTAAGGCTGCAGCCCCAGCACAGCCGGATGTGAGCACAGCTGTGCTGCTAACGGGGTTTGTCGTCTGCCAGCAAGAGCCTCAACAAAAAATTTCTTTTGCTACTGCTGTGGAAGAGAAGTCCCTGCACTCAGCAGGGCCAGCAGCTCCTCGCATCCCTTATAGGAGACAGGCATGAAGAAATGGGAAAGCCAATCGGCTTCCTCTTCCCACTGCAAGGAGGGACAAAGGCAGGATTGCTGCTTTGGCTCAAAGACATCCAGGCAGGACTGAGCAGCTTGGTCAGTGGTGGGATGCTGTTAATTTTTCTCCTTGCTCTCCCAGGCCTGCTGCTCCCTGGCCCCCTCACTGCCCCACAAAGCCGCAGTACAGCATGAAAGCTGGAGGAGGCAGGGAGCAGCAAGCCTAGTAAGGGATATGGAAGTGGTGCTTAGCACTGGCAGGGAGGAGGCAGGGCCAAGGACTATGTCCTGTGTGATCACACAGCCTGGCTAAGGTGACCCTCAGAAACACTCTGGTGCCAGCACAACCTGAGATCCAAGCTGTCAGGGTCCCCAGAGGAACTGTGAGGAACCAAGTAAATTTTTATTTATGCCACAACATATGTTATAGATCCACTTCCTGATATGGGGTGAAAAATTACTACAGGGGCTGTACACATGCTGGGACCCTTAACACACCCCACGCGTGAAGGAGGTTGCGAGGAGAAAATGCAGGCAGGCTCCGTCTCTGGGGGGCTGCAAGAGACTTCCCCCTTGGAGGTGGGCAGATCTCAAAGCCCAGGAAAATGTTACCCATCTGACCAATAGTCTTCCTAAAAGGGCTGGGTTATGGGAGGAATCTTAGCATATAAAAGCAGTCAAGCACTGCCAATTTTTCCCTGCCGTTTTTGGTTTGATTGGGACCACCCCCTTTCTTTCTTTCTTAAGAAAGACTTTTCAGATATAATACTTGCTTTGTTTGCAATTTACTTTCATCTGAGAAATCTAGCAATTAGAATTCTCCTCTGTTCCCCTTACAGCAGCACAAGACACTAACTGTGAAGGACAACCACTCTGCTACTGGGACTGTAACACTTCAGACCAGGAGAAGCAGAAGCAGGCAAGGAGAAACGCCCCTCAAGGTTGGGCTGGAAAGTGCCTCCCTCCCATTGGCCTTTGCAGGCACATGTTAATGTCTTCAGTTCTATTGGTTGGTACAGTTGTTCCATCCCTGTTCTGCCCTTGTTCACCTTGTATGTACCCTTTCTGGAATGTTCTTCATTTCCTTGATGAACATTGGCTATGTTTTGCCATATTGCTCCACCCCTCTTATCCTATTGTTTCCCCTGGTTGGCTGCCCCTCCTCTGCACCACTTCTGCCTGTCCCCATTGGACCTTGACCCTCAGACCCACCTCTTTCATCCCATATTTAACCCTGTGCCCTCAACCCAGTTTTGTCTTTGTCCTTGGACTGCCTTCAAGACCCAAGAAACCTTCCCTCAGATTTCCATGCCAAGACCCATCCTTTGCCTGTTTTCTCAGCCAGTTTTTGTTTTTAGCAAGCATGCTCTGGGCTCCAAAAGCACAGGCCTTTCTCAGAGGAACCCAGTGAAGCGCACTGCTTCAAGTGACCAGCACACTTGTGCCTCCCACTGGTGTCTGCCCTGTGACAGCAGAGCCACCCACCCACCAGCCAAGGCCACGAGGGAGTCTATCAGGAGAACACTTGCTTCTCTGCCCCCAGCAGAAATTACTTACAGCCCTCTCTCTCTAATGGCTGGGTTTGGGGTTTTCCCCTCTGACTTTTCCCCCCCCTTCCCTCCTTCCCTTTTTTTTCCCCTTTAACACTCTCCTGGGCCACCTGACACAGGGCTGGGGTCAGTCGCTTGTGCTACTTACAATGGTGGGGTTGACCACAAACACGCCAGGCAGATGTTGCTCTGCAATGCTAAGGTTTAGCACCCAGTTGAATTCAATCTTGCCAGTGTTCGCCAGGGTGACTGTGCTGTGATGAAGGTTATTAAACATCTGGAGAGAAGGCATAGGAGCGGGAAGTTACAGACCCAGGCCTGCTGCTGGGAGTCTCCTTCCTCTCTCCCGGGGTTGAAAGCACACCCATCATGGGAGCAGGGACCAGGGAGCAGATACGGGCACCTGGGAACCTAAGGAACCCCCAGGCACAGGGCACCTGCACAGGACCAAGGAGCTCTGGCAGCACACAGAGGTGTGCTAACAACCATGTGAGGGCCAGTAATAAATGAACCAGGGGACACAGGCCCTCTGCACTCTGAGGGGTCACCAACAGCCAGGAGAAGCAGAGACAACACTGAGGCGTCTCAGAAGAAAAGGCACCTGCATTTAAGTATTGGCAAGCAACATACACACAACAAGGGAGTCACAGGGCAACACAGACAGAGCCAGCAGCTGGAAATATCTGGGGGTTTTCAACTGAAAAAGAGTGAAGTGAGGATTATTCTGAGACAGTCTCTCCAACTATAGTGACTGAAAGCATAACTTCTTCCCTTAATTAATGTGTGGATCAAGCAAGAGCTTTAGACAAGAGCATTTCCTTGGAGGTCAGGCTTTAGGAGTGGATCAGTAAAGGGATGTCGCAGGGACATGCCCCTCAGAGGATCCCCACTGGGACCCCGCTTGCTGCAAGAGGCAGTGTTAGGTACCCTGAAAAAGAGGCATTCCCAACATCTTAGAGAGGCTTGGAGATGGCCATATTAAACCAGCTTGGGTGCCGGATGTGTCCCTCAAAGGTTGTACTTCCAAGCCCCAGAGCCAACAAAGGGGCTGGAAGGGAAGAAAGCCCTGGACTGAGGTGGGCAGGAACCCGCTGGCCGTGGTTCCAAGGCAGGGAGCTGTGCCAGGGCACATGTGTGGTACCTGAAAGCCGCAGTTGATCTCCCGCTGGCTTAGGGAGTAGCTGAGGTGTGAGGCCTCCCCAGTCAGCTCCACCTCGTAGGTGGGGCCTCCCTCCACGTGGCACAGTGCTGTGACACTAGCAGTGGTGTTGGGGTGGCCAGAGAAGGTGAAGGAGACTTGCTGTCTCTCTCCTGGCTGCAGCACGCCCGACTGTGGCAGGATACTGAAAATCTGGAGGACAGGAGAGATTGAGAGGTTGAGTGTGGAAATGGATGCAGAAGAGCATCTTGGAGCAAACTGCAGCTATAGCCAGAGGGGCCTATTCCTCAAACACAGCCAGAATCACCCTGATGTCATCCTGCATCCATGCCACTGACCAATGGAGGGACCATGGGGAAAATCTTCTTCCACACTCACAGATCAATGCATTCATTAATCCAGTACATTCAAATGAACTGGGATGTCTCCTGGCAGTAGAAACTCTCTCGGATGCCCAGCTTGCCTTTAGAAAGCATTTCTTACTGCTTTTAGAAAAGGAAGAGACTCAAAGTGAGAGCTCTTGGAGCTCAGGGATGTCAGCGAAGGACTCCAGCCCAGATCATCTGACTCCTGAGGCTTTTCCCCTCGCTCTCTGACATATATGCTGCATTCTCAAGGTGCTACAGCAAAAGCTCCTGCAAAAATTTCCTATGGACCACCTGATGAGGTCCAGGGGGAGCAATGCCCTCCATAGGTGCTGCACAGCATCCTTGGGCAGCCCTACATGTCCTGCACAGCCTTTCCAACAACCAGTTGTTTCAGCAGCGCTTTGTGATGGGTCTGGAGGGATGTGAGGCCCCTCTGTGTGCAATGCTGAGGGCCACCAATGGGACTGGGAGCTACAGCCCTGCTTGCCACACTGAAAATGTGGAAGAGAGAGATTCCCTCTTACCTTCTCCACTTCGAGGGGACTCTGTGGTACATCCGCGGATAACCTGAATCCCCCCAAACCTAGTGGGACGTAATACTTTTCACAAGTATGTGGCGGCACCTGAAAAACAAGCCATTTTCTATGCTAGGAGGAAGAGACAGCCACTTTGCAAAGTCTCCGTTTGTAAGACAGCTTCAGGGCCACCACTGCAATACCAGCTGTCAGGTGAAAGCAGACACCTGGAAACAGGTGGTCTGGCTGGGTTGGGAAGAGGCTACATGGAGATCAGGACTCATCACAGCTTGCTCTGGGAAGGAAGCTGGAGGTCTTGTCATCATGATGCAGATAAAAGCCTCATCTTACATTGTGAAGAAAACATGGCAAAAAAATCCCACACTCAGCACAGGTCTGCAGGATCTCAGCAGTCTTCTCCAAGGAAAACTCTCCTATTTCTCCCTCCCACACACCTCATGTCCAACCACTGGCTCTGCTGCCCAGCCCATTCTCAAGGCACAGGACAGCAGGGCAGCAAAAAGGGAGGTCAGCAAGAGCATTGCTTGTTGGTGGTAAGGTGGGGAGGCAACACAAGCAGTAGTGTACAAGAAAATCTACCTCTGCTCCTAAAGACTGGGCAGGATCCCACGATTCTCTCAGGGCTGTGGCTGGGTCCTCCCCATTTCTAATCTTGAAGCGTCTCATTTGAAACGCCGAGTCATCCAAACTCGTTCTCTTCTCCTTTGGTGGCTGGGGTTTGAACTTAGTTGGGTAATGCTCATACCTGGAAAATAACATAACTATGAACAGGGACCTGCTGTGGGAGGAAGGGACACCTGCACGAGTAGCTCCTGGTCAGGATGCAGCTGCTGGGTGGGTGCTGGTGCCTTGAACTGAGAAATGGTTTGATCCAGCCCTTCTTAATCCAGGCTGGAGCAGGTCTGTTCTAAAGGCAGCCCAGCGATGATGGCACTGAAGTAGCACTGGTGCAGGCAGCTGCAACTGCTTGCATCGAGGGACTACAGAGGACAGGGATTAAAACCTTGTGGGGATGCAAAAAGCACAGTGGGAGAGGAAAAGACAGAGAAGGCAAGCAAAAAGGTGAGATTTGAGTCACCAAGGGGCACACCCGGCCAGTGATGAGCCAGCACAGCCCTCCCAGTGCCCAACGCTAGAAACTCTGCAGCTCTACCAGGTATTTATCAGGAATGTTTCCCTGACAGTCTTCGGAGATTGGTTGACATTTTCCAACACTCCCAGGTGACTCAGGTCACATTCCCCATGCAGGTGCTCAGGGTAACTCTGCTTGTATTTCTAGTGCCACGTGAGGGACACAGTAGAGCCATGCCTGCCTGTCACTCTGCTGAGCTGCAAGTGCTCCCAACAGTCAAACACAACCTGGATGCTCCATTCCCAGACAGGAATTCAGTGCCTATAATGACCTGCTCCCCAAAGAATCAGTCTTTAGCTTTGTAGCTTGTTATCTAAGGCTGGGTTTCACTTCTGGATGAGTGGCTCTCTCATAATAACCCCCAAGAGATGTCTAATCACCTGTTCCACTGTCTTTAGTTTTAATGAATGGTTTGAGGCAACTTCCCAGGACGATGGTGCCCAACAATGACATTTTTCACTCTGAAGTAGAAACTTTCTGGGAGGCAGGGATAGGAGATGATGTGATGAACAAGTCCTGTTGTCAAGCAGTACAGAACCCATAAGAGACATGTTCCAGTGGGGAAAAGTCAAAATGAGTAACAAGCGTCACAAGAAAAGGGAGTGAAGAATCCAAGGTATCCACTGAAAGCTGAGCCTTGAGAAAGAAACTGTCCTGGCACTAAAGGAGTTGTGTAAGAAAAGAAGGAAAGGGAAGGTGAACAAGGTGTTCACCACCAGCCCAGGTACTAAGTAGCCCTTTCTCTGGTGTTGGGACTTTCTGGGCATCCTCCAGCACAATGCAAGGGAGGAATGCAACAAGCAGAGAGCAGCTCCTGCAGAGAGGACCCATCTCAAAGCAGAGGGACCAAAAGGGCCTCCAGCAGCACTCTGAGAGCTGGGACTAGGAGCCATTCATCAAGGTGGACATTGCCTCAGGCTGCAGAGGTCTGAGAAAGCAGCTTTTACCCCAGCTTTCCTTCACAAAATTGGTGGAAAACCTATTCCTTGAGAATCCAGCTTGACCACGGGGCTGGTCAGTGTTATTTGCACAGGGAAAAGTCAGAAGCAGTCTGGCGGGTCCTAGGCAAAAAGCTTTGTTCTTTGCAAAGTACAAACAAGACACCAGGAAGGAGAGCTTCAAGGAGAGGGCAAAGGTGCACATACCTCAACCTGTTCACCTGGCTGTGCAAAGGGAATGACCAGTGGTACTGGACAGGCAGTGAGCTGCAGTTGGTCATCTGCAGAGAACGCACTTCTTCAGTGCCAGCCAGGATGCAGCCAAACTCCAGGCTGCTGGGATGGATTTGGAGATTGGGGAAGTGGACTTCTCCCTGAAGGCTGATATGCTCCACATAAGGATGGCCGTTGGCCATGTTTATCTTCAGAACCTTCTTGTCCCTCCAGCTATTAAAATCCAGTTCATAAGATGGGTCAAATGCGATGTAGAGATGACAGGTCTGCCCTACATCGAGTGTCACAGGCTGCAAGGAGATGAACAGTAATTAATCACCTGTGGGATGATGTCCCAAGGTCTGACAGCTTGAAACAGTAAATGCTTGAAGTGTGACCCCAGCATGGGCTCCTCGGTTCATCAATCATTTCTCCACAGCAAGGGTCTGACTGCAGGCACCACAGTCTAGTCCAGGATTCCCTCAGGCCCTTGTTCCTGTGCTCAGCAGCAATACAAGGGGGTGGCTGCTGGAGAGCTGGGATGCTTTCCGGGAGACACCTTTACTGCATGGCTGGCCCAGACCTAGTTGCCTGCTCCTTTTCCTTGTGCCTTAAAGCCAGGATGGATCTTCTCAATTCAGATAAGATTTTGATTCCTTCAGCAGCTTTGCTGCTGCAGCTCAGGCCAGCCCACTACTGATGCTACAGAATAAATTTCTTGACTCAAGAACCTTCCCACAGAAAGGCTCCACCACATTGCTCCTCTTCAGACCCCACTGGAGGAGTCCAGGGCTGCTCACCTGGCCATCTGGGAGGGGCTGCTGGTCCACATCACAGACCAGAAAGGGCTGCTTCAAGTCCAATGTAAGGTTGAGTGGCAGGGAGCAGGTGTTTTTTAAAGCCAAAGGCTTGTACTGCAGAGCCAGGACATCACTGGGTTTCTATAGGAACAGGAGACAAGGAAAAACAACCTCAACTAGCCACAGACCTCCTTCTGCTTCTGCTGCATCTCACATTTTTCAGCCCCAGAAATGCGTACATCTCTATTTACCCTTCCTATTTGTTTCTATCTTTCCTGGAAATTTTTCTTTATAGCAGATGCTTTTCATGTTTAGAAACCCACAGGATGCTCTAGGGACAGGGAAACACTCTCACGTAGGGATGAGGGAATAGGCCCCTGAGAGGAGGCGGCTGCTTGAACAAGATCTAAAGCAGAAAGTGAATCCAGACCATTTGTCTCCAGTTTTGTCCCCCTATTGGGCAGAACAGCACTAGATGGTCTTCACTCACACACAGACATTTCTTACAACTTTCTTGGCTCTAGCAGCCTCATAAAAGCAGTTTGTCTGCAACATGTGTCCTGCAGCCCTTGCTACAGGGATACAGTGTCTGGTCTCAAAGCTCTGATCAGCCTAGGCTCCTCCTTCCTCTCTATGCATTGTGCTGGGCCTGCTGCATGGTGTAGAGAAACCAGAGAGTTTGGGAAACTAGCTCTGGATGTACTGGTACCAGGCAGGTGCTGTGCCATAGGATGCAATAAATCAGTTTGTGTGTGTGACATCAAGCAGAACCCAGACAGGATTAGGGAGCGCTGAAGAGCTTCTAGTTACATCTGAACTGCCTTTTCCAGGGATTCTGTACTTCAGTGGAAGCCTGGGAACCAGAGGAGAGGCCTGAAACTACAGAAACCAAATCACAAAACAACTTCTCTTTTTCAGACAACTTGCAGGAGAGGGAAAGGTGATGCTGGAGTTAGAATCTAGAGACTAAATGGCACCTGCTCTGCCTCAGTGTTATCATCACTGCAGCTGCAGGATGTCTGGAGGTCCTTTGAAACAGGTGAGGCTTCAGGAAATGCACAGATCTATACCATATAGCTATACCATAAAGCACCTATGCCAACAGCAAAGAAAGGCAAAGAGACACAGGAGATGATGGGTTTTTTTCCTTGTCAGCCTGAGGAATTCACAGGAATCTCCATTTTTCCCAACTTCCCTACAGCATCGGTGTACAGACATCATCGTGCCCTGGAGGATCCTCATAAACCTCCCTTTACAGTGAGCAGAGAAACTGGCCTTTCTCTGGAAGTGGCCACGATCCCCCTTGGCAGTGCAGCTGTAACTGCAATTTTATGTTGGGGATGTTAAATACCAGTCTCATCTCTACAAGCACCTTCACTCACTTCACAAAGTGCCTCAGGAAGGCTAAAGAGGGGCTTTAACACAAGCACACACCACCCTCAGCCATGCTGTGAAATATCAGGATGCAATCCAGAGACTTACCTTCTCCACCCGGAAAGAGAATTGTCTGGCTGATAATTCTATAGAAGGGTCAACAAACTTGCAGGTAATAGTTGTTTCTATTATCTTCTCTCTCCTGCTGGCTGATCCAATGGCAGCTTCACACATCGCATAATCGTGCACCTCCTGCATGCAAGAGCCACTTGTCACCGGTGGGTGGTGGCAGGGCATCCAGCAAATGCCCTGCATTGGCTCAGCACCCACCTCCCACCACAAGCCCTATTCTTGCCTCAGAGCTACAGTCACTGCCCCCTTTTCTTCCTGTGATGCAGCTTATTTATTCTACACTCAGTTGTCTGTAACACAGCACCCCAATAACCACAAAAGGCACTTGTGAGAAACTCCCTCCCTTCACATGGCTTGTGTTTTACTCCGTGCTTACCCCAGATAAATCACTTGGCACTTGTTTAATTCACTTTCTTTTTGGGCTCCTAGTCTAAGTGTAACTTATTTCTCTGCCCTTCTTTGCTGCCTAAGCATGGAACACTTTTTGCCCCTAAAGAGCAGTATTTCCTTCCGCCCCTACTTTGGGAACAGCACTGGGTTTTGGTAGCTGTGGAATCACAATAAAGCCTTAGCTGGTCTGATGGTGGCCAGCAAGGAAAGCAATTGGTGCTGCCACAGAAACGTGTGACCTTAAACCAGTTTCTGGAAGGCCCCATGTCATTTTCCCAGGCAAATGTCAAGGCACTGTGGAACAAGCGCAGGGGAGGGGATCTGATGGTTCCCCAGGCTCAGCCCATGGTGGGAACCTCACCTGTGTGATGCGGGAGAAGCCTCGCAGCACCATGTCCACAGACTCGCCTGGCTGCAGCTCCATCGACGGTGGCTCCAGCCCAAACACGGTGTTGGTACTTTTGGGGCACTGGCAATCATCTTCGGCCTTGGGGCTACTGAGGGCTGAGACTCTCTGGCCCTCCTCCTCAGATGGGCTGTGACGTCCCACACTCCAGGAGAGCCGTTGGAAATGGTGGCCCCTGTTTGTTACTTTGAACCAACGAATACAGGGAAGGAGCCTAGAATAGACGATGAAGAATAGTATGGGAGTAGCTATTTCCCTGGTCATCAGCTTGCTCCCAATGAGCAATCTGAGGTGGTAATAGCTTGGACAATGTCTTAATTTCCAACTCTTAATGTGGATCAGAAACAGTGTCTGATAAGCTGCCCTTCTGATGTCATTATTGCAAAGAGAAACATGCTTATAATGGTAATGCAGCATTTTCCTGCCCGGGCTAACGGGACTTGGTGTTTTCCTGCAAACTGTTTGTTCTGGGGTGATTCATACTGTTCCAGTATTTTGTATCTATCTGTGCCCAAAAGTTTTGCTCAATCTTTGAGATCCTGCACTTTGGGACCTTGTGTGTGGGGGTATGATTGCAGGCATTTCTAAAAGCCAGCTCGGAGGCACTTTCTGGATGATCCCAGCAAGCTGGTAAAAATCGTCTGCCAGCTCCAGGACAGGAAAGCAGGGGAGCAGGGCCTCTCCTGTTCGCAGCACCTTTGGTTTTGACTGGTAGCCATTTGTAGAAACTTTTGCACTTGTAGCCATTTGCAATTAGAAACTGTTTCAAAGTGAACTTTGCAATCTGTGCCGAGCGAGGTGCTGGGCAGAGCAGGGCAGCAGCAGAGCCCACGAACAGCAGGAGCAAGTGGCGGCAGCGGCGCTGCTGAGCCCACACAAACCAGCAAGTTTCCATCTGCCTCTGGAAGTGCTCTGTGGGCTCCTGCCTTCCTGGTGGGGGTTGTCACCCTCCTGTCTCTTTGCTCCCGGGGCCCCTGCTTGCCTGGGAGGCACCATTTTGGAAGGGAAGGGTGTGATGCCATCTTCCCTCAGTCCCTCAGCCACACCGAGGGACCGCCTCATCCGGCCGCCATTTTGGGAACCTCATGTTCTGAGGAAGCCTGCGAGAGCATTCCTTGATCAAGTCAGGACATAAATGTGTTAGGAATCAAGACAATTCAGTGGCCATTTAGCAACTGGTTTCCCTTTCAGTGGCTTTTGAGGGTATCTAACAACTCTCAAGTGGCCATCACAGGTTTCTAAAGGAATCTCTGCCTTCAGGGAAGGAGTCAGGGCTTTGAACACTGAAGAAGGTTTTTTCTTGAAGAACTACAGCAAAACTGCTCCTTGTTGAGACAGAAGGAGAGCTGGGGCGATCTCCTACCTGAATTGGTCTCCCAAGCTGAGCTCTGGGGCGAATGGTTTGTCTATCATAATTGTGGTGCCAGTGCCCACAGCCACCAACACAAATCCAGTCCAAAGGCTGTTCTCAATGAACAGCTGAATAGTGTCAGCAAAAATCCCAATGTCATCCAGGGTTGCTGTGATAGTCACAGGAATCTTGCCCCTAGCGGGAATCACTCCTTGTCTGGGTTCAATAATGTAGCAGTGGGGTTTGCAAACCTGTAAGACAAGCATAATATGCATGTAGGATGGAAACCATACAGCCTGCTGTCTTGTGCTATATAAGGAAAGGAAAGACTAAAGAGGGGAGGATAAAAATCGTAAAGGCTCAATTTCCCTAAATTTAAGCAGCAGTATCAGGCAACAGCAGAGCTTATACCACCTGTATTTTCCTCTCCTTTAATGGACTCACCTAATTAAGCCAGTTTTACCCGACCCAAAGGACACCTATCCTCAGGAGAGTGTTCCTTTCCCAGTCTTTCTCTGGAGTATGTGTCAAGGAAAGCTGCTTTCTCTCTCCTGGCTTCTTACAAAGGCTTAAGGCCCGAGGGAGCCAGGACTGCTCAAAAGCCATTCCAGAAACCACACAGCTGGAGGACACTGCTGAGAGCCTGAAGAATAAGCCTGCAAAGCCAGCTGAGCAATACCCCAACACCAGACTATTCTTTCCTGAGGGGCCATCAGTGCTTCTCAACATCCCCTAAAGGACTGAAGCCCTCACTTCCCACTGATCATCAGCTGTAGAGAGGTGCCCCAGTGCCCTCTGCTTTGGAAAAGTCACCTCTGAATGGTTACAGCCGAGCAGGAAAGCAGGAAGCAGAAGAAAACTGAATGACATGTCATGGGTGGGCATGGCCCACTCTTCCCAAGAACTCTTGTCATCTGCTTTCTCATGGACTTCATGGATTGGGCAAGAGAGCCCCGGGGAGGGGGAAAGGCCTTGCAGCAGCACAGCTGCACAAACACAGCTCTGCAGGTCCAGCCCTGGTACGAGCATGTGAAACCCATCCTTTACATGCCAGGCCCAGCCAGCCAAGGTGCATTGCTCCCTGCAGAGGCTGAAAGCAGAATTTCATTGTGGAGTTAGAGAAAGCTGTCCTGGAAAAATCCCTCACTTTAAGGTTGCATTTATCCCCCAAACAGCTGGAAAAGCAGCAAGAGGAAAAGTTCACGCCCCTCTTCCTTGGCTCAGGAGGCTGAGCCTGGACTCTCCCACACGCTCTGATGCTTTATCCACGGACTGAAGTCCACAGTATCAGGTTGTATCCAGCTCCACAAGTTCAACGCACCCAGCATGAAGAAGAACAAACCTCCAGCCTCTCAAAGGTCTCCCCCTCCAAGCAGACATCCCAACCCAGCCCCAGCCCCAGTCTACAAGCCCTTCCTGGCTGCACCAGCCCTGCTCCCCATGCCAGGGGAGCAACACCAGCTCCTTCTGCCCTATGCAGCCTCCACATATTAAGCAGCCTTTCTCAGCAGCTGCTCCCCAAAGGTGTGTTTTTTCTTAAATGGTTTGCTCCTATTTCCCCTATGTTGTAGGCTCCTACCCAGGTGTCAATCTTCCCTAAGACCTACCCTTTCTTATAGAATGTTCTCTGTGCCTCCTGCTCCTGAATTGTCAATCCCACATTGTACCTGCCTCTTGTGGAATATTCTTTGCCCCTTCCCCCTGCCAAGCTGTCAATCTCTGCTTGTGCCAACCCCCTGCTTGGAAATCCCCTGCAGAAATCCCCTAATCTTGGAAGCCCCATTGGTTTGTTTAAATTGCTCCCTCCCGCTATGTTTCCTCACTGCTTAAAGTACTGGAAACCCTGCCTCGTGCTCCTCCCCAGTCTTCCCCCTCTTGGTTGAGAGTTTGTACCCTCCCCTAGAACCTCCCCTGTAGAAAAGTCCCCCGCACAGGCAGTGTGTGTCTTTTGTCCCTGAGCCCTGCTTGGAATGGATCGCCTGGGATTCCACGCAAAAGTTCCCTCTCTGGTCTTTGCCTCTGTCCTCGGTGCTTCAATGTATCTGTGTGCTGTAGAGAGCAAGCCCCGCTCTACTGCTGTGCAGACCATTGTTGGTCAGGGAGCAGCCACTCTCGGCGTGGGCTCAGGAGCTAGCTGGGGAACTCGGGCACCACGTCAGGCACAGAGGTCACAGGCTGTGGGGTGTCTACCCCCACACGGGGCTTTGTGTGGACAGCCCAACTGGCATGACCCACAGGAGATGTGAAAATTGCCTCCTCACGAGCAGCCTGAGGACACACCTCGCACTCGGCTCTCTAGTATTAACAGCAGTTTGGCACAAAGCAAACGTAGATGGAACAGGGAAACCACAGGGAAATCCATGCTCTCTGGGGAGCACAGGACCACAGGTTTCTCCTGATCTCAGAGCTCGAAAAAATGTGACACACACAGCTAAAGACCTTCCCTAAAATTAAGGGAGAACTTGTCAACACAATCCAGACTAATTTCTGCTCCAACATCTCTGCACCTGATTTCACTGAGGGGTGCCCCAGATAAAACCTCCAGAGCCAGGCTCTTCTTGCCTCGCTCAGATGGAATATTGGAGTATCTTGCCTCCTCTCACGCAGGGTGATACGGAAATGTTGCATATAAAAACCAAGTCATGGCTGCTTCTGACCAGTCCATTTCCCTGGAAAACAGCCCCCCAGATACTTACTGTCTCTATCCTGAAGTCCGTAGAGAGAAGACCTTCATTGAAGAGGGTAAAAGTTTGTGATTTAGGCTGTAGTGCTGGGATCCTGCCAAACTCTATCAGCCTTGGAACTGGGTAGATGTCTGCCAGCCGTCCAGTGCTCTGTAATACTACACTCTATTCCAGGAAGCAGGTGAGAAAGATTTTTTTAACAACCAAAACAAACCACAACACGGAAACCTAAAAAAAACTTAAACAGCTCAACCCCTCTCAAGTTATTTCTTTAGGGACAGCTACCACTCTCCAGCTGAAATGCTGGGCTTTTGGGGAAAAAAAATGGCATACTCATCTCTAAATTAAAAAGGATTAAGGTAAGAGAAACTTTCAAGCTACAAATTATTGATCCCAAGGTAAAAGCTTTGCAAGAAATCTCTGGTTAAGAGCAGGCTACAGTTAAACAACTGGTTATTGTGGTGGGGAGAAACCCTCCTCTTTAAGGTAAGCAGCCTGAAAGCAACTGTTTTGTCAAACTTCAGATTCCCTGGCACAGCCGGCACTGCCTGTCCTTCCTGTTGACTGATTTACATGCAGTGCCACAATGGCCCAGGTTCAGATGTTTGGTGTCATCCAGGGAATTTGGCATCATCATTTCCATATGTAGTAATACACGTTTAAATCCTTGCAACTACTCTTCAACTGCCAGCTTTCCCTTCTTTTACAGGAAGCTCAAGGTTCCCAGAAGTCTTTCACATCCTCTTTTGTGCTCAGAGAGAGGAGAAGACATTTTAAAACAGATGTTTCCAAAGTTAATAGCATTTTAAAGGTTAGTCAATTAAAATGACCCTCAATTCCAGCTTAGATGAACTACATTCTGTGTCAGACACTGAGATTACCAGCTGTAAGGCATGAGCTGTTTACACCACCAATCCCTTCTGGCCTCCACAGCAGCCTGTGCCTGTTTTCCCCAGAAGAATCCCTGTACACTTTGCACCCTGGCAGGACGAGTTGCACAAAGGCACACATCTCCCCTCGCACTCACCCGTGGGTTTCTCTCATCCCCGAACACGCCGATAACAACACTGGTGCGATGCTCGCCCAATGTTTGGACTTCGAGTACAACTGGAATCTCTGCAATGCTGTGAGGCTGGACAATCCCACAGGGCTGGGGGCTGGAGTAGAACACAGGAGTGTCCTCCATGCGTTTCTAGAAGGGACAGAATCAAATGCAATTTCAGAGAGACCTCTGAAGAAACTTTACAAACTCCTTAACATCCACCATAACAGCAACTGACACACATTTTTAAAAATCCCCAGGACAAAGGTAAAAGGCACAAAGAAGATGCAAGAATTGTAGCCTTAGCATTCTCAGGGCACCTGCAAGGAGGCTGCCAGCACAGGCATTGGTGTCTGGGCTGGCAGCAGCTTTTCACAACCCTCTAAGATCTCCCACAAGAAAACTCCCTGCAGACTAGAACATAAACTGTTTCTTCAGGAGGTTAAACTTCATCCTAAAGTTTGCATTCATGTAGGATCCTGTTCTCAGCAGATCTTTAAGACTGAAACCAGCAAGGTCTTATCCAAACCCTTTTTCCCCCTAATAATCTCCTCAGTCATCTTTGCGACGAGGAGGTGGATGCGATGCCAAACCTGGGGAACAAGCCCGTAGCAGCCAGGAAGGTCGGTGTCATTCACAACGAGGAACTTCCTCTCATATGGCACCTTCGGGCGGCACTCATCGTACAGCAGCATGTGGGGGTACACTCGCAGCTCAGGAACGAGACATCTGGGCAGAGATGACCCAAGAGAATCAGAGATACTGAGGGAACGGAGAACGTTTACCCCCGAAGATTGTGAAATGGAGCATAATACATTTGTCACTGTCAAACAGACATTTAACAGCCCTACAGTGATCAATTGCCTTCAAAGTCTTCCCACTCAAACATGTCTTGTCAAGGAGGGGCAAACCCTGAGAGGCAGCAGCCAGAGGCTGCCAAGTGCCCTAGGCAGAGCACTTTGTCCCACAGCTGCCTCAGCCCCTCCTTTACCCAAGAAGGCTTGCAAGGACTCCTGTAACAGTCCCAGTGATCCATGAGCTCTGAGGGAGCCTTCCCAAAAAGGATCAGTGCTCACTAAGGCTCAAGGAACACACAACTAGTGTGTCAGTAGAAATGACTCCCGTCTCTCCCATGGCACTGTTGCCCTGCCTGAGAACTCAGCTGTTTGCCCCAGCCTTGGAGGGCTCGGCACACCACCTGCCCTACAGAGTGGGTGATCACCCCCTCCCAGTTCCTACAGCTCTCTCAGTCCTTCACAGGTCCATGCACTGCCTGTCCCCAGTTGCACCTGCTTAACGAAACTGCAGCCCAGGCACTGACTGGATGGCTCTGCCTGGGAGAGGGAAGAGCACCAGGGAACTGCATCCCTCTTGTCATAAACTGATGCTCACAGTGGCATAGCAAGATAGAATTTGGCTGCAGCAAGAACAAGTTTTGGTTTAAGTCTGAGAACATTAAAGCTTCAACATGGGAAGCAGAGGGAAGGAGAAAAACGAGAGCTGGCCTGCCACATCAAGGGCTGTTTATCCCTCGTAAGATCTTGCCCTCACCACTCTTGCTGTGAGCCACTTCCCCGCTGTCACGTGCCCTCATGAACAGAAGCAGACCCTGACTCTCAGCAGCTGCTTGGTGTGTCCCAAAGCAATGCAGGGTGGTTGCAAGCCAGCACAACTCCACCTCTTGCAGGAAGAAGGAGAGGAGGCCCTCGGGAAATTTGTTGCACCTCAAGCACCAAAAACCAGGCCAAGAAATTATATCATTCCTGGTCCCTTTAGAAAAAGGCCCAGGACCGTGCTGGGCTGTGAGCAGCGGTGCTTTTCACCACAGGCTGCTTTCCAAGCACTGCTGTTCTCACATGCAGCTGGGCAGAACATGAGGCCATTAAACAACACTTCTCCATGGGAGCTGAGCCAGCAAACCCTGGTCAAGGCAGTGTGCTGGGGGAGGCCAGGGAAGTGCTGGTACCTGGCTGCAATGGTCAGTGATGCCACTCCACTGCCAAAACCCTCCAGGTCCACCAGCATTCTCCGGTAGAATTCCATCACGGTGTTGGAACACAGGGTCACCTGGTGGAAGAGAAGAGCAGTGAATTCTTCCTTTAAAAAGCTCATTACCCACATGTGATATTCTCCAGTTCTTGTTGCATGATAAGGAAAGGGAGGATTTGGCCTTAATTCTTCTGCTGGTCCATGTGTAGAGCACAGTCTGTGAGAGTAACAAAAGCTTTCTGGCAATACCAGATTTGATCAACACACCTTGCTATCAGGGTCAGCTAAATGAAAACATTAGACTAAAGCTTTCCACACCACTGTATTCAAATTAAGGCGCCAATTTTTCATCTGACTACAATGACGTAAATGCAGAGGAAATCTGCTGACTTGCACAGAATGAGCTTTACAGCAGGAAGCTGAGGGCAAAGGGTGGCCCAGCAAGTGCTGGGCAGTTCGTAGCTGCAGAATGTTTTGTCTCTTCTGGAGATCCCTGCAGGGAACACAAATCATTCTGCTCCCCAGGACAGCAGAAGCCAAACCAAGAACAAAAGGAAACTGCTTTATACAATGGCATCTCTCTAGCTGCCACCCTCTGTCCTCATCCTTCCTCTGCCCATTTGCAATCAAAGAAATTACTCTCAAAACCCCAAGAATGGCTTCAGTACTTGACTATATGGTATGTGATCTCGGCATATGGTTTTGGAAACCAAACAATGCTCCTTGAGGAATATCCCGAGTAAGGCAGCTAACAGAGGCCTCAGGCCAGTGCAGATCTCTTCCTCACACAATGCTCAAAGCTGGCAGCAGAGCTAAAGCCCTCCCACACTGCAGTGAAGCTTCAGCCCTGGTGCTGAAGCACGTATTGCTGGACTCTTCCCATACCTCGATATCCTGGTGTCCCTGGGGAGGGATGGTCCCTTGTTTGGGATTCATTGTAAACTCCCTTGGCTCCACATAAAAATGAATTCCTTCTGTCCAGGATGGGTCGCTGTCGTTGCGTATTTGGTCAAAGCTACTAACAGCAGGCTGCGTGCCGTCGTCAGACATGCGGAGCTTGAAGCTCAGGGGCACTGGGGAGGGGTTAGTGAGGCGGCAGGTCTTGGTGGA
Source organism: Sturnus vulgaris (assembly GCF_052056855.1). Classification (NCBI taxonomy): domain Eukaryota; kingdom Metazoa; phylum Chordata; class Aves; order Passeriformes; family Sturnidae; genus Sturnus; species Sturnus vulgaris. The sequence goes on along the minus strand of NC_142254.1, from coordinate 2,498,098 downwards.
GGGAAAGCCTAGGAAAAGGACACAAATATCCATTTAGGCACCAGTTATGTCACGACTCTTGGTGGGAATATCCTGCTAGGATAAAAGTGTGATTGGGGTTTAGCTCCTTATTATCTGAACCACAGCTCACCAAAGAAGCTGCATGAGAAATTAATTGTCACTTAGTTCTCTTTGACACTGATTGCAGACTGCAGTCTTGAAAATGCCCAGTCTTAGCCCTGCTGAACACTGCAAGCTTCTCTCTTTCTGATGGAGAGGAGCTCCCTCACCTGCCCCAAACCAGCATGAGTTATTTGTCACTGATGAGTATGCACCCAGACCGAGCATTTACTCTGAAAATTCAAGCTGTAAAATTCCCTGTTAAGTCTGCCAACACTCCCACCATTTTCAAGAGATATAAACAGCGAGTTGTCATTGAGAAAAGCTACAGCAAAAGAACGAGGATGGAATCAGGAACTAGAACGTGATGCAAAGCACCCTACTGCAGTTTCTCTCTGCAGGATCCTTAAGGTATCTCTTGGTTTGGGCCAAACAGACAAAGCACGTGACGGCTCAGAGCCCACTCAGCTGGAGGCAAACGTGAGCCTTGCTTCGAGATTAGCAATCAGGAGCCATGTCCCATCTCACCCAACAAACAGGGACATCATACCCATGCTGTTCACTGTGATTGCTGCCTGCAAGGTTTTATTCTGCTTTAGCTCTGAGATTTGCTTTCCATACTGGAAAGCCAGAGATAGAGCCACGTATGGTGCGGTGTGGAGGCCCAGGGGCCTGCCAGGGAGATACCAATCTCCATGCCCTGGAAGGACAGGCATGCCTAAAGGGCATTTAACTCAGGACGACAAAAAGGGTTTCTCCCCACAGTTCTTTGCTCCTCTATGTTAATGTACCCCAGTTATGTCATCCCTAATGCCCTCCCCAGTTCTGGGAAGTTCTCCTTTCCCTGTTTAGCCATTGCCTCAAATTTTCCACAGTGTTCCACCCCCGTTTCCTTATTGGTTGTTGCCCTTTGCCCCAGCTTTGTACTGTCCCTGTGTTCTCAGCCCATTGGACCCTCGTGTTCTAGTCTGTCCCTTCTTGCCTTAAGCGTTGAATCTCCTTTGTTCTGGCTCTACTGCTCCTGGACCCCTTTAGTGTGTGGCCACAATAAACCTCCATCAGAACTCCATGCAGAAGACCCCTCTTGTCTTTTCTCCATCAGCTCCTTTCTGCTAGTTGTGGCTGTGTGGACTTAGTGCATGTTCGTGTGCCTGCCTGATTGCGTTCTACTAAAGGCACTTTTCAGGAAGGTAGCGGCACTTTAGCATCCAGTGCACGCCCCGACAGTGGGGATGTCCTGCAGAGCCTGGACACCAGCCACAACCTGCTCTGCAGTGGACATCTGTCTTGGCTGGCCAACTCTGTGTGGAGGAGACTTCTCCCTGGGCCTGCTCACCAAGTGTCATTTGAACACAGATGGGGGGAAAAAACAACTGCAGGCACAGTCTAGGCCTTCTCCATGCCTATCAAAAATGATCACTGCCAGCTCCAGCAGGGAGGCAAGAAAGGCACAAGAAGGACAAACACAGATGTCAAAACCTCAAATGAGACTGAGGTCACCACATGCAGACAACAATCTACAGTTAAAAAAAAAAGCAAAAACACAACAGTTGCCTTCAGCTGAAGAGACCTTAGGAATGAAATGGGATTAAGCCAAATGAATCTCCTAATATAGAATCATATGTCTAACTGTTGCCTTTCTTGTTTCATTTATTTAAAAGGCAACTTAACAAGTGCCTCATTGGTGATGCAGGGTGGGGATGAAGCAGCTCAGGAAAGGCAATTACTTTTCTTAAAAAGTTCATGAACATCATTGTTACGGGTTTAGGCTTTGTAGTGAATTCTCCTCTTAGTCTGGGAAGGGTGATACGGGTTTTGGGGGGTTTGGGCTGTGGGGGTGGGCTTTTCCATTCGGGGTTTTTTAGGAGTTGTGGCGTGATGTCGTGAGTGGTTGTGAAGTCCGGACCTGAGGTTTTGCAGGGAGCGGACCCTTCCTTCCTTCTGCTCGGGAATGGGGAAGCTTAGCTGTGTGGTGCTGCGGGAGGTTGTGTGCTTGGCCCCGGCACTTCACTAGGCTGCAGCTCAGCACCATGATCAAACCAACCTTCCTTCCTTCCTTCCTTCCTTCCTTCCTTCCTTCCTTCCTTCCTTCCTTCCTTCCTTCCTTCCTTCCTTCCTTCCTTCCTTCCTTCCTTCCTTCCTTCCTTCCTTCCTTCCTTCCTTCCTTCCTTCCTTCCTGCCTTCCTGCCTTCCTGCCTTCCTGCCTTCCTTCCTGCCTGCCTTCCTTCCTGCCTTCCTGCCTTCCTTCCTGCCTTCCTGCCTGCCTTCCTGCCTGCCTTCCTGCCTGCCTTCCTGCCTTCCTTCCTGCCTTCCTGCCTGCCTTCCTTCCTGCCTGCCTGCCTTCCTGCCTTCCTTCTTTATCCCTCCCCTCTTTCCCTCCCTCCCTCTCAGTGCCAGCTGGGAGGAGATCACTGCCCTGCCAGAGCCCACGGATCCTCCTGCCTGTGATCATAACTACTCCAATGGGCAAAAACAGTACTTGGGTTGGAAACTTCTCTTATTGCCTTGTTGTCTGTGCTGTCCTGATATATTCTAGTAAAGAACTGTCATTCATTTTCCAATATTTTTGCCTGGAAGTCCTGTAATTTCAAAGGTATGTGATAAATGTGATTCGTGCTAATTAAATTGTAACTATATTAGCAAAATTGTATTTAGATCAATAGAAGACTATTGTTACCGAGTGAAAGCGGGGGGAGATGGGTGAGACAGGATAAAAGACATCTTCCAAATGTTGGGAGTCAAAGAAGAAGGTTAGAAGAAAGTCAGATAAGAATAGTAGAAGGACGGAGGTCTGATAAGCAGCATCTAGAAATACAGCTTCAACCTTGAAGCTGGCAAAAATGGAATGATTCCAAGCATGGGACTTAATTAGAGTCATGTTATGGAAAACATCTGCTCAGTCACACAGGGCGCCTGCGCTACCTGCAGGTCACACCTCGGTCACTGATGAAGATGATGAGCCTTCACCGGAAATAAGACCCTTAAAAGGATGAGAGACCCCCTAACCCATTAGTAGAGCATGCGCCGTGCAGTATAGTTACGTAGATTTTAGGAATAGAAACTAGGAGGAGCTTCCTAGAAACTTTTGTAGCCTATAGTATATAAGTGGGATTGTTAGCCCAAATGCTTTGGTACGACAGGAAGGGCAGGCCCCTCCCCGTACCCCCGGTGGGTTTTGCTTATGCTTTATACGAACCTCAATTATACTAAAACACTTACTCTCAAATTTTATCCATCCCAAATTATACAACTATAATACTTTACTTGGATAGTATTTAGTTTCAATAATTTTTGTAATCATCTTTAATACTTCTGATTGTATTCATTTATAATTGTTACTATTAAACATTTGTTGTTACTTTTAATCTTTGTTGTTTGTTTAATTGGAAAAATAGAAAACCATTCATAACAGGTACAATAATTGGGAGGGAGGGGGTCATCTTTCTATTCCAGGAAGATTCCCGCCTTCCTTGGCAGACAGCTGTCTTTTAAACCAGGACAGAGACACCAGAAAATACTCCCTTTCTATTCCTTGGTACTCTTTGATCTCACAATGGCACCAGCAGCCCTGGAGTTCACACCCTGAAGAGGCTGCTGTGGCAGAACATGAGTGATGGATGCTTTCATGTTCAAATGGTCCATTTTGGAATGCACAGATCCCTCATGCTGTGTCCAAGCCCAGGGAACACTCACCAAAGGAAATGTCACCGAAGTCGAGCTCATTGACATTGAAGTGTAAAGTTGGTTCACAGACACATCCCCTGCGATGAGTAGGACAGAGGAGGAAATGAATTGGTTAAAGGGAATTGCAAAGTGTCTGGCTATCGTGGCTTGGGGCATAAAACCTGGTCAGGGGCACTGTGGGTTTCAAATCAACACAACGCCACGTGCTCAGCACAGTGTCCATGTGGACAGGAGGCAGATAAAGCCCAGTGGCATGCAACCAACAGCCACTGATGGGGCTTTGGCCACAGGGCAGGCAGGAAAAGTCCCCGAGTTGTTGGTAGTCCCATGAAGGACCCTGAAAACACACTCAGACATGGCTCCATGCCTTAGTTTCCCCATCTGTAATGTGATGCACATAAAGGTGTGTAAGAGTTGGTCTGGAATTTTTCCCTCATACGCCTCACGACTGTCGCAAGGGCAGAGGCTAAGGCCCCGAGGACTCCCACCCGCTTCTGGACAGGAGTTCTGGCCTGGTCGAGGTGGATGCTTGCCAAGTGATTGTTTGTGTGTGTGCTGTCCACGGTACAATGCTTTTGAGCAGGCTCTAACTGAAAACTGCATGTTCTGTATGCCTGCACCTGCTTCTCAGAGCACCTCACAATGGCCCACAAATCTCCCCACCTCTTGGCCAGACACCACTCCCTTTGGAAAAAGACTATAAAAAGTGACTGTCTGAAGAGGATTTTTGAGAAGTCCCTGCAGAAGACACGTCTATTGGCCGGACCACGAGGATGCGTCTCATCTGTTGGTAGCTGTTCCCCCATTCCCCTCTTTCTCTCTCTCTCCCTTTACTTTGTTTCCTTTTATATTTCCCCCCTCTATTGCAAACACTGAGTAGTTGGCACTCAATAAAAGTGCACTGTTTTGAGTAAACTGGTTGTTGTCCCCTGTTGTGTCTTCTGCACCCCTGAGATCACATGAAGCAGCAGGACTCCCGCCTGTATTAACAGTGGATTGTGACAAAGTGTCCCTACAAACTTCTGTAACCAGCCTTTCCTGCTTTGCTACTTCTTAGCTGCAACTGCTGTTCCATGGAGGAGCTTTCTCAGGAGATTTTGACCCACACAATCATTACAGAGTTTTGAGACATGAAAACCCAAGCATTCTCTGAAAACAGCAGCAACAGTTCTACACAGTCAACAGGTGAATTCTAGAGGAAAGTATGGAGGCTCAAGAGTCTGCCCCTGGGGCTGGAACACCAGCTCTGGAGGGGCAGAAGAAGGCAAGGAGAAACAGCACTCTAAGCTTATGGTGAGAAGTTCCTCCCTCCCATAGGCCTTTGCAGGCACATGTTAATGTCTTAAGTTCTATCGGTTTGTACAGTTGTTCCACCCCTATTCAGCCCCTGTTCACCTTATTTGTATTCCTCCTAGAATGTTCTCCCCTTTCCTGATCTCTGTTGGCTCTGATTTGCTGCAGTGCTCCACCCCTGTTATTCTTTTGGTTCCCCTGCTTGGCTGTCGCTCCTCTGCACCAATTTTCCCTGTCCCCATTGGACCTTGACCCTCAGACCTGCCTCTTTCATCCCATATTTAACCCTGTGCCCTCAACCCAGTTTTGTCTTTGTCCTTGGACTGCCTTCAAGACCCAAGAAACCTTCCCTCAGATTTCCATGCCAAGACCCATCCTTTGCCTGTTTTCTCAGCTACTTTTTGTTTTTAGCAAGCGTGCTCTGGGCTCCAAAAGCACAGGCCGTTCTCAGAGGAACCCAGTGAGGTGCACCAGTTCAGGACAGGACCAGCTTGTCACCAGTGCACCAGCTGGCACAGCCAAGAGCAATAGGACATGCATGTCCTGAATCTACCACACCACCTCACTGTCCTTGATCTCAGCAGACTCCAAAAGTCACCAACATCCGCTGAAATGAGCACTTGAAGCTGCACAACACTCACGAGTTTATTTCATGCTTGATGCCAATCAATGCCTACTCTGCCTTTTGGTTAAAAATCAGGGACCAGTGAACCGTGCCTTCTGTTGTGTTTACAGGACTGCCACTGGCTCTGCTCTACACATCTCAACAAGAGACACCTGCCCTTGCTCAAGGACAAAGCTGCTTATGCAATAACATCCCATGACCAGTTTGGGGGAGGGACAGAGGAGAATCAATTATTTGATGGTGAAAGGTTCCCTCTCGATTCCCAAAATAGAAAAGCAGTACTTCTCCTCCAAAAACAAAGCCAGCATAATTGTTTCTCTACTATGGACAGACCTACTCACCGCTTTTCTCTTGCTAAGCAATAACTTTCTTGTTCTTTTTTATCCATCTCCCTTATATTATTGGTATAATCGACTGCAGATTGCTTTCATTTCTTTACTGCCTTGAGTCAGGGCCTCCCAACTGCAGCAGGTAGCTCCAAAGCTCCAGAGCAGCCAGCATCAGCTTTCCTGCTTACACTACATCATGCTACCAGCACATGGCTCAGGCTAGCAGGGACAAGCCCTCGTGCTGCTGTGGTCCTGAGACTGAGCTCTGCCTCCCCTGCTATCACCCCTTCTCCCTTTTGCTGGGCCAGGATTATCTCTTGCAATGGTACCAGCCTACAGGATAATGCCCATGGGATCAGCCCTTTCCTGGCTGTAGAAAGGAGGCACCAGAGCACTCTCTGCACAGGAGTTGGGAGCACAGCCTGCCCCCCACAGCATGGCCATGACAGGTGAGGTGAGGCTGCTGCTGCCCGTTTGGGATGGATTCTTAAGGGAAGTTTTAAAAATCACTGCTGCTGGTGCCGAATCACCCAGGCTGGCCCATCTCCAACGCCCTCGGGGCCTTGCTGGGTGTTCAGGTGGGACATCCCAGAGCAGCTACTGCCCAAAGCTGATCCATCCCACTGCCTGCCACGGCCCAAGGCAGAGGGAGATTCCTGCAGGGAGGAGTCATTCCAGCTCCCAGGTACGACACATGGCAGCACGCACCCCCACATGAAGGCAATGCCAGGATCAGAGCAGAGATTAAGGCCTCAGGCAACACCTTTTTTTTTTCTGCTCAACCCCAAAACGAGGCAGGTGGGGGATGTCGCAGAGACAGCTGCAGATGTGCCCACCAAGTTCCCAGAGCCCTTACTTGATTGTCAGGATTGCAGACGTAGGAGATCCAGCCACGGAGAACTGGAATTCTTCCTCAAACCTCCCTGCTACGGTGGCATTGAAGGAGATCTGGATGGTCTGGATCCCACCTGGTGCAATGATGCCCTCCTCAGGTGCAAATTTGAAGCAGTAGCCCACGTTTGCGGTTGTCTGGATATAGGTGAAGGGAGCATCAATAGCTCCATGGTTCATCAGTGTCACCTGCAGCAGCAAGAAAATAAAATGGAAATACATGTGGAATCTTCCCTTGGTGCGAGTTATTGTCTAATGATGCAACTAACACCCAGGAAAGGCAGAAGATGCTTTGTGCTGCTGAATGGCAGAAGTCAAAAAAATACAACAGGACAAGTTCTGCCTTTGGGTTTTCATGCAAAGCAGTGGTAACTCCACATAACTGGAATCACCCTGGGGTTATCCCATGGACACAGAGCAGTCCACCTCTGGTCAGCATCACCAAGCTCATTCAGACCTGGCCCTGAGAGCAATGTGGGGTGATTGCAGCTGCACAGTGAATCACCACAGAGCTGCTGCTGCCCCAGCTAGCACAGCTCCAGCAGTACCATCAATTTATTCACCTTTTCCCATATCATGAAAACAATACATTGATAATGAGGCATGAGCATCCATATGCATAGACAGCACCATCTTTTGGTAAGAAAACTCAGCATGTCTTTCCACATCCAGGCTCTTGAAAGTGTCTGGCATGATGTAGTGCCTCATTTTTAAGCTCTTTCAGTTGCTGTTTTTTTTTCTCTTGCAAACTTGACACTATTGAGGGGGAGGCAAATAGGTAGAAAAATCCTTTGCTTTATTCCCAGGGACAGTCTTCTCTTTCTACAGTCAGAGATGCACCAAGGCTGAAGTGAGGGACTGGTCAGCAAGGGGAAGAACTCCCAAGGCCTTTGTAAGGGCCAGCACTGAGCCAGGAAGCTGGATGGCTTTCCTGTGACTTCCAGGAATAAGCAGGAGACACTTGACTGAAAATTGTTTGCCATGGACTGAAGGTCAAACGTGGCCAGTTTGTTCCAGCTGCATCTGAAGAGCTCAGTACAAAGGTGCCTTGTGTCTGGAGCTGCCACAAAAGCCTCTGAACAAGCAGCTTTTTGACCCAGTGTTGCTTTCATGTGTCAAACGCTTTTGCAGGAAGCCTCCCAGCTGATCCCCAAGGAAGGCTGCCCAAAAGCAGGGATTGGCGTTTCATGAACAACAGACACACCTTTGTGACCCCCCAGATTTGACCAGAACGTCAAATATCCCCTGCTCACAACTGCCCAGGTTGGCAGGAATTCCACAGGTCCACCAGGCTTGCTGCTGCCTCAGGAGCCATCAGGATCCATCCCAAGCCCTGCTGCTCACCTCATAGACGTAGGTGGTGTTGACAAAAATGTTCCCAAGGTTCAGTGCACGACAGCTGAGTTCAACCAAGGGTCCTTGGCCTTGCCCTCTGAGGCGCAGGGGCAGCCTGCTCTCACGGCCTGCGGAGAGATGTCCATTTCAGTACAAAAATTCCCTCTGTTATACTGTATTTTCAAGGCTGCCTCAATGCCAGTCCCTGACTCTGAGATGGATGCAACCAACTCCTGATGCTGCAGGAGAAGATATGGACCCTTCTCGTCTCTCAGGAGATATCCCTTGGGGCTGACTTCCAATTTCTAACCCATTCCTTGGGCTGCTTTCCAATTTTAGCCACCAGTTTGCTGAGTTTGAAACATCTCTGATGTCTTGTAGTGACAGGCCAAGAAGTCATGAGTAAAATGGAAAGAAAGAAAATTTAGGTTAGATAATAGAACACATTTTTTTACTGTGTGGTTGGTGAGACACTGGAGCAGGTTCCCAGGGGAGTTGTGGAGGTTCCAGCCCTGAAGTGTTCAAAGCCAGGCTGGATGGGGCTTGGAGCTACCTGGTCTAGTGGGAGGTGTCCCTGCCCATGGCAGGCCTTGGCACTAGACGATCTTTAAGGTCCATTCCACCTTTAACATACTATGATTCTATGGTTTCCTTCCCATGCACTTAGAGGAGATTTGAAATCCATTCGCCGAAGGCACAAAGCTCATAAAGAGTTTGGCAATTGCCAAACTACCTGGCCCAGTAGCACAGGATTTTGTTGCCAAAGTCCTCAACTTCTGACACTCAGCACTGTGTTCTATTTCCACAGCCAGAGCTGCCAGGGGACAATTCCCACACAGGGACAGAAGGAGCTGCTGGCCAAGGGTGGTCCTTCTACAAACACCCTGGGCTCAGTGGGGCTCAGCCACCTCTGGTCTGGTGGTGTCTGGGCAGTGGGATGTGATCCAGGGTCAGGGAGCACATTTCTAACTCAGCTCCTTCCCTCTGATGATGGATCCATGTCACCTGGAGCCATCCTGGAGGTCAGTGGTCTAGAGGGACTTAGTGCTGGTTCACTAAAGCTGTTCTGCTCTCTAGCTCTTTGGCCTTTGTGGAAATGCTGGCAAAGTCACAGCATGAAAACTTTTCCCTGCACTGCCTGCGTTGTTGTGGGATCAGTAACCCAGACACAGGTGTTCTGAGCCCTGGCCTTGCACGAGAGACTCCATGGAAGCTGCAGGGACAGTGAGGATGTGCCAGCACTGCCCTGCTGACCAGGGACTCTTCCCAACAGCTACAGGGGAGCCCAGCGGGCTCGGCCTTGCACCATGGCTTCACTGTGGGTGAGAGAAGCAGGGGAAAGGAGCTGTACCTGAGATGCTGCAGTAAGCCACACTTAGATACTCTAGTGCTTCTAGGGGTTTAAAGGTCACCTTGATTTCGGCCGAACATTTTGGCTTGATCTCTCCCTCCTAAATCAGAAAAAGACAGCAAAGCATTAATCTTCAAACTTCGCATTTCTTGTTTTCAACCACAGTCCCGTAAGCCTTTATTTAGAGCATTAGTGATGAGTGAACAACACAAGGAGCCCTAGGAAACACTTCAAACCCCAGCTCAACACACTGCTGGAAGCTCTTAATGCTCAGCTGATCAGCTCCCACTCTCCACAACATTCCTACTGCTCTGACACAGGCTCTTGGTCACATCATGCTGCTGTCAGCTACAGTGGTATGCAATTGCCATTGTGCACTGGTGGCTCTTCTCAAGAAGAGAACCCTTCCTTGGAAATAAAAATATTAGTTTAACCTGTTTTGAAAGAAAGCAGAAGTTAGGATTTTTCTAGGTTTTACTCCAAGATGAGAAGGGATTTTGCACTGTGCAGCCACCAGGCATTCCTCATCTCTCACAATACCAATACTCAGAATCAAGGCTCTGGTTGATGGGAGGACTTGGGGGGTTTGCTTGCATAAACAGAAAAGAAAAAGTTTTCTGTCCCTGTGTGCAAGAGAATTCAAGAGGCCCATTTCAACCTTCCACCTTTGTGTCCAGGCTTACAGATGACACTGGAAGGGAGACTCAGAAATAGTGCAAGTCATGGTTACAGGAAGGGATTGGCATTTCTGTGATGAACCTTGGGCTGAATTTGGCCTCCTTTTCCCAGTGACCCAACGCATGCTTCAGGTCAATATGTCAACTGGCAGTGCTCCAACAGCCTGTGCTAAACCCCACGCACCACGTGCCGGGGGAGCCCCTGCCTACAATAACTGCTCCCTGTGGACACTGCAAGGACACGCACCGAGTGCCCTTGAGCTCGAGCCCTGGCAGCAGAGCTCGGCTTTGTCAGGCTCCCAGTCTTGCCTTGAGCCTGCAGGGCAGAAATGCTTTTAGCAGCGAGCTCTGCAGCCACACCAGAAACTCCATGACTTCCCTCTCAGCACATGGAGCCAGCTGAGGATCTGCCGAGTGACCGCAGCCGGCAGGATGGGGGCGGGGGAGGATGGGTGGGAGGAGGAAAAGGAGGAGAAGGAGGAAGAGGAGGAAGATTCGGTTCTCAGCGATCACTTACCATTGGCTCAATGGAAAAAATGTCATCAAAGAAGAGCATGGGGTCTTCTTGCGCCTTTTCCATCTCCTCCTGGACCATGTAGCTCAGGAGGGCAGTGTGATCTTCACTAGAGCCTTCCTCCTGCTCTGTATCTTCCTGCTCGATGAAGTTGTCCGGTGGCACCTCTTTCAGTGGCTGCAGCAAATAGCACTGCCTGCAGCCACAGGGAGAGACAAAGCCAGCAGGTTGTTTAATAAGCCACATACTTGCAGAGAGAAGTGTGAGTGCAGGAGAGCAAAGCACCTGGGGAGGAGGAGCAGCAGCAGCTCCCCAGCAAGGGCTGACCCCAAGCCATGGGGATCCCAAATGGATCAGAGGATAACTTGTCCACTGGCACAGCAGGTAGATTTACTCCACACCTGCTAGCTCAGGAGAGTTTTGGAAAGCCAGCATCCCTCAGGAGAACCTCCTGGCTCAAAGCCTCTGCCAAAACTGAGGGAGAATCCACCAGTCACCTCAACTGGCTTTTCCTACCACTGAGCTGCTCGGGGGAGGCAGATAAAGATCACGGAGCACCCACTGCAGGACTTTCCTGGGAAGGGGAGACGATGCTGGGTTGCAGCTATGTGTTACCAGCATCATCACTCTTTGTTTCTTCCATTTTGGACCTGCCCCCGTTCCCTGCTCTGTCTTTCACAAGAGCATCCCAGAGCACTTCCAAAGGAAATGGATGGATTCAGGCACTGCATCCCTTCAGTGACATTCAGGGTTTTATATGCATGAAAAGAGAGGCTCTGAGAGGGGGTGAGACTGGGTTGTGCAGGAGGGAGACAGCGAACTCCTGGAGAGACCTTTTCATGATCCAGAGCTTTTTGAGTCCCATCCCAGTACATGGTAGTAGAATGTCCTGAGAGGGAAAGGATCCTGCACTATCTCCTCTCATAAACAAGTCCTCTCTGCTCTGCGATCCCAAAAGCTTCTGTGACAGCAGGACAGTGGCTTTGGAGCTAAAACCATCCCTAAGACTGGAAGTCAGGAAGAACAAAATGTCCTCGTGACAGTCTAACTGGCATGAAGACAGATGTAATTGGGAAAAAACCCACAAAACCAAAACCAGTTGGAAGTTGACCTTGAGGAAACCTAGTTGCTTCTGAGGGGAAAATAGATCACCTGGGGTCCAGGCAAGTGGGAAAAATGGAAATAAGCAGCCCAGGGAAGTAGCCAGAGAAGGTAATGGGATTTTCTTTTAACACAGAGAGCTTGTATGGAAGTCAGACACTGTGTAAGTAGATAGAGAACAGTGGAAAACCAAGAAACCCAGGGCACTAAAGGACCCTCTTGCCAGCCATTCGATCTCCCGGTCCTTTGCAGGCAATTTAAAATGGCTCTGGGGAGTGCGAGAGACCTGGCCCGAAGGAAACAGAGGCTTGCCACGGCAATTTGGGCACGGTAGTTTTGGGATAGCAGTTTTGGCACAGTCATTTTGGCACAGCACTTTACACACAGCAGTTTTGGCACAGAAGTTTTGGCATAGCTATTTTGGCACAGCAGTTTGGCACAGCAGTTTGCTCGGTGTTGTTTCAGTTTCTGCACAGCAGCTCACACAAACAGGCTGAGCAGAAAGGGAGCAGCCACCCACCCTCCTTGTGTAGTGAGTTGTGTCTTTTGGCTTGTTGTGAGGTGATTGCATGTATTTTTTTCTTTCTTTCGTCTTTCTGCTTTTTTTTTCCCCAGCAATGTTTTACAAATGATTAAAAGCCATTGCTGCTGCCAGCAAGAGTGTACTAACTCAAACAGAACCCCCCAGGAAGGACACAGCTGTCCAGGGCCCTGGCTGCAGGGAGGGTCTGAGCCTGGTGTTAGTATCAGAGGATAGTGCAAGAGACACCTGAGTGCAGTGTGAGCAGGTGAATGATCTGCTCTGTCTGGTGGCAGAGCTCAAGGAAGAAGTGCAAAGGCTGAGGAGCATTAGGGAGAATGAAACAGAAATTAACTGGTGGAGTTACACCCTTCCAACCCTGAGAGAAGCTCACTGGAGTCTGAGGAGCTCTGCCCTTCTTGCGATCAGGCAGAAAGAGGACACCTAGGAGACGGTGGGGAATGGAAATGTGTCTCTGCTAGGGAGATAATAAAATTCCATCCTGACCCCCATCACCTCCCCAGGTGCCCTGACAGGATTGGTATGAGGCCCTGGATCCAGAGGGTCAGGCAGATGGCACTAAGGAAAAAATTCTGTCTGGAAAGTCTCCCAGTTGCTCTTCATCTGCCAGACAGATCACAGCCTCAAGTATTAAGAAGAAAAGAAGGGTAGTGGTAGTAGGTGACTCCCCTGTAAGGGGAACTGAGAGCCCTGTGTATCAACTGGATTCATTCCACAGGGGAGTCTGCTGCCTCCCTGGGGTCTAGGAACTAGATAGCACCAGGAAATTCCCTAATAACTAATGAACTTCATCTGCTCACCACTGTCTCTGGGGCGCAGTGACCATGAAATAATAGAGTTCTCAATATTTGGTGAAACAAGGAAGGGGCATCAACAAAACTTCCACTCTGGACTTCTGGAGGGCAGACTTCAGCCTGTTCAAGAGACTGGTTTGGAGAGTATCTTGGGAAACAGCCCTTAAAAACAAAGGGGTCCAGGAAGGATGGACATACTTCAAGAAAGAAGTCTTGAAGGCACAGGAGCAGACTGTCCCTGTGTGCTGAAAGATGAGCTGACAGGCAAGACAGCCAGCCTGGATGAGCAAGCAGCTTTTGAAGGAACTAAGGGGAAAAAAAACAAAAAAAAGAAAGAGGAAAGAGGGGCTGGCAAGTCATGAAATGTTTAAGGATGTTGCCAGGTCATGTAGAAGAAGATTAGAGAGGCAAAAGCCCAATTAGAACTTGCGGAAATCCAGTCATTGCAATCAACCTTTCCTTCCCAAAATGCCATCCTTGGTTGGAATAGACATGGAACTGCAATGCTAAGTGCTGAGCTCCTGAAGCCTAGGACACACACCCTAGTGCCAGAGATGGTTTACTTGGCCTAAACCATTCAAAAGCACCAACACCCCCCTGAGGCCATATGTTAGTTTTAGTCTTGGGCCATGTATCTGACTGAAATGCATTTTTCAAACCAACCTCCTCTTCTCTTCATTCTCATCTTCCTCAGTAGGAAAAGTCTTCCACTGGAAGTGGGCTGTGATGTTACTCCTGTTCTCAATGAACATGGTTGTATAGTTTGACGTGTTGATAAAAGTCTTCCCAATCTTCATGGAATATGTGCTCAACCCAATGTTGGCATCTACAGCTTCTCCGTGAAGGTTTGTCTGGATGCTCTTATCACCTGGAACAAAGCAATGAGGAGTCTTTGCTCAGCTCACTTGCTGATGGAAGCACAAGGAGCAGAGCAAACAACAGGTTTCACTAGAAAGTGTCACAGCTTTTAGCTGTATTAGCAGTTCCATGGATCAGTGCATTTGTCACATCCTGACAGCTCTGTGTGTACGGCGTGAGGATGTCCTGGGCACCTCCCTAAACACCTTATTTCTGAGTGTGTTTGTAGAGATTTGGCCCCAAGCTGACAGTAGGTACAGTGAGATTGGTCAGATGTGCTCAGGTGACCCACTCAGATCACTGGGATTTCTGCATCAAAGTCCTTCAGGTGACGCTGAGGAGCCCTGTTCAGTCCTGCCTTGCCCAGGGTGTCCCTTGGGTACCCCACGAGTCTCCTGTCTCTCCAGATCCCTTGGATCCTTTGTTGCTGACAAGCAAATATGCCTGGGGGCATGTGGGCAGAAAAAAGAGGCCCAGAGGAACAAGTGAAGTGACAGCCCACCGAAGGAGGGGACACGGGCAAGGAAACACAACCAGCCCGGCTCTGCAATGTGACAAACCACTACAAAATGAACACCATGAAAATCATCATCATCTCCCTGTCCAGCCACATCAGTCTTGAAATACTTTATATTGTTCTGATCTCAAAACCTAAGCTGGAGCATTTAAAATGAAATAAAAAAGAGACAAAGGAAATATTAATAAGAACCGAGCAGCTTCTATATGAAGATTGAATGGGATTCCTCAGTCTAGAAATCAAATGGGAGATAGATCTGAGAGGTCCGCAACAGCATGAATGGCCTGGGAAATGGGGACGAGGAAAGATTTGTCCTGATTTGTCACCAAACAGGAACTTGAGGGCCTGAAAATGTTATTAGACAGAAACTAAATATATGTGTGGAGGGCAACATAGAAAAAGGGTCTGTGACAAGCCAATGGAGAAGCAGCATACGGGACAGAGGTGTGCAAGAAATACATTGCATTGGAGAGGGTCTGCTGGAGACCTCACACCTCACATACAGCACTGCTCAGCAATAAAATCAAACTTCTCCCAGGCATAGCCACACGATAGTGGAGAATCAGGGTTCCTCCTTCCTCCACTCAGCAACTGCCAGCAAAACAGGATTCCAAAAATCTTAGCCCTGTTAGAGGGGATCCACTTTATCAACCCCCTAAACACCAGTGAGTTCTTAGTTTTCTTTAGGGTAAAGCTGGAACAGGGGAGGGGATTGCTGGAAACATTGCTGGAAAGCTGGAACATCTAGAGGGAATTGAGGAAGATGTGACAACAGGGAGTGATGTGGAGAACTGTCCTGTGCCCTGTGCAGGGCCCAGCACTCACCTGTGTTGCAGCACACTGCCAGGGACCCGGAATGGTCACCAATAGTCAGCGGGTGAAATTCCACTGTCACCTGCATGGTGTCACCGGCGCCCAGAGTTCCCCTGGCTGGAACCACGGAGAAAGGACTGCAACACAAAGACAGGGATCAGGACTCAGGGGGACATCTGGGGATGGTACTCCTTCTGCAGTGCAGGTCACTTCAGCTCACTTGGGAGCTGCTCAGCGGGGAGCAAACAGATGACAGTCAACAGAAGACAGACAGAACAGACGGGATCAGAAACAGCTACTGACCCACTTGTGAGGAGATCCAGCCCTCAGAAGATCCTGTGGGATAAAACGACCTCATCTCCCCCATACTCTGTATCCAGCCCTCTGCAAGGAGACTCAAGGGTCTGACTGGCAGCAATCCCATCAGAGAATGGTTTGTGAAAAGCACAGAGAGCTATCTTTATGCACAACTCGACACTGACTGTCTCAGGAATTTCCCTTTTCTTCTGCCTATAAACCCCATCTCAAGAGATGCAAATGTTAGGGCACTACCTGTCCTGTGAGATTATAGCCTAGGAATCAGGCAGGGAAGGAACTTCTCCTTGAAGACCAAGGAATAATTACTGTTGAATTTACAGTGTGGGTCTTTGGTTTCATTTACCTTGAAAACATCCTGATTTAGCGTAAAAAGGGCAAATTTTATCAGCATTTCAATTAAAGCTGGTCTAAGAAAAGGAGCAATCAAAACTCTGAAAGAGTGCAAATGCAAATAATACAGTGGCATGGGAACAACACCCAAAAGGAGGATGCCATTTACAGTCTGAAGGATCTCATCCCAGCTAAATGAAGCATCATTAGCAGGAGCACATCAAAGAAGCAGAACAGGAGGTTTCTGTGTATTTATCAGCAATGCAGTCTGGGACTCTGGGTTGCCATCCAGGCTGGTAACAGTTCGCTTGGCCCACCAGAGAAACTGTGCAATGTGTTGGAAATAATTATGTAAATGTGTTGGTGCACTTCGGATTTAGCAGGAGCAATTAGGATTGGTCACCAGGTAAAGAGCTCTTGAGCCTGACAAACACAAGACTCTGTGCTTTGATGCTCAGGGACAGCTCAGGTGAAATGTGCTTCTGCCCAGCAGCTGCTGGGTTTGGTGCTCTTCTACAGCCCCACTGAGGAAACAGAAGTTCCTGGCCTTGGTGATTTACTGGTGATCAATCTGTCACTTAAGAGTGTGTTCTGGGAGTTTGGTGATGAATGCATCACATGCAAAAATAAAGAGAACATCTGGCAAGCTGAACTTTACTCATGTCAGTAGTGACAGCTGATGAACTTGCTTCAGGTTCTGCTCATTAAGGACCTATGGCTGCAGTTATGGGCCTGACCTGTTCCCATTACCACTAGTGAGAACATTGCTATTGGCTGATGGAGAGGCCTTGGGCCAGCAATGTTTATGTGCTGGACGAGAGACTTTGGAGAGAGGGCAGGAAAGACAAAGCCCCAGCAGCCCCAGAGCCAGATTACTGTACATGCTCCTGCATTGCCCCCAGGGGTGATGCCAGGACTGCTGCAGGTCTCTGCTGGGGCTTGGTGTGGGCAAGGCACAGGATTTTTTTCTTATTCTTTTGCCAGAAATTTCACCAGAACAGACAAGCTGCCAGTTAAGGGAATCCCTGGTCACACTTTAGCACTACATGCCATGCCATGCCATGCCATCCCATCCCATCCCATCCCATCCCATTCCCACTCCTGTCCCATGTTACATACTCCTGCCCTTAAATGGCAGGATGGGAATAACAATCCTGGAGGTGACTTCAGGGGTTGTCTCAGAAAGAAAGTATCTTCTTACTTTCAAATTATCAGGAGAAGAGGATCCAGCCAAATTCAGGACTCAGTTGTCAGGACTGAAAAACTGAGTGCAAATCAGCCCCTGCAACTTCTACATCCCACCCTGGGCTGTACCCACCAGACTCCTCTATTACTGCTGTAGCAGCCATCTCTCACATAGACCTGGCTCCCCAAGACCCAAGCACACAAGCTCTACAGTTAAACTTCACTCCTCTGATTTTCAGCCAACATCACTAAGCTGTTCCCTGAGCCCACACATAGAAGGGCTGTGAAGGAGACATCCCTGACACTGTAATAACTAAATGAAAACCATTTGGTTGGGGCTGGCAGGCTAAATTTTGGCCTTTTATCTGTTAGTTGTGAGCTGTTCTTTAAGATAGTTCTCATCCTGTTAGATCTACCCTATGAATGAATCACTACTGCACCTGACAGTCAGAAAAGATAAGGTATGGAGATATGGAGGGAGTTTCAATAGGTTGAATGGGTTTTCTTCTCTTTTTAACTAGGACCATTTGCATGCTTGTTTTCTTGTATGGCATCTAAAGACAGGTCCAGATCTCCCAATGGCACCTTGCAATCCCCAGACACTGGTCTTGCTTTGAGCAGTGTGTCTGCTCAGATGATTTCCAGAGGTTCCCCTCCAGACAAAGTTATTCTATGCTTCTATCTTCTAAATCAGCCCAATTGCTTTTCACATATTCACTAAATGTCTCCTATTTCCTATACACCTGTGCATGTACCTATGGGCATGTGGTATATTGACAGGCATTAGAGGAGCTCGCCCTTTATGAAAGTTGCCAATGAAGAATTCAGGATCTCTTGGCAAACATTTAACACAAACCAAAATGAAAAAGCAGCAGAAACACAGGAACTTCGGAGTATTTAAAAAGAAATCTCAAAGAAAGGGGGAAAGACCTTATTCAGAGATTTAAATCATCCCTTTGAAATTTTCAACTGGCTTTCAAAGGTTTGTCATAGAACAGAAGAGGTGACTGATGCCCTCAGCTGACAAGGGAAATCAGATCAGCTTTAAGTACCAGGACCTGCACCGGCTGCCCAAACATAGCTCATGTTGGGCATGTGATGCAGGGACCACTGGAAAGCCACGTGCCTGTGGCCTCCCAGAGAATGGGTCTATTTGGCTGACAGTGGGGAGTAACCATTTCAGAAGCTGCTTGTGCCCAGGAAGGTGCAAGCCAGCTACTAACATGTTCCAGCAGCCTGCAGGAAATCTGGGACAGAGAAAGCTCAAAGGCTGCATCCTGCATAAAACACGGGAAGCAAGAGCAAATTGCCCCACATGTCCTGCCCATTTCCAGCCAGGGCTGCAGGGCAGCAGCTCCGATGCTCCGGTTCCTTTTGTTGCTCTTGACCAGCTCTGTTGTCTCCCAAAGGGGTTTTGCACAAGGACAGATGAGCTGCCTCACCTCTGGGTGCTCAGCTGGTAATCAGCTGCCAGGTTCCCGATGTTGTGAACCAGCAGAGTCTTCCGGGTGCTGTACTTGACTGGGCACTCCGAGAAGTCCAGCTGGTCGGGGAAGTCCAGGATAGCTCGGGCACCAATGGCCCGAATTGGCACAACTATCCGTTCCCTTGCAGTGAGGCAGACGAGCTCGTGGCAATAATTCTGCAGGAAAAGAAACTAGCTCAGCACAGGGCATTTAGTGCATCCCCATGGCAGAAAAAAACCCATTTCCTATAACCCTTCAAGGGCATCAATTCACCTATTCCACCCCAAAATGAAGACTAAGTTCTACTAATATGTCACATTTGAAAGGCACCAGTGCACTTTGCAAAACCTGTCTCGGTGGCATTAAGCTCTTGTGTCACTTGGGTCATACAAAGAACTGCCCTAGGCCACCACAATTTTTGCTCTAAATTTTAATGATGTTAAATAATTCCTAAGTCCCTTCTAAGGAACATGGAGCTAGGGAACACAGGACGTTCCTCTTTGGGCTTGTATTCCTGCTGTTTGAGAATAGGACAAAGTGTTAAACTGACTCTAAGCAGCAAAAGGAAGATGAGAAAACAGCTGCACCCAAAGCACCTCTGACCTGGTGTAAAAACATCACTTGGCTCAGAACTCCACTCTAACTTTGCCTCTCCAACCAAGTCAGGAGAAGAACAGTGCTAAGAGGTAGTGGGATGCTGTTGGAAAGAGCCTCTCTTTGTTTCCCTGCAAGGCTTCCTGCCTTCCATGATGCCAAGTCCTAAAGCCTTCTGCATGAAAAAGCCTCCAGATCACAGCACTGAGATCTGACTTGCCAGGGCCTCAGCACTGGTATTCAAACCTCCACATAAAAGCTCCTTTGGCACAGAATGGGTGCCAGTTGACAGAGGAACCACAGTGACAGGCATGAACACAGAGCCACAGCAGTGTCACTGCCACAGGCTCTGGGCTCACAGGTCTGCCTGCAGGTTGTACCTGCCCTACACGAGCTCTTTCAAGCAGGTGGCCAAGTCCCCTGCAGCTCACCAACCTCCTGCTGGCTAAGGGCCCCTAGAGCTCAGTGTGCCCGTGCCAGGCTGGGCTCACGGGCACAGCACATCCTCTGCCCTGGCCTTGCAGCTGTGTCGTGGTCAGTTGGGCTCTGGGACAGCACAACTGCAAGGCTGGAGAACAGAGGCTGTGCAAAAGCACCGTCTTTGCTCCAGCCCAGGGTGAGGCAGGCAAGCAGTTGCCAGTCAGGAAGGAGGAAAGCTCTCTGACCTCTTTGTTCCTCTAGTGTTTTCCATAATAATTAAACCCTTTCCACTGTACCTAGAGATGGCCGAACATCCATCAACACCCCTTGTGGGACACATATTGAGAAAGTAAGAAAATTACAGCCTGAAAAATATTCCAGGCTGGAGCTTTTCAGCTCTGTTCTCAGCCAATGAGCTGGTCCAGCTCAAGGCTAGGGAGAATTTCTCCCAGGGTGATAATTTGGTCAAAATAAAAAGGAATTAAGAACAAGATAGAACACCTGTTGGGGTACGTGACCAGGCCCTAAGCATGGGGTGTCTTCTCTCTGAACCAATCACCTTTTTCTCTACTCTTGGGGTTGCGAGTCATGCTATAAAACCAAGTGTGTTTCTGAATAAACTTGTCTCTTTCTTCCTGTCATGACAGACCACCATGTAGCTGTGCATCTTATTTGCACCGCACTTAAAGGGTTAAAACCCCTTTCCACGGCTACACACCCCTCTGTCATTTTCATACTGTTCCCCATTCATCTTCCCTCGGGAATGCTGAGCAATGTGCAAGGAGAGGAGGCAGAGCCTGTCAGGCCTGCGTGCAGTGCCTGACACCACATGCCAAGGTGTGAGTGGCTGCAGGCTGCCTGCCCACAGCCTGGAGCCAAGCCCACAGCATGGAATGGGCCGTTGCCAGAGTGCAGGGAAAACAATGGCTTTGGAGATAATTCTGAGGTTTGGCTCCTCCAGTCTCACCTTCATCTCGTCGGGGGTGAAGCGGATGCGCAAAGGGGAAGATGTGCCTGGTGGCACGATGTGGAACACATCATTGGGGCACATCAGCTCAAAATGAGGTGATCTCTCCATGGAGACCTTCACCAGCCGAGGAAACTGCAGGAAAGACATGAAACAATGATCATGCAACTGGTGGAAACAGGACGAGAGGAGAAATGTCCATGCCCTGGTGACCCCTTTTCCAAAGCTGTGGAGGTAAAGGCACATAATTCACAGGGGTCAACTTGAATCCCTTCTGTCTGCGCCCAGCATTTTGGCCAGGGGTAGTAGGGCAATGCCAGGTGGGAAGGAAGGGCCAAGCAGGTCAGCATCAGCAGGATGGAGACAGAGCACCTGAACCAAGTCATCTGCATATTC